>NW_012267319.1:2650793-2663346 GCF_000151885.1 Dipodomys ordii
TGCAACAATGAGAAGTACAAGTTGTCATGTCCAAAACGAGCTTTACAACGTCGGTGCGGGGGTGAGGGGGGGGAAGGGGAGGGAAGGAGAAGGTATGGGATTGGGGGGGAGGGGGGAGGCTGGGAAGGGATGTGAAGGGTAAACCAAAGGAGGAGGCTGCAATGCTTGGTAAGAAATGTATGCATTATCCTGCCCATGTAGTTGTAACCCCTCTGTACAGTATGTTCACAAATAAAAATAAATTAAATTTTTTAAAAACCCCAGGTCCTTTCAAAGAGCAGGCAGTCCTTGGCCCAGGGTGGGGCTTGCCCCTGCCTGCACCCCAAGGGCCAGGCCAGGACCAGACACATTCAGATGCCAGACTTCCTCCCTCTGCTACAGGGTACACACGGCAGATGGCCACTCTTAACCCTGGGGATTACTCAGGATGCCAAGTTAATTATGGGCACACCAGGCGGGTCAGAGGACACTGCCTGCTGGCCGATGACCCTTGGGTGGCATCGGACTCTGGATCTGTCTGCCACAGCCTACAGAATGGGTGCCAGCGGACTAGACCCCCGTGCAGGGCCTCCAGAACCCACCCCTGCCCTTGACAGATGGCAGACTGTCTGGCTGAGACACAGGTGCCCACGGGGTGCCCTCAGAGCGTGTCTAACACGCAGATCTTATCCTGGTGTCACACGGACTCCTCCGGATGGCGGTGGGGCTGTCCTTTGGCAGGTCTGCACCACACTACCACCCAGCAGGTGCGGGGAGACCACGGGGGAATTCCACCCAGAAGAGCGCCAAGGCCAGACATCTTTGGACCTCCAGCAGAGGCACTGACATGGCCAGACCTACTCTTGTCAACAAAAACTGGCTTTCTCAGCTGAAGGGCAGAACACAGCCCGCTCCAGGCCTCCCAGCTTCTGGGGGTTTGGGAACCACCCCTCAGTGGCCGCTGGCTCATAGCAGATCAGCCCGATCTCTGCTTTGTCTCCAGGAGAGCTTGGCTCTGTCCACTTGCCCTCTCTCTCTGGACACTAGTCATGTTCCTGTGCTGGTGTGACCTCATCTTACCCTGGTGACCACGTGAAGACCCTCTTTCCAAACAAAGACACACTAAGGGCTGGGACTTCTGGATCTTTGGGGAGGAAATGATTTCAACCCCTGGCAAGCACATTTTCAAGTGAGTTTTAAACCCCCCAAATGTGGTCAGTTTAGAGAGACATGCTGAAGTACAACCCCTACCCCCTCAGAAACACATTTTTTTATGCTTTGGAGAAAAATAAGGGGCTTTACCCAGGCAACCTAACGATGAAACGTCTTAAGGATGTGTTCTAGCTGGCTTCCATCAGCAACGCCCCTCGCAAGGCCGCCGCGCTGCGTTCTGGTTCCGCGCAGGCTCTGCTCAGCACCGCAGAGGTGTCCGTCCTGCGCTGCACCTCAGCAGAGGTGAGCCCCTGGCAGGGCTGGCTAGCGCGGCATGAAGCCTCTCTCCTGGGCAGACCAGCCCAGCGCCAAGGCAGGGGAGTATCAGGGGAGGGCTCTGGAGGAGGGGTGCTGGGGGTGGGGCCACTGGGGGGCTTGTGGAGAGGGGTGCAGCCAGCCCTGCTCTTGCTGGTGATGGAGCCACGGGAGTGGTACCTTGGCATTTACCTTGGCAGCCAGACCAGATCGCTCATAGAACACAATGAATATACAAAAGTTGTTTCTGTCTGTCACCAAGCTTCCTTCCGGAATCTCCACACCCCATGGTCTGTCTGCGGCGAGCAATTGGGAAATTTGAAGGAGAAGTCATCTGTGCCCACGGCCCCCCTGCTGGAGCGCTTCCTGACCTCAGGCCCCAGCCCTCGGGGGTGGGGGGGGCCTGCCATGCCCTGGTCTGAGATGGGGGGCGTTGGCTGCGGAGGGCAGAGCTGCTGGAGCCTGCCCACTTTCCCAGGAACCCTGGCAAATCCTCAAGACACCCCCAGGTGGCGAGAGAACAAAGCTCTGCCTGTGTGCCCTGCCCTGTGAAAGTGGCCCTCCCTTCCCCTCCCTGAGGCTGGGGCCCCTTCACTGGAGAGCACCAGACAATAAATGGTGCTGTGGTCCTGCATCAGACCCCGCCAGACACGCCCTGCCCTGCCCTGCCCTGCCCTGCCCTGCCCTCCACCCTGCCCTCCGCCCTGCCCTGCCCTCTGCACTACAGTTGCAGGAGCTCAGTGCCATCAGAGTTCTCTGCCCTCCAGACAGAGCCGCTCCACCTCTCCACCACCTTTCCTCAGTGGTGGAAAGCTGGGAAGAGGGTCCTGGCCTAGGGGCAGTTTCGCATGGGCATGCCTTCACCCGGGCCCTGGCAGCCACTGCACCAGAGAAAGCTCGGGCCAGAGGTGCTGCTCTTCCAGGGCCACGCGCGGCCTTGTGTCCACCCACCCAGCTCCACCCCTCCAGGGCCCTCACCTGGTGTGCAGGCACGGAGCCGCCTCCTACCACCTCCTACCGCCCCTCACCTGGCCTCACCAGGCCTCCCTCTAGCCCCAAAGAACAAGCACCCTGGCTGTGAAAAGCCACCCAAATCCAGGCAGGCAAGAAGTGCTCTGGGGGTGCCCGGCTGCCAGCGCCTCCGGCAGCTCCACCACGGTAGCCCACGGTGGCTCGCCAGGGGGAGACACTGTGGAGCAGACCTGGGGCATTCCCCTGGGCACAGCACCACGGATGGGGCAGCCATCTTCCCAGGCCAGGACAGCTCCCTTCCCATAGGGGAGCCTCAGCTCTGGCCAAGATCACATTTCAGCCAGAGTCACCAGTCATGGAGGTGCTGGCCAAAGATGCCCTTAAAAGGCCCAGCCAGCCTCAGAGGTCCTGGGAGGGTGTGTGCGACTGTCAGGGCACTCGGTGTCATCACTTGAGACGTGGTGGTGACAGCTGCACTGGTCCATTTATAACTCACAGCCCTGATCCCCGAGACCCTGAGCTCCCGACGGCCCCACCGCACACGGTTCTGTCCAGGGGCTGCGGGGAGCAAGGAGGAGCCTCTGTGCTCCTGGGCAGTTTCCCAAAGGGAGCAACAGGGGTGGAGAAGCCACCTCTGCCTCTCCCCGGTCACCACCTGCCGGCCACATGCCAGGGGAAAGGGCTGGGAGAGTCCAGACCTGGGCTGGGAAGGAGGTCACTGACCCTACCTGTCACCAGAGCAGCGAGGACAACAGTAGGTTCTGGGCCTCCGTCCAGTGAGACCCCACAATGCAGCCTGAGCCTGGCCTGTCCTTCCAGTGTCTCTCGGGGCCTTTGCTCGCGCTGAGACTTCCTCTGCACCCCAGCCGCCATGCATTACGGCCCTGCTCACCCGCTACCTCCGTCCTGCTCTGCCTCTGCCTGCCTCCCCCAGGCCCGGCCAAGGGCCTCGCTGCCCAGTGCAGAGGCGAGCCCTGCATGGAGGCCCTGCCTGCCCTTTCTCCTCGGGCAGGGACGCCACAGCAGGGCCAGATGGGACAGACCTGCTCTTTTGGAATCTTACAGCCATCTCCTCTTCCTACGCGTCCGCTGCTCTACCCTGCAGTTTTGTCCCAACTCTCCTTCTGACCTGGCCCCATTCTCTTTTCTGGCTTGGCCTCAGACTCACAAAAACCCCAGGTTGTCAGCTGGCCCTTGGCAGGTCCTCACCTTGTCCTGTGCTTCCTGTGAACCCAGAACCTCGCTCGGTGTGGGGGAGAGAGCCCAGCAGAGTCTAGGAACAAAGCTCCTGTCACCCACCAGCTGCTGCCCCTGCTGAGCACTGTCCACCCAGGTGGCCACCAGGAGGCGGGCAGGACACTGCGGGACAAAGGACTCACTCCCCACAATCCCATCCCTCTGGAAAGAGGCCTCAGAGACTCTGCCTCCTCTCACAGACTGAGGCCACAGGCCAGAGGGGCGGGGCCCTGCAGGGACCCCCCTCCCCCACGTTCTTCCTGAGAGGTGAACTATCTATTGACTTGAGGCTGGCCTCAAGCTCGCCAGTGCCTACATTCGATCCTTCCTTTTGAAATCAGTCGATCAACAAACTACCGCAGCTGGGATTTCCTGGAAGGCCAAGTAATCCCTCCCGGGGGACCAACAAGGCCTTCGGCCCACAGCCTTGGCCTGGCCCCAGGGCCTTGGCTGGAGCCCCCACCCTGGGCCGGGTTCCAGGAATCTGGTCAGTGGCCTAAGTGTGAGCGGAAACTGCTCCTGGGGCTGGGGGAGGAGCAGGACTCGGGTCACCGGGCCCAGGGGACCAGGCCTGGCGGCTCCAGGCTGAGAAACCTCCCTAGTCCCCTCTCTCTCAGAACCACAGGGGCACAAATGATGGCGTGGTGGGTCCTGCCAGGAAACCGGGGCTTGGGGCCGGGAGTCCAGCCCCTCAGGCTACAGAGATAAGCCACCCTCCATCACACACAGACAAGAGCTTCCCGATGTGGCATGACCTGTCCAGGAGCTCCCCCACCAGCTGCCCGGGGAAGCCCTGGGGATTCTGAAGCGTCCCTACCGGAACCTGGCGGCTGACCCTCCAGAGCCCAGGGCTGCGGCTCATACCTGTTAATGCCAGCTATTCCAAAGGCTGAGCTGAGATCCAGGAGACTCTCATCTCTAAGTAACCAGGAAAAGCTGGGCTGTAGAGGCGTGACTCAAGTGGTAGAGTACCAGCCAAGAGTGAAAAGGCTACGCAAGCGCATGAGGCCCTGAACTCGGGCCCTGCTACCCACGCTGCACTCAGAACTGTTTTATACCCCTTCCGGAAGTACAGGGAAGGTAAACAGGCAACAAAACCACAGTCCACGCTGAGCAGGGCCAGGCCAGAGTCTCAAGGGAAGGCTGGTACTGAGGACTCCAGAGACCTCCACACACCCAGGAATGAAACCTTATTTGGAGAAAGAGTCTGTGTTTACACAGCTGACTGAAAGGTGCAATACGGTCATACGGGAAGCCCCTCATCCAACCTCACTTTGTACGTTTGAAAAGAGGTGGTGAGGTCAGACACTCCAAGAAGACACAGGACGAAGACGTCATCTGCAGGTCCAGGACAGACCCCATGAGGACCCAGACCCATGGCACAATGCCCTTGGACTTCTAGCCTCCAGGCAGTGACACAATAAACTTTGTTGAGTCAGTCCATGTGTGTACTTAGTTACCACACCACCGGGGTGTCATGGGCCCGCGGTGGACCTTCCACCTGCCACCACACAGCCGCAAGGAATCTCAAACCCATCCAGAGGCCTGGCCACCTGGGACCCCATCAAGAGTGAGGGGCTCCCTGCAGGAAGGCCAGCACCTGTGGACCGAGGTCTCCGCGGGGGTCCCCGCACTGAGCCCGGCAGGGGCTATCCTGACGGAGGGCCAGCCCCGGCAGCGAGGCCCAGCTCGGCAGGTCTCAGCAGGGGGAGAAAGGCACAGAACCCCACAGGTAGGAATAACAGGGACTTGAGACAAACTCAGGTGCACTCACATGTACAAGCGCATGCACACACACCCACAGTACATACAGGTGGCAGTGATTGCAGCCCGTCCTCGGGCCCTGGAGCCGCTGAGGACTTTGCCACCCCTACCGAAGCCCCAGAGCCCTCCCCACTCAACTGTGGACCTCAAAATAGCAAACAAGCTAGTGAAGGGAAGAAGACTGTCTCCAAAAAAGGGAGGCTTAGAAGTCCACCTCTGCCACACCGCGTGGGGAAAACACAGACGCCACAGATGCCCGGCCTGGCTCACTGCCAGCGCGGCCCTGTGACACGCACCTGCCCCACGCAGGACTCTCTCAGAGGAGCCCCGAGGCCAGGCCACAGGGACCTTCCCAATGCCCTGCGAGCATGCTCTGCCTCCACCGGGAGCAGCCCCAGCCCTGCAGGTTCACAACAGTGCTGGGAGCCCTTCATGAAGAGCAGACGGGGATTGGCTGCTGAATTAGCCAGGATGGGACCCTGAGCTATGCTCGGGCGATGAATGGCTTCCAAGGCCTCTGGTGGGAGGCTGTGCTCCAGGACAGCAGTGACAGACCCCTGGGAAGAACAGAAGCCCTTCTCATAGTCCAGCTTTTCATCCCTGGCCCAGCCAGCCTGACAAGCGGGGGCCTGGCTCATCTCTTGCCTTCTGTTCCTGGCAACATTTGAAATCCAGCTGTGCTCCTCCGTGACAGTGTCCCGCTAACTGTGGAGGAGCCCACGCCACTCAGAGGCAGGGAGGGGAATGCGGTTTCTTTGGGCCCTGTGCTGTACTGCCGTGGTGACTGTTCTGACTCACTTCCCCTTAGCCCCTGAGAGGATACAGATCGGGGGCCCCTCCGCTGCGCTGGAGCGCTGAAATCGCCCATGTTGCCGTCTCTGGCTCCAGTAGATGCCGTGGTGCTGGTCCTGGTCCAGCGTGTGGGTAGCTGGGAGGCTTGAGTAAGAAGGGAGCCTCTCCCCGGCCTCCCTTCCGTCCCTTCCGTCCTGGTGAGGCAAGGCCTTGGTAGGCGGGGGCCTCCTGCCCCCCTCCTCACAGTCCACTGCTCCCCCAGGAAGCAGAAATGGACTGGTGACAGCCTGGGCTCCTGCTAACGCAAGACCCTTCTGTGCATAGCTGTGGCTGGCAGGCCCCTCTGTAAACAGCAGTGCTCATCAGGCCAGGCCCCTGTGAACAGTGGCGCTTCTGAATGGGCGCGGGCACACAGGCCAGGAGCCTTGTCTCTCTGTTAGGTGTCCCTGCTGGCCAAAGCCACTGCCCTGCGCATCCAAGAACGCACACCCCCTGGCAAGCACTGGCTTCTGAAAGCTTTTCAGGGGTTCTTCCTCGTGCTCTGTGAGATGAGAGGTGAGCCTGCCAGGATGGGGGGCTCCAGGAGGCCCAACCGGGAACCTGGGCCGTGGTTAGGACAGACACAGTGCAACGTTACTCAGAGAACAGTGAGAACGTTCCACAAGCTCCCCTCTCCAGTAAGCATCTGATCTAGTGGCTTTTCCCAGCCCTGCGTAGGAATTCATTGCCTGCCCTGCCAGCTGAGACCTCCCAGCAACCCCCTCTCAAGTCCCACAGCTGCACATGGTCCTGAGTGGACTTCAGATCAGCCTCTGTGCCTGCCCTCGGCTCAGCAACCCCCAGCTGGCACGTCAGAACACGAGGAGGTGGTGGAGCCAGGCTAGGCTGGAGGAGGCCCTATGGCCGGAGAGACCCGACTGAAGCAAAGGAGAGCAGGGGACGCCTCAGGCCCCCCCTCTGCTGGGATCCTGAGGTAACTCTCAGAGCTGTGGGCCCTCTGCCGTATCTTAACATCACCAGTCACCAGCCCAGGGCCGGCTTTACCTGGCAACCAGACAGACGGAGCGTGGAGAGGAGGCAGGAAGAAAACGAGACGTCCCAGAGCGGAGGAGCGGTCCAGGGCACAGCTGTCCACAGAGGAATTCTGTGTTAGCCTTTTCCTAGCCATCTCCAAGGTGGGTACAAAAGGTCAGGACAGAAAATGTGTGCAGCTAGGGTCAGGTTCCCAATATCCAGAGAGCAGCAAGGGCAAGTCTGGCTCAGGCCAGTACATGTTCCACCAGCTCCCACCCCCTGCCGCACCACACCTCAGGTAGGAGCGCGTCACGGGGCTGATGGGCAAGGGAGCCTTTGATCGTCAGGGAGCCTGTCATTAAGTGACCACCCCAACCAGGCACGTGTCCTGGGTGCTCACGCACATAACGCCCACCCCCCAGTGCGCACGTGTCATTGGGTGCTCACCCACATAACGCCCACCCCCCAGTGCGCATTCACCATCCCTTCATTGGGTGTGGCTGCCTGTCCACCAGTGCCACGCCGCCATTGATTAGCAAGAACTGTGTCAGCCTGCACCTACGAGAGCAGGTCTACAACTGGAGCAGCGGCTTTGCACACCAGAAGTCAGGGGAATTTTAAACAATGTAACATGATGTGGGCTGGTGTGTTCTACTTTCAACTAGCGGTCTTCTGAACAGCAAATGACAGCAAATGAATGGATAGGGATCCAGAGGAGGCAGCCAGCCTTGGCTACTGTGATGGACAGGTTTATGAGCCCATGCAGCCAATAGGAGAAGCCTATTGCTCAGTTACCACCTCCAAATGGGAACCTGGCCAATCAGCCAGTTCCAGGCAGTGAAGCAGGGCCTCAAAGACCTGGGGGGGGGGAGGGGGAGGGGGATTAGCTTTACAAAGCAGAAGCTTCAAGCACCCCTGAGGCTTCCTTGAAGGAACTTCTGCTGAGTTCCCAGGCAGCCCTCCCTGTTTTCAGGCCTCTCCCCTTCAGGCCCCTCTTCTAACCAGCCTCACCATGACACACCCCAAGTCCTGCCGTGCCTGAGGAAGCCCCAGGAGGCTTGAAATGCCTTTGGCTAGCATCTGAGTGTGCCGAAGAACCCGAAACATCACCAACATGATGTTTCTTGTCTCCAGGGTCTATGACAGATGCGAATATTAAGCTGATGCTGAGGTGCGTTCCAAGGAGGATCCAGCCCTCTAGAAAATACTTTTTAGGAAGACTAGTCCTATGTTTGGTCTCTGGAGCAAGAGGTGAAGAGTCAGTCTCCAGGAACAGGCCCGCAATAGGCATCAAGTATCACAGGATTGTGTGGCAGTGCTGAGCCTTCTGAGCGCCATTGCCCCAAGGCCGCTGCCTGAACAGGTGATGTTAGGCTTTGGCCCTGAAAGGGCCTCCCATCGGCCAGCTGGCCTCTTTCATACTGCCGCAGCCTTCGCCTTCCGCCTCGTGGAAGATGGAGCTCGAGCTCTGTGGCCTCACTGCTCTTGTTCCTCGTGGAAGATGGAGCTCGAGCTCTGTGGCCTCACTGCTCTTGTTCCTCGGGTCCAGTGGCTCGAGAACGTACAGCCCTCCTTCCCCAGTGTGAGTCCCCCACGTTGGATGATCAGTCCTCACCAAGAACACCACCTCATCAGAGCAGTTTGCCTATCCATAGCAAACGGGTGTTAACCATCCTAAAACAGGGACCAAAGAGAAAAAACTAGCCACTGTGGAGCAAGGCCAGGCGCTACGTCCAGCACTCCTTACTAAAGAGTTGTAGTAAGGCTCCTTCTAATCTATGTCTTCCTCCAGAACTCTGTCCTGGAAAGGGGCAACACTTACTACAGGCGGTATGTAGTAGCTCCAGAGTCTGCAGAGTTAGACTATGGCCTAGTGGGCCACGCTAGCCCTCCCAGTCCTATCCCACCCGGCCAATCCTATTCTGTATCCAACTTCTGGCCCATGTGTCCTTCAGAGTCTAATTCACAGACCACAGAGCCAGACCCCTTTCTTGCCAGAGTGCTCTCTTCCTCCTCTGTGCACCACCTCAGCCCCAAATAAACCCCCAGTTTTCCCCCCTGGGAAACAACAATTCATGTTTTCCAGAAGATTTGGTGAGAATCCAGGCTGGAAAGGGGCCAACTAAGTGATGCAGATGCTACATACTATGTACACACCATGCTTTTAGGAAACACCGGCTTGGTATTCTGGTGCATTACACTCAGCCCCTTTGGGGTCTGGCTCTGAACCAGGAGCAGGGCTCTGGTGTGGACTTGTCACACTCAACTACACCTGGAGAGCCCTGCCAATGGGAGAAGACCCCCAAACACTGGGTGGCTAGCATACCTGTACACTAGTTGGTGATGCTATACCCTGCTGGTGGTGCAATTATGTAGGAAAGTTTGGATGAGCAGGAACACACACTCTGACCTGCACCAGGTAGGAACTCAGCAGGACTTTCTCCCGGACCAACTGGGTTTCTCTGTAGCAGAGCCAGAGTCCTATTCAGGAGGTTGGGTCATATTTAGGAGACCTAAAGGAGGAGAGTGGCCAGTGGAACAGAAAGAGGGGTAAGCCAGCAAGGGTTGGTCACATCTGCGGACAATGAAGCACTATCCTCAGACACTCTCTGAAGATGTCAACCTCTACAGCCTGGAGGAAATATGGACCTGTGTTATTGGGACTATTGGCCAGCTAGAGGCCTCCTGTCTACCCTCATCAGAAAAATCCCAGAAGGCTAAGGGGGCTATAAGCCTACGTAAGTATGGTAGTGGCTGGAGTAAACATGAACCTGGAAGATGTGAGTGCCACAGTAGTGTCCAAGGCTCTGACTAGTGCTCAATAAGAGATTAGAGCCAGGCAGAGAAAAAAATCCCTGGGCCCAATGCGCTCAGGTGCCAGGCAGAAGAACCCTGTCAGGCTGTCATCCAGCTGGCATTCTAGAAGACTGAGGAGTAGAGCTGCCCCAAGAACAGCCAGGGGATACGGTGTAGCAGGGAGAGCCAAGTGGATTCCTAAGCCAAGCCGCCAAGTGAGGCACAAGGAGCAGGAAGCATGAGGCGGCAGCCACACGGCTCCATGGGTGCTGTTTACAAGTACATCTGGATCCCTGGCTGAAGTCCCACCTCTCGCCAATCTTGTGCTCGGATGCCAAGGACATGCAGATGGATTTTAACAGGAACCAAACTAAATGCAACCAGAGGAAAAAAATGAAACCTGGGGCCAAAGACACGTGACACGTTCCAAGGTCAGGAGGACAACCAGTTAGTCTAGGACTTCCGACCTCAGTTCTTGGACATCCTGTTGCTCTGAGAACTGAGAAAAGCCATCACACCTGGGAAGGAGGGCCCCACCTTAACCAGCGTCCCTGGGAACGTGTTTTTCTCCTCCTCTACACACCGCCCACCCTCTCATGTTGCACGGGCTTTCTCCCCACTCCCCACGGGGCTTCCAGACATGCGTCATATAGAGCTGGCTGCCCTCCACCTCTGAAAAGGCTGAGCCTCTGCTTGAGTGCCTGAGGACAGCCACAGCGTGGACAGGCCTCGGGCTAGAGAGCCTCGAGAGATGTTCTGTCATTTCACACGGTGCATGGTTCACAGAGGAGCAGGTCAGGTAATCAGTCCCTCAAAAGATAATGCACACCTATTCGTAGTAGAACAGTGACTTGAGCTTTCGCTCCTAGGAAGGCAGAAGCAAAATGTTGCCTCCCCTTTCTCTGCCACTCTCTGTGGCAGAGAAGCCCAGGCCTGTGCTGGCGAGAGCCAGCATCCTGTCCCTACCCATAAACACACAGAGGAGACGGCGGTCCCCAGGCCTGACAGCAGTCTCTGGAAGGAGGCTGAGCCCTCCCCAACATAAGAACTCTTTCATTTCCCACTCAGGTGAAGCTGCTTTCTAAAACTGTGTAAGACGTGCCCCAGGTCAGAACGTTCTGGAAGGACTTAGAAATAAGGAAGCGAATGCTGAGTAAGGGCAGAGGTTGCAGATTATAGGGAAGAGACGCCAGCCACAGCCTTGGTATGGGCTGTCAAGCCCCTCCGATACCCTCCAGGGCCAGAGGTTAAAGCCAAGATCAGACCGCTTGGCCTAGAACTGCGTGCGACTGACTGAGGTTAAACAGGATGGCTTTTCACCTGCCCAGACCTCCATCAGGCGTCCTGGGAGACACCATGAGGCGGGCAGCTTTGTTCTTTACTCTGAGTCTCTCATGCTGGGAGCAGATGGGGGTGGAGGGAGGGAGAGCTGGTGAATGTCAGTGTGAGCATCTCAGAGACCCCTCACCCCAATCCTGGATCCTAGACCCGGGGTTTCCTCATTTCCCTATGATTCCTGCTCCTTGACTCTAAACACAGCATTTCTTCTGGCAACCTGCAGGAATGGGATTCTCACATCAGAAAAAATGAGATGGAGAAAAGGGCTTTGAGTGGAGAGATGGCGGAAGCAGAGCTGGCCGCAGTGCAGGCTGGTGCTGCCCAGGGCTCAGGGCCGTGAGCTGGGCTGTAAGGAGAAATGCAAAGCGGCAGGGCTCAGAGACAGCCTCTGTCCCCTGTCACAGCCTCTGAGGGCATGACCAAATGTCAGGCGCCAAAAAGTTACGCAAATGCTAGGGCCCGGGACACTTGGCTTTAAACTGCATTCCCTAGGCCCATGGAACCCTGTCACCACAGTGCCCTCCAGCCTGTCAAACCCAGGGTAACTAGGAAAGAGGTGGGAAGGGAGAGGCTCAGCTGAATCCTAGCTCCACCCCACACACAGGGCCAGGACCTCCCCCTGTTCCCAGAAAACGTATCCTGGGCTCCTGTACCCCGCACGGCGTATCCATTGTAAACAACTCCTTCACAACTGGGCCACTCAGGACACAGGTAACACAGGCAGGCCACACCCCTGCTGGGCGCCCAGTGGCCTGGCTCTCACCTAAGATACCAAAGCACACCACATCCTTAAGCAAAACACATCCCTCAAAGCATGCCTTTCCCAGGACACTATTTCCTCTAACTCTGTGTTCTTCTGTGCACTTCCCTTCCTCTCTAGAGAGAATCCTACATGTGAAGACTCAGTTTTCTTGTTTGCAGAAAAATCCTTGATAAGATTACATGAGATTGGGGAAGAAGTAAAGACGTGAGTATGGCTGGACACCGGAGGCTCACGCCTGTAATCCTAGCTACTCAGGAGGCTGAGATCTGAGGATCGTGGTTCAAAGCCAGCCCGGGCAGGAAAGTCCATGAAACTCTCATCTCCAATAAACCACCAGAAAACCGGAAGTGGCACTGTAGCTCAAGTGGTAGAGCGCTTGCCTTGAGCTGAAGAGCTGAGGGACAGCGCCCAGGCCCAGAGTTCAAGCCCCAT
>NW_012267319.1:2663396-2693289 GCF_000151885.1 Dipodomys ordii
GCCCAGAGTTCAGGCCCCACGACCGGACCAAAAAAAAAAAAAAAAGATGTGGGTGTGTTTAGCACATGAGGAAGGTATGAGAGTTTACATACACCTACACACAGACACATATACATACAGATAGGCACATATAGACACACACAGGTACAGACATATACACAAACACACAGAGACACACAGACACACAGAGACAGAGAAACACACATATACAAACAGTCATGACCATGGTAGGTGGCTGCTTCCACCGATTTTCCTCACCAGCAGAACTGCAGGCACCATGATTTGAACGTTGGAGACTTGGGCTGGGAAGGTGGCTCAGTGGTAGAGTGCTTGCCTTGCATGCATAAGGTCCTGGGTTTGATTCCTCAGCACCACATAAGCAGGAAAAACAAGCCAGAAGTGGTGCTGTGGCTCAAGTGGTAGAGTGCTAGCCTTGAGCTGAAGAGCTGAGGGACAGCGCCCAAGCCCAGAGTTCAGGCCCCAGGACCGGACCAAAAAAAAAAAAAGAAGAAAGTTGGAGAGTTGGACAAGGCCCAGAAATGGGGCAGGTGACACCAGTTGTGGGCAAGTCCCCACAGAAAGGGGAAGATGCAAATCAAACCCACCAGGGCTCCTGCACCCCCATGGTTGGCCATGCAAAAATGCCTGTATAGAGCTGGCCCGGTGCTGTGCCATGCAAACTCAGCAATGTGGTTCTCAAGTACGGAGCCAAGGCTGCCTGCCAGAGAGCTCGCAAGCCTCGACCTTGGGAGGATACACGTCCATTTATATTTCGAGGGAAAAGTAGGCATGAGGCGCAAGTAGGAGGGCATCTCTGAGGGTGTACTGCCTCTGGGGCATGAGGTCCACAGCTACGCGGGACTTGCCACTCACCCCGGGAGAGGTATTTCAGCAGTTATGCCCCTCTGGAGTACTGGAGAGGACAGCATGGCAAGAGGCACACAGTGTTCCCACCAAGTGATCTCAGAAACAAGAGTCGACATTTTCACACTTACACTTGTAGCACATCCCCCATTCTCCAAGACCCTGTCATCACAGGTGCAGAAAAAGGCTCCCCAGCCACGGGTGGGCACCCACCCATGCTGCAAGCCCACCGCGCTCTCGGCCCTCACTCTTCTTCCAGCACTCTGGTCCTGAAATTGAGCAACTGGTGCGGGGAGGGGGGAGGGACTTGATATTCACATACAAAAGAATGAGGTTGGACCCTGATAATAACAAATACAAAAACTTACATAAACCAGGCATAGCGGCACCTACCTGTAGCTCTAGATAATCAGGTGGTGGAATATGCTTGAGCCCAGGAGTCTGAAAGCAACCTGGGCGGCATTGTCAGACATCATTTCAAAACTCACAAACATATGAAAAACAGCCCTAAGTATGAGAAACAGTAGTCAACAAAGGGGAAATCTTTTGTTCACTGGTTTGTTGACATTATCTTGGATATGGCACCAAACACACAGACAACAAATGAAAAGATAAAGCAGACCTGATCAAAATTAAGATGATCTGCACATCAAAGGGCCCCATTAATAAACAAAGAGACAACAAACAGAAAGAGAGGGAACATTTGCAAACCACATGTATGATAAGGTATCCAGAATCCACGAGAAGCTGCAGCTGAGCAACTAACAGCCCCATTCAGAAACAGGCACCGATTCTCAACAGATACTTCTAAAGAAGACACATGAATGGCCAGCAAAGACATTTAAAAATGTTCAGACTCACTGTCCCTATGGAAATGAAAGCCAGAGCCATAATAAGATGCTGCCTTGCATTCATTATCAGTGGTTTTGTCAATAAATGAGATAGTGAGATAAAGAAACTGGAGCCCTTGAACATTTGGCTGCTGGGAATAGAAAACCATGCAGCTGCTGTGGAAGTTTGGCAGTTCAACAAAAAGTTAAAAGTGGAGTTACCATATGATCCACCCATTTCATCCCAAAGCATTGAAAGCAGAAACTCAGACTAACACGTATAATCTGGGCGGCGTCATCCACTCACAGCCAAAGAGCGGAGTGAACCAGAGTGTCCATCAACAAATGACATGTGCTAAACATGCACCAACCTTGAGGACATTATGTAAGCGAAATAGGTCAGACCCAGAACAACAAATACTGTCTCGTTCTACTTAGAAGAAGTGCCTAGAGACTGGGAATGTGTCGTAGTGGTAGTGTGCTTGCCTAGCTTGCATGAAGCCCTGGGTTCCATTACTCAGTACCACATAAATAATAAAAGCAAGAAGTGGTTCTGGGGCTCAAGTGGTAGAGTGCTAGCCTTGAGCAAAAGAAGCTCAGGGACAGTGTCCAGGCCCTGAGTTCAAGCCCCAGGACTGACAAAAAAAAAGTAGTACCTAGAAGAGTCAAATCCATACAGAAACAAAGTAAGGGATACCAGAGTCTGGTGGAAAAGCATCTTGGGAATGAGAATTTCTTTGGGAGGGAGGAAGAAAAAGTTGTAGAAATTGATCCTGGTGCTAGTTACATAACACTAAATATATTTAATGCCATTTAATTCTATACTTAAAATATAATTTTTATATTAGGTCTATCTTATTTAAAAATAACTTTAAAAGAAGCACAAATACTGCTGGGCACCAGTAGCTCATGCCTGTAACCCTAGCTACTCAGGAGGCTAAGATCTGAGATCATGGTTTGAAGTTAGCCCAGGCAGGAAAGCCTGTGAGACTCAACTCCAATTAACCACCAGAACACCAGAAGTGGTGCTGTGTCTCAAAATGGTAGAGAGCAATCCTTGAGTGACAGATCTCAAGGACAGTGCCAAGGCCGAGTTCAAGCCCCGTGACTGGAGCGGGGGTGGGGGGGCAGGGAATGCAGTGAGCTTTCATTTTATAATGTGAACTAGTCATTCAGCTCATTCTCACATGAAGGCAAATTTAAATGTTCACACTCTCAGAGCAGAGGGACGGCCACCAGCCTTAAAGAGGAGCTGGTGAGACACAGCCCTGGACAGAAGTACTCAGAGCCTTTCAGTGAGCTCAGCACTGCCTTCTGAGTTTGCACACTGCCCTGCGGGATGCTGGGGCTTGTTCTGGATCATCCATACCATCAGAATCTTTAACTTCAAACTTCAGGACTTCTTAGAAAATTACTAGTTTTCTAAGAAAAGTAATTATTTATTATATAAATTATTCTGGTATATATAAATTATTATTCCATGCACATACGTGTCCCAGCAATATACAATAGCAGACCAGTACTGCAGAATCAGTACTGCAGGCATATTTACCACCTGGCTTTTTTTCTTTCAAATGTTTTATAGTAGTACTGGAATTTGGACTCAGGGTCTTACAAACTTGCTAGGCAGATGTTTTACCACTTAAACAACACCTTCATCCTTCTAGTTTTATTTTTATTAGATCAGGTCTTGCATTTTTACCTGGACTGCCAGTCTCCTATTTCTCCTCTCATAGCTGTGGTTACAGATGTGGACCCCACTCCAAGATCATTGGTTTTGATGAGCCCTCACTAATTGGCTGGCCTCAAAATGCAACCCTCTCAATCACTGCCCCTCACATATCTGGGATTATAGGCATGAGCCACCATTCATATCCACAGTGGCCACCTTCCAGTGTGCTTACCTTGTTACTATTTATCTCCTCTTTTAGTTTCATGTGAATCCAGATCCTTTTTTATAGTCTCTCCTTGGTTGATTGTAAGAAATCTCTTCTCTCTTGGTGTGATTTTTCTTAGGTCACAGACTTGTGACCTATACCTGGTATTTCAACTACCTTCCACTGGACTACATGAGGAACGCAGGCTGCGTAACTATGGCAAATTGAACTCTTCTGTTTCAGGCTTATCCCCAGGTCACGCCATGAGAAAACTGATCCAAAACCACTCACAGAGACTCTACAGCATTCCACATTGTAAACAAGATCTTGACTTCCAGACCTGAAGGAAAGTAACTGAGACCGTTTGCAAGGGGCTGAAAGAGATATGGGTGGAATCTGGCCTTTGGATTTTATATCTTCACATGCTAGTTAGTAGTACCAATGAGAAAAAGAGGTATTTAACTAAATACATACAAGAGGAACTTTTTAAAAGTTAAACTAAAAATATGAACAGCACTACCTTACCTTTTTGCCTGATTTTTAAGTTCAGGCAAAGCTGAAAATGTTTAAATGTTTTTAGCTGAATGGTTTTTCTTTAGGTTGCTAGATGCAACCTAAACAACAGGGCTACTGGACACAGTCCACTCCTTGAGAATGGTCTCCAGCCCCTTCCTTCCCTGTGGCCCTCAGGAGGAGCAGGCTGTCTGCCCAGGAACTCTTGCTATCTTAGACCCTCAGAGCAGAAGAAAAGAACAGTCTTTATTCCTGTCCGTCCACACTAACTTCCAAGCTACAGACAACAGAATAGCCATTTCTCCTTTCTGCACAGGGCTAGCCCTTTTTGGCAGGAAAACCCTCTGGTTTCAAAAAGCAGCACAAACCCATCATGCTAGTTTATCTCTATTACCTTACTAAGCAAAAAAAAATCATCAAAGAGGTATCATCCTAGTGTAAGTACAAAGACACAATACCACTAATCTGGGACAACAGAAACATACAACACAGTTAGACCCCGGTCTGCCTCCATGAATCTTAAACTGCCTTTTATAGAATATCTGGCTGTGGTGAGCTAGCAGTACACAATGTGTTGGCTCATGAAATTCAAACAAGTATGCCTTCCTTTGCACTCTATATTCAGCTTCAACCATAAACTATATGTCCCCTCTAAAAATCCACTTAGAAAAAAATATGAAGTTACACATAGCAGAAAAATGTTTAGAAGTATTTAAGCTATCATAAAAAAGGGATAGAAGACTTATTTCCTCTTTTATAGGATGACAGAGCATTGTAGTGACACACAGAAGGAAACAGCCAGGGAAAGAAAGCAGTTCACTGGGATGCCAACTCTTGCTCACACCTAAAACGTCTAGAAGAGTTGTGGTGTGTTCTTTGTTCTCTGTCAATTGTGTACAACTTACACTGTACAGCATGATGACCACACAGAGTGCATATGTACAATAAAGTCCTGGTATACAAACACACACACACACACACACACACACACACACCGAGGAAGGGAACTACCATTTAGAGAATCTCAACTAACTGCATATATTCTCATTCTATAAGGCAATCTTCCAATATTGGTTATAAGAAAAACTGGACATCTAAGCCCATTGACAAAGATAGTTCCTTTTGCCAGCCAATTATACAAAGGGAATAAATTTCCTAATATCAAACTTACATTTCAGAATATAGTTGTTTTAATATACTATCTCTTCTTTCTTTATTCAAAAATAGAGGCCCCAAAAATAAACAACTAAAATGTACAACGTCATATGAAATCACAGGGTCTCCATAACAGAGGTATTCATTCCAATTACTAGAGAGAGAATAAGTTGATTTTCAAAGAAATGTATGTGGAGAAATGCTGACCACAGGCAGACGGTGATCGGATCTCCCATCTTTATGGTAATGTACAGGCATGGACAGTTTATGGGGCAGTGAGGAGCTGTTCTAGGAAGGCTTCTTGCAGGTTGTCCTGGAATGGCTATTCCAGAGGACAGATTCTTGTCTGACTCCCTGCTCTGGCAAGATTCAACACTCACAGTGCAGTGTCTTTCCAGAGAGAGTGCTGTGGAATACCACTCCACTCTGCCTATCTCCTGTCAGTCACCCTCCGGGCCATCTCTAACACACAGCACCTGGAGATGGCTTGGATACACACTGAGGAACTGGGGAGAGTGGGACACAGGCACGTCCCCAGACCCCCTGGGACTGAGCGCACCTACTCATTGCGCTCCAGGGTGTGGAGGTCGTCCAGGAGCTCCTGGGCGGCGCTCTGCAGGTGCGGGTTGCGGCTTTTCGACATGGCCAAGATGCGCTGCAGAGGTAGAGAGTTCCGGAACTCAGTGGCTGACTTGGAGAAGACTTCTGGTTCCAGAACCACAGACTGGATGAGCCGCAGTACATGGAGACACACCTCTACATCTGGATCTGAGAAAGATGGAGACACTTCCAGTGAGAATTAGAGCTTCTTCGGGAGTCCACCCTTTGAAGGCTCCTTCTGAGTGACAAGTAGATGGGTGAGAGAACTCCAGGCTATTCCAGAGACCACAATAATTGCTTGATGTGAAAGCTCGCACATAAAACAGTACACAAAACTTGATCAGCATCTATTTACAACCATCCACCTACAAAAACACTATGATCATAATTTAGAAGACTGAACTGGAAACGCTGGTGCTGCGGTGGGAACTAGGAAGTGCCCCCCAGGCCTGTGCCAGTCCCCAGCCTGCGATGCTCCTAGGAGGTGGTGACCCTCCAGGAAATGGGGTCTACTGGGAGGAAGTGAGGTCCTGGGGGCACGTCCTGAAGTGGGTATCGGGACCCTGTTCCCTTCCTGCTTCTCTCTGCTTCCGCGCTTCCAGGAGGTGACATCTGTTCCTGTCGTGAAGTCCCTGCACGCTGCCACAGGCCCAAAGCATCACTGAAACCTATGAAACTGGACACAGATAAACCTTTCCTTCTTTTAGTTAACATCCTCAGATATTTTCTCCCAGTGACATAAAGCTGACTAACACAAAGGCTTTCCATATTGTTTGCCATAACTCTGCTCTCAGCATTGTCTTAAAGCTATTACTTCATTTGCATTCCAACTGTAGCTAGTCTCTCAAAAACTACAGGCAGACACACGCTCTGCTCAGGCTGTGGAATTACACAGTGCCACGGGCAGCAATGCACACACTGCCTTCCATTACTTTCCATGTGACTAACCTCAGGAGCTACAGAGCCTGGAAGCCACACTTATATTGTAATATCCGCCAAAAACAGTGGGGGGCTGGGAAGGTGGCTCAGCAGTAGAACACTTGCCTAGCATGCATGAAGCCTTGGGTTTAATTCCTCAGTACCACATACACAGAAAAGGCCAGAAATGGTGCTGTACCTTAAATGGTAGAGTGCTAGCCCTGAGCAAAAAGCTCAGGGACAGTGCCCAGGCCTCGAATTTGAGCCTCAGGACTGGTAAACAAAAAACAAAACAAAAACAAAAAAACCAGTGGGGGTAGGGATGGGAGGGGTAAGTGGGAGAGAATGATGGACAGGTGACATTGACCAAGAAGTACCATACTTACAACCTGACGTATGGAACTGTAGCTTCTTTGGACAACTATTTAATAATAACAATAAAATAAATGTAAAAATAGCAAGAGAAAATCAGTAATAAAGTACAGACAGTAAAGGGACAATAAGTAATATATGAAAAACTTGATACCTATAAATTTGTTTTACAACTTGGCTGGAATAAAAAAGTTCTTGGGAAAAAACACACTATCAAAATGTATTCAAACAGCCAGGCGCTGGTTGCTCACACCTGTAATCCTAGCTACTCAGGAGGCTAAGATTTGAGGATCGAGGTTCAAAGCCAGCCTGGGCAGGAAAGTCTGGGAGACTCATCTCCAATAAACCACTAGAACACCGGAAGTGGCACTGGGGCTCAAGCAGTAGAGTGCTCACCTTGAGCTGAAGAGCGCAGGGACAGCGCCCAAGGACAGAGTTCAAGCCCCACGACTGACCAAAAAAAAAAAATTTATTCAAACAAAGCAGATAAACTACATTTGTCTATATCTATTGCAGAAACTGAATTTGTAGTTTAAACAATGAATAAAAGCCCAGGACCAAATGGCTTCATTCACAAATTCTATCCAACATTTTAAGAACAATAATAGTAATGCTATACAAGTATCCCAGTAAATAGAATATACTTGTTCACACAAGTGTCAACTTTTTGGGGGACAGAATTGATCTGCTACCAAAACTAGACAAAGATGATACAGCAACATGTTTGGGGAGGGGGTAGTAAAATGAAAGGAGGGAGGAAGGATGAGAAAATATAGCCATTGTATTCATGTACATTATATAAAAACTGAACTGCATAATTTAAGGGTAGAGATGGGAGGGGAAATTGGAGAGCATGAAGGAAGAGGTGGTATTGATCAGGATGCAGTGTACTCATAACCTAACATACAGAATTGTAACATCTCTGTACAACTACTTTATAACAAAATTTTCAAAAACTAGACAAAAAGCCAGGTACTGGAGCCTCACACCCATAACCCTAGCTACTCAGCAAGCTGAAATCTGAGGATCACGGTTCAAAGGCAGCCCAAGAAAAGTGAGCAAAGTCTATAAGACTCTTAAAACTCAGAGAAAGCCAGAAGTAGCACTGTGGTTCAAGTAATAGAGCTCTTGACTTAAGCATAAAGAGTCTCAGGGACAGTGCCCAAGCCCTGAGTTCAAGCCCCAGCCCAGAACGAAACAAACAAAAAACTAGACAAAGACATATTCGTATCTCTCAGAAGCATAGATATGAAGTTCCTAAGCAAAATATAAGCAAAGTAGACCCAGAAATATGACTTTATAGCCACTGTGCATTTATCTGGGGAATGCAGGGTGCTTCCACACTTGTAGATAAATCAATGCCACATAGAATAAGAAAAGCTCATCTTTGCCACAGATATTTTCAACAGAAAATTCCTGACAAAACTTAATACCTATTAATAATGTTTTAAAAAAAATACTCTAGGCTAGAACTCTACCACAGTTCCATTTCCAGTTTTCTGGTACTTAACTGGAGATAGAAGTCTCATAGACTGGACTGTGGTAGAGTGCTTGCCTCACATGCATGAGGCCCTGGGTTCAATTCCTCAGCACCACATAAGCAGAAAAAGCCGGAAGTGGCGCTGTGGCTCAAGTGGTAGAGCGCTAGCCTTGAGCTGAAGAACTGAGGGACAGCACCCAGGCCCAGAGTTCAGACCCCATGACTGGACCTAAAAAAAATAAAAAAATAAATAAAGAATTGGGCTGGGAAGGTGGCTCAGTGGTAGAGCACTTGCCTTGCATGTTTGAGGCCCTGGATTCGATTCCTCAGCACCACATAAGCAGAAAAAAAAAAGCTGGAAGTGGTGCTGTGGCTCAAGTGGTAGAGCGCTAGCCTTGAGCTGAAGAGCTGAGGGACAGCGCCCAGGCCCAGAGTTCAGGCCCCACGAGCAGACCCAAAATAAACCCAAAAAACAAAAAACAAAGAATTGAACAACAGAGCAACCTAGCAATGCTCAGGACAAGCTGGGTCGGATTGAGGGCATCCACTGAACATCACAACTGTAGGAGACCTTGCTTCCACTCCAGGGCCCAGGGTTCCCACGCTCACCACCCCGCTCAAAGCACCCTGAAGATCTAAGCTGTGTAGTAAGATGAGAATTTTTTTTAAGTTTATAGGTTGAAAAGGAAGAAATAGAACTATCACTATTTGCAGGTAATGTCTATAATAGAAGATCTCAATGAATAAACAAGAAGCCACTAAAGTAATTGAGTTTTGCCAGGTTTTCAGAGTACAAAGTCAACTTTATACAAAGATAAATTTTTACTAATATACTGGCAATAAAAAATAGGAAAATTTCTGGGCCTGTAATCCTAGCCAATCAGGAGGCTGAGATCTGAAGATTGCAGTTCAAGGCAAGCCCCGTGCAGGAAAGTCCATGAGACTCTCATCTCCAATGACCCAGCAGAAGACCAGAAGTAGTGCTGTGGCTCCAGTGATAGAGTACTCACCTTGAGCTGCAGAGCTCAGGAACAGTGCCCAGGTCCAAAGTTCAAGTCCCATGACCAACAAAAAATCAAAACCCAAATCCAATTTCTCTTCTGTTGCATGTTGTCCTTATTTATTATTATGATTATTTTGGTGTTTTGGAGCAGGTCTCTACATGTAACCCAGGTTGGGCTTGCAGTCATGATCTTCCTGCCTCAGCCTCCCAAGTAATGGGATTAGAGGTGTACAGCACCACACCACCACGCCTGGCTCAGGAGCTTTCTTTTGAATTATTCTCCTTATAAATAGATGGACATCTCAAATTAGGGGTTGGTGCTTTCCTTATTTTGGAAAATTCCTTTGGCTTTATTTCTTCAATGTTGTTTCTAAGCTGTCTCTTCTCTCTTGAATTTCTATTTTTCATTGTTTTATTTTAGTTTTTCTCTTCAGTTTCTAGAATACTAATCCACTGGATGTAATACTAATCCACTGGATGTTAAGGTCTTTGTCTCATCTCTGTGCCTTTTACCTGCTCATATTTTCCAGCTCTCTTTGTGCTTCACTCTGAATAATTTCTGCAGATCTATCCATTCAGCTATCTCTTCAACAATGTACAATCTGCTATTAAATTGGTCCAGTAAATTTATAGCTACAACTAATTATAATGTTAATTTCTAGAAATGTTATGCAATCTTTTTTCAGATCTACTGGGTTATTTTATAATCTCCCTTTACGCACATGTTAATCCCTTTGGGGACTTTTCTATTCATTTCATTTTTGTAGTATTGATGCTAGTATTCACTTTGCCACTGAGCTACAACTCCAACCCCATGTTATTTCTTTAAACACATTAAATCTACTTAATTTCATATCAGCTTACTAATTCTCATCTTTAAACCTTCTGTAGGTCTGACAGTGCAAACCTGTTACTTCTGTTGCCTTTCATTCACATTACTTTTTGAGATTTTAAGATGTGATCTCTGATCTTGGAATGCTATATCTAAGAATTTTTTAAGTACTTGGGAGGATTTTGTTTTTCTCTTAATGGGGACTGTATTAGTCAAAGTTCTCCAGGGAAACACAAGGATGTGAGGAAAGACAAATGTATGAATTGATAGACGAAGAGGAAGATCAAACAATTTTCTATAAGGGTATAATTAGGGAATCTGAGACATCCTAAGATCAATACTGGGTGATGTGAAGGGCTCATGCCTGGAGGGCTGGTACCTGGTTCCAATCTGGAAGCTCTCAAGCTCAAGGCTCAAGAGTGGATGTTTTCCAAAGGCAGGAAAAGACCATCTTCCGGCTAATTAGCCGAGGAACGCCTTCTCACTCATCCTTTCTGTCCCACTCAGGTCTTCAACCATGGGGCAAACCCACTCGCACCAGGGGGGTCATCTGCTTTACTTAACCTACAGATTCCAAAGTTCATTTCATCCTGACCATCCTCAAAACAAAAGTGAGTGTTTGAGCACTGTCTGGACGCTTTAACACATCACATTATCCATCCCAGGAGCCACCCAAGTGGTCTGACGTAAAGCTTCAAGACTACATGCAAACCAGCCCAGTGCCAGTTCTCAAAAGATATCCCCACACAGGGCTCAAAAAACCAAGGGTGAGAAAAGGCTGCTTTTCTGAAGATCCCAGAATTGGCTGGTGTCTGCAGTTGACCCTCATACTGCTGCTGAGCACTGTTAGGATTTCTCTATTGGTTTATCATCTGGGGTGGGGCTTGAGCTGTGTCTCCTGACCCTATGCCCTGTGAACCACAAAAACTAAAGGTCAAGTTTAACCAAGTGGTAGGGCTACCTGTAATTCTAGCACTCAGAAAGTCGAAGCAGGAGGACTATGAGTTTGAGGCTACCTGGGAAACAAAGGGATCAGAAATTCTGCTTTAAATTCAGCCCTCCCACTTTTACTTGGCTTTTGTGCTCTGTGTATAATTTGATTTTTAACTTAAAAGAGCATGTAAAACAATTTTTTCCTTTTTTGGGGGGGGGGCATCTCATCCAGTCCTTGGGACTGGTCAGTGAGGAGGGCTGGCTGGGAGTCTGTCCCCTCACCCTCCTGGCCCCCAGTTCATAGCTGAAGGGCTCGGCATTCTCATGAGATGATGAGGGCTCAGAACGGAGCAGCAGTGATCGTGAGTGATCCAAACTTGGGTGTTCTGAAAGCAGAACCACCAAGAATACCTAACGGGCTGGAAGGTGGCTCAGTGGTAGAGTGCTTGCCTTGCATGCATGAGGCCCTGGGTTCGATTCCTCAGCACCACATAAGCAGAAAAAGCCGGAAGGGGCGCTGTGGCTCAAGTGGTAGAGCACTCACCTTGAGCTGAAGAGTGCAGGGACAGCACCCAAGCCCAGAGTTCAAGCCCCACGACCGACCAAAAAGAGAGAGAGAGAGACAAAGTGGGAGAAAGGGAGGGAAGGGGAGAGAGTAGAAGGGATGGAGGGAGGGGGAGAGAGTGGGAGGGAAAGAGGCAGGGATGGAGGGAGGGAGAGAGAGAGAGGCTAGAAGTAAAGCTGTGGCTCAGGTGATAGAGCCTAGCCTTGAACACAAATCTCAGGGAGAATGCCCAGGCCCTGAGTTCAAGCCCCAAAATAAAATAAAATAAAATAAAGGACTGGACACCAGAGGCCCATACTTGAAGTCCTAAGCTATTCAAAGCCAAATAATAAGCAAAAGGGTATGGCTCAAGTGGTACAGCATCAGCTAAGCTAACAAATCAAGCAAATGTCAGGCTCAGTGCAGTATATGCTCCACAAACTACATCTACTACCTAAAGCAAAGGAATAGAAGCAGGCAGGTTTAAATCCTGGCTTCAAATCTTGTTCTGACTCTAAGCAGTCATGAACCTGCCCTGAGAACACAACACCAAGCAGCACACATCTTTGCAGGGAACTACGTTTGCTCCTATTTTCCTACTCTACAGCAAAAATGTATATTCAACTTTCTAAAACACATCATGAATAGGGATATAACTCAGTGATGGAGCACTTGCCTAGCATATCTAAGGATCCAAGTTCTATCCCCAGCACTGCCAAAAACAAAGACAACTTAAAACACCTATCCAGGGACTCCTCTTTAGCCTCTCTCCAGATGGAGAGTCTTGCTACTTTCTTTCACAGCTTTATTTCATTTTCAAATAAAACACCTACCCAATTCTAGAGCAAACAAAGTAATTCCATGCATAACAGTAGCTAACTACCTTCAGCTACCCTGAGTAGACTTTGTTTTGTCTGACTTTAGGACAAATTATTCTAAAGATACCAAGTGACGTGAACGTGCACAAAGCTGCAGGATTTGGACTGAGCTCACTGTGTTGAAAGGGCCAGAAACTGTCTTCAGGGACAGAAAGCCTGGTAGACCCCAGAACCAAAATGTTACATTAAGAAGGCTCAACAACCACCCCACACTATCTGTGACCCCAAGTTTTGGCAGAAAATCTACCCACGTCAAAGAGCACTCTCTCTGACGAGTATAAGGAGGGACACGCAGGCGGCGTGCCATCAGCAGAGCTACATAAGGTGAAGCTTGCTGTGAGTTCTACTCCCCAGGAACATTTCTGGAATAGCACAGCTAGAAAAGGCCAGAGAAACTGTGGCCTAAGCTCTTCTTTTTATGAGAAAGCAAATGGCTCAGAGGCTGCTGAGGAATCCCTGGCTGCAGCCCAGGCCAAGCAGTCATCATGTTGTTTCAGGGCATCTCTCTCTGCAAAAGCCAAGGAAAGTCAACAAGGTGATCACCTCCAGCCCCCGAGCTTGCAGCCCCACGTCACTGCCTGCTGAGCAGCTGTCAGTGGTGTAAGGTAGCTGCTAACCTTGTTCAAACCACTTTGCCTCCTCAAGATTTGATCTTCTCATCTAAAACCCAGAACTAGCTTTGGGTCCCTGAGAGAAATAAATCAGTGGATGCCCACGGTGCGTTTAATGCAGTGACTTGAACTCAGCACAGAATTCTCTGATCATTATTCTCTGCGCTCACCGTCAGCTCCTTCCCACAAACTGGCACTGTCTGTCTACCTGCACATGCAGCCAGCCCCGTCGCACCCATTACTACTTATGGCTCAGGCCTAGGAGCTTTCTTGGCCTCAGTGCTAGCTGTTTAAAGCACTCAGTTCTCGTGAAGATGAGGGTTTTATCATGGTTGTAAGAGGAAGCTGTCCCCAACAGCTTCAGGATTGAGGTTTTGCCTTACTTAGGAGCTCACAGGCCACACACTTCAGTCTAAAGGACTCTGGCAGAAGAGCTCGATGTGTCTGAGACACAGCACTTTTCACTCACCATGATGGCGAGTGTCTGCATTTGTGCCAGTTCAAGGTCCAATGCCACAGGGCCACGCACATGCCACAGTCTATATCATAGCAGTGAGATCAAATCTCATATAATGAATGGGCAGTGAGCCTACCTGGCCTAAATGTAAAGAGACCCACCCTTTGCTCATGATGGGAAACTGTTTGAACTGCACAGATCCCTGAAAAGATATCCAGAAGCCAGGAAGTCTGCTTCTCTACACCCAGGACGCAGACACAGAAGATACTGTGTGCCCAGCAACATCTAAATAAATGTAGATGTCACTCAGGTCCATGGAAAAAAAGACAAGATTGCATCTGCACTGATGGCTCAGACCTGTAATTCTACTCATAAGGCTGAGATCTGAAGATCACAGTTTGAAACCAGCCCAGGCAGGAAAGTCATGAAATTCTTATCTCCAATTAACCACCAGAAAACCAGAAGTGGAGCTGTGGCCTAAAATGGTAGAGAACCAGCCTTGAATAGAAAAGCTCGGGGACAGCACCCAGGCCCTGAGTTCAAGCCCCACCGGTAGGGGAGCGGGATGGGGGGGGGGGGAGAACAATATTGCTAACAAATCAATTCTCCCTAATTGACAAATCTCCCCTAATTGAACTCTTCAATACAGTCCTGATAAAAGTTCCAAAAATATTTTTTGGCAGAAACAGCTTATTCTCAAATACATATGGAAAGGCAAGGGGCTTAGAAACAGCTAAAACAACTTTGAAGAGACAAGACTTATTACAAAACTATTAGGCTTCACTACACTTAATGATATTGGCAAAACAGTACAAACTGATCAGTAGAAGAGGGCAGAGTCTAAGACTGGCACCTTGTGTATATTATTGTTGAGTCCTAACACCGCAGCAAAGACAGCTTTCTGGAGAAGTCTACAAATAAACTATGTTGAGGCAGCCAGCCTTCACAAAAGTTTTTTTTTTTTTTTTTTGCCAGTCCTGGGGCTTGAACTCAGTGCCTGGTGCTGTCCCTGAGGTTCTTTGTGCTTAAGCCACTTGAGCCACAGCACCATTTCTGGCTTTTTTGAGTAGTTTATTGAGATAAGTTTCATGGTGATGGTCTGGCTTCAAATTGCGATCCTCAGATCTCAGCCTCCTGAGTAGCTAGGATTACAGGCGTGAGCCACCAGCCCCCGACCACAAAAGCATTCAAAAGATCTCTTCCCCCTTCACAATTAATAACTTGGAAAAAGGTCATATTGCCTGAAAAAGTACAGAAATATAAAGCTATCAGAAAACAACACTTTTAAAACATTATGGAATCTAAAATTCAGTGCAACCCCCAATGGCATTCTTCACCAAGACAGAAAACAATCCAAAAATTCATATGAAACAATAAAAGACCCCAGACAGCCAAAGCAATTTTAGCCAAAATTGGTATCACAATCCCAGAACTCAAACTCTACTACAGAACTATAATAACAACAACAGCTTGGTACTGGCACAAAAATGGGCCCAAAGATCAGTCAAACAGACAAGAAGACTCAGAAATAAAGCCATATACTTATAGTCATCTGATATTTGACAAGGGAGCCAAAAATACACATTGGAAAAAAAGAGAGCTTTTTCTGTGTCTAGGGTACTGAGGAATGGAACCCAGGGCTTCATGCCTGCTAGGCAAGCACTCCACCGCTAAGCCACATTCCCAGCCGCATTCCCAGCCCAGCAGAAACTTTTTGAAGAGTCCCAGAGGCATAGCAGATAGGAGAGAGACTTAACAAATGGGACTACATCAGCAAATGACATAGTTACCAAACTAGAAGGACAGTCAACAGACTGGGAGAAGATCTCTACCAGCAATGCATCTGACAAAGGCCTAATACCCAAAATACACAAGGAACTCAAAAAACTAACCTCCTTCCAAACTAACAAACCAATCAATAAATGGACAAAGGAACTAAGGAGAGACAATTTTAGAAGAACTAAGCATGGCAAATAAACATACGAGGAAATGCTCAACAGCCTTTTCCATAAAGGTAATGCAAATCAAAACAACATAGAGATTCCATCTCACCCCAGTTAGATTGGCCACCATCAAGAATTCACAAAGAACCCAGAAGTGGTGAAGCCATGGTCTGTCAGGTCTATGGTGGTTCTAAGTGCCTGCTACAGTATCTAGGACTGGGTATTAGTCCATAAAATAACAGCTCGGTGGACTCAAGGTTGCTGCATACAAGCAGTCAGGGGTTGGTGCGTGAATGTCTTGAACATGCCATCCACAGGAAAGCTGTCTTCTTCATGATACACAGAACCGCAGTGTACCTGAAGGACCTCTAGATAACCTGCAAGCTGATCATCAGCCAGCCAGGCCCCGCTGGCTCAGCATTGCCAATGGCCTCACCAATGAAAGCAAGCCTCCGTCAGCTTGTACCCCCTTCTGTGCAGCTTCTGCCTCTCATCAAACTAGGTATCATGTGAATGTCGATTCATGGACACATAAGAAACTTCTAGATCTGTCTACAAAATTATTCTTGCTTAGTTTTACCTTGTAGTATGTGACTACTGATGGGTTAAGAGAAGTCCAGGTGTTGAAGACTGTTCTAATGTATTACACACCTTGTCTGGACCACTTCCTTCAAGTCAGCTCAGATGTCACCTCAGACTCCATCTTTCAAACTAATCCCTTGCCTTCTTCAGGTTGCTTTTTGTTACTCTGTAACAATTCCTGTCTGGGAGTTCCTTTACTGTTTGGGTTTCCACATAATCTGTACCTTCCTGTTCTTCAACCTTCTTCTCACCCACACAAACAGCCTAGTCTTAATAAAGATGAAGTCCTTACCTTGTTCAGTACATTATAACGTTGTGGCTACATTCCATCCAATAAAATACTGGAAAAAAAAAGGATTCAAACAACAAATTCTGGCAGAGACGTGAGGGAAAGGAGCCTTACTGCACTGCTGGTGAGAATGTAAACTAGTGTAACCACTCTGGACAGCAGTCTGGAGGATCCTCAAAAACCTAAACATAGATCTTCCCTGTGACCTAGCCATACCACACCTGGCCACCATTACAAGTCAGGATACATAAAGACACTTGTGTATCCATGTTCATTGTTGCACTATTCACAAGAGCCAAGTTATGGAACATCCCAGATGTCCTAAAAAAACAGATGAATGGATAAAAAATGTGGTACACATATACATGGAATTTTGCTCATCCATTAGAAAGAATAATATTATGTCATTTGCAGGGAGATGGATGAACCTAGAACAAATCATGTTAAGTGAGGTAAGCCAAGCTCAGAGAGACAAACAGGGCATGTTTTCTCTCATATGTGGAAGACAGATCTAAAATACAACTGGACATGATCATTTATACAGGGCTGTAAGCACTCACACATAAACATTCAGACTAAAGGAAGATACTCTTAGGGGAAGAGCCATAACTCCTCTGAACATCTAAAATACTATTCATCAAAATGAATTCCAGGAAATAAAAGCATGTTTGTTGTTGTTATTAGTAGTGGTAGTGGTCTCCCTCCCCCACAGTATAACCCCTGCTTTCACTGTATTTGATGTCGGTATAATTTGTGGAGGGGAAGGGCAAAAACAAGTCGTTTAAATAAGGATACAGGTGGACCTGTTGCAACAATGAGAAGTACAAGTTCTCATGTCAAAACGAACTTTACAACTTGGGGGGGGGGGAGGGGGAGGATGGGAAGGGATGGGAAGGGGAAACAAAGGAGGAGGCTACAATGCTTGATAAGAAATGTACTCATTATCTTGCCCATGTAATTGTAACCCTTCTGTATAGTATTTTCACAATAAAAAAAAGTAGTGGTGGTGGTCATTTTTTGAATTTTCAGGGAAGACAAGTGAGGGGCACAGAAATGGAAGAAGGGTGAACAAATGTAGTTATGGCTAATATATACTATGTGAATGATGAATTATGCAACTTGTGGGCAGGGACTGAGGGTGGAAACCGGGAGAAAGCAAAGTAAGGGTTAATATTGTACTCATTACCGAACTTACAGAATGTTAACCCCTCTCTCTACAATTCCTTAATAATAACAATATTGTTTTGGTCAGTTGTGGGGCTTGAACTCTGGGCTTGGATGCTGTCCACCAGCTCTTCAGCTCAAGGTGAGCGCTCTACCACTTGAGTGAGCCACAGCGCCACATCTGGCTTTTTTTTTTTTTTTTGTTCATGTGGTGCTGAGGAATTGAACCCAATCACCAAAAAGCTGGAAATGGAAAGAGCAGAAAGAACCACGCCAAAATAGGAGGCCCTGAGTTCAAGTCTCAGAACTTGTACCAAAATAAAAATACAAATTGTTTGATTCTACTTATTCATATTTATAGGAAATAAGAAGTAAAATAGGGCTTGGAATGTGGCTTAGTGGTAGAGTGCTAGCATTCACGAAGCCCTGGATTTGATTCCTCAGCCACACAGAATAAAGCTGTAAGCGGTGCTGTGGCTCAAGTGCTAGAGTACTAACCTTGAGCACAGAGAGGCTCAGGAACAGTGCCTAGGCCCTAAGTTCAAGCCCCAGGACTGGCAAAAAAAAAAAAAGTACACTATAACAGGAGGCTCTCTGGAAACAAGGAATAGAAGGCAGGAGGAAAGGCCCTGAGGGCACAGAGTCCCTCTCCGGGGATGAATGAGTTTCCTCGTTATCTTTGTTTTTTTTTTTTTGCCAGTCCTGGGGCTTGAACTCTGGACCTGGGCACTGTCCCTGAGCTTCTTTTGCTCAAGGCTAGCACTCTATCCCTTGAGCCACAGCGCCACTTCGTTTTGTTCTGTATATGAGGTACTGAGGATTCATGCATGCGAGTCAAGCACCCTACCACTAAGCCACATTCCTGGTCCCTCCTCATTATCTTGACTATGATAATAGTCATTATTTATATTTATATCAGAACTTATCGTTTAACCATATTCAGTTTATTACATATTAATCCTAACTCAATAAAATTGAGACAAAATAAGTATTCCAACACCAAGTAGAAATGAAACTCAAAAATAGAGATTAATTTAAATTTTTTTAAATGAGAAAATGCCCATTTTTTACATATTTGAATGACATATACACCCATTAAATTATCAAAATTATGGTGAAATGGGACAAAACCTTAAGTTGGTGCTGCTGAGTGAGCAGAGAAGATGGCAGTAGACAGCAGTTTTGTTTTGACTCTTGTCAGTGCTGAGAACTGAGTTTAAGACTTTGTACTTGCCAGACAGTCTATCCTTGAGCCAAGCATCACTCTTTTTTTTTTTTGCTTTAGTTATTTTTTAGACAGAGTCATATGCTTTTTGCGTAGTCAACCTCAGACTATGATCTTCGTACCTATGACCTTCTACACAGCCACAACTATATACGTGTGTGTGTGTGTGTATGTATGTATGTATCACTACTCTCAGCTCATTAACCAAGATGGAGGAGGTCTCATGACCTTTTTGCCTTGGCTGGCCTGAAACCACAATTCTCCCAATCACTACCTCCAGAGTAGCTGGGATTACAGGCTTGCAACTCCCAGCCCTGATTGTGTGTGTGTGTGTGTGTGTGTGTGCGCGTGTGAGTGTGTACATGTGAGCGTGCCTGTACAGTGCTTAAAATCAGGGTCTCATGCTCTTACTGAGCTTTTGTTGCTCAGGCCTCCTATTCTGGTATGGATATTTCTGCTATTTCCAGCCTTTTGGTGATTGAGAGTCTCATGGATTTTCTGCCCAGGCTGGCTCTGAACCTCAATTCTCAGATCTCAGCCTTCTGACTAGTTAGGAATAGTCATGAACCACCGGTGCTTGGCTCAGTTTGAGTTTTACAAGATAACCTCTTGTCATAGCTTACCACAAACCATAACTCAGTTGAAAGCAATGCCTGAGAAACAGAACTGAACCTCTAAGCATGCAATGAATATTCTAGAGCTTGAGGTCAGTTTGGTTTTTTTGCCCATCCTGGGGCTTGAACTCAGGGCCTGGGTACTCTCCCTGAGCTCCTTTTGGTCAAGGCTAGCACTCTATTACATGAGCCACAGTGCTATTTCTGGCTTTTTCTGAAGAGATAAGAGTCTCATGGATTCCCTGCCTGGGCTGGCTTCAAACCACTTTCCACAGATCTAACTTCCTGACTAGCTAGGGTTACAGATATGAGCCACCAGCACCTGGCTTGAGGTCAGTTTGTAAAGAATAAACATCTAGGGAGGTCAGTACCTTTTCTGACCCTTCAGTACCTCTTCAGGGTGCAGTATACTACTCCTTACCACTTAGAAGCCACCACAGCAAAGGGATGAATCCTGGGCTCTCACTGATGTATTTCAAGCCTTTGGAATTGATGCTCACATTGTACAAGGACATCAGCATTAACCTGGAATGAAAAGGAAATGGTGTTGACCAGCTGACCTACCACATCAGACTCCACCCTTCCCTGCTCAAAAAGACCTGACGCATTCAAAGCCTTCTTCACATCTCCAATGTCTAGCCACAGCATTGGGTTAAAATATGTGACAAGTGGTACTCAGCTACATAAGGCCACATGAGAACAAAAGCTTCTCTGGTGATACAATGATGTCACAATGCCACCTTGTATGGGCTCACAAATCACATGAAGGAAGAAGGGATCTCAGAGGAACCTCACCTCTTTTTTGTTGTTGTTTTGTTGTTGGTTATGGGGCTTGAACTCTAAACCTGGGCACTGTCCCTCAGCTCTTCAGCTCAAGGAAAGTGCTCTACCACTTGAGCTACTTCCAGTTTTCTAGTAGTTTTATTGGAGATAAAGAGTCTCATGAACTTTCCTGCCCGGGCTGGCTTTGAACCGTGATCCTTAGATCTCAGCCTCCTGAGTAGCTAGGATTACAGGCGTGAACCACCAGCGACCACCTGAAAACCTCAATTCTATTTAATGATTCTTTCTGGTACCACATCTGCATTTATATTCAGGTAATCCTCCATTTTGTGCACATACTGTGATCTTGATCAATGAAAATCTAATAATCTTTTCATTCAATAACTGTGACACATGACATCTAGCAGCCAGGTCAGGAGGTCATACAAAACTGCTTAACCTATGGTATGGTCTACATCATGACCCCTCACCTCAAACAAGCAACAAAATAATCTCCTTAGCAAGAGTCTCAGTAACTGAACCACATCTGGCAACTCAAAGTTCAATGGAATTTGGCAACTACCAACCTTTGATTCCTAAAAATCTATAGAAACCCCAGACCCTTCACTTTACAGAATAAAAGCAGCAGCAGAGCTGGGTACAATAGCTCATGCTTGTAATCAGACCTGCTCAGGAGGCTAAGTTCAGGAGGAGTGCATTCCAGGCCATCTTGAATTTGAAAAAACAAAAAACTCACAAAATGTTATCTCAACACAAAATCTGGGTGCAGTGGTTAATGCCAGCCATCCTAACTAAATGGGAGCATCACAGACTCCATTTCAAAAGTAGCCAGAGCAAAAGGGCTGGAGATATGACCCAAGCAGTGGAGCACCTGCCTAGCAAACTTGAGACTCCAAGTCCAAACTCACACTGGCAGGCGAGGGAATGAAGCAAGCTAGACAAATGACTGAAGTGTGGCTTTGTATTAGAGCACTTACCTCAAATACATAAGTCCAAGGTTCAATCTTCACAAAGGGAGAGGGGGGAAAAGCTAAACAAATATTTTTCAAAACCTTTCAAACAACCAGTGCACTTGCAAGAAATAAGAAGCTGGGCACTGGTGGCTCACACCTGTAATCCTAGCTGAGAATCCTAGACTGAGATCTGAGAATCGCAGTTCAAAGTCAGCACCAGAAGCTGTACGTGGCACCGTGGCTCAAAGTGGTAGAACATTAGCTTTGAGCTAAGGGACAGCACCCAGGCCCTGAGTTCAAGCCCCATGACCAATCAAAAAGAAAAAGAAAAGAACAAATGAAAGAAAGGAGAGGAAAGCATCTCTGATCAGTAACAAGGAGGTTAAATGCAAAAAAATGGCAATTTCTAGAAGCCTGGAGTTTCCATTATAGTGGCTTCATCTAGAGGACTGAAAGAAAAGCCTGACAGACAAACACATTCATTCATTCAGATCACAGCCCTGCAGAAAACAGAAAGGAATCAACTTTCAAGTCCACATGAATACACAGTTGACATTCCTGGAAACCCCACAAGCCAATAACATAAAGCAGCTCTGGATAGGAGCTTTCCCAGCCCTCCTGGACATTAAGGCATCCCCACAAATACAACTCTAACCAACGTGGGTTCATAATGCAAACCACAGTAAGGCTACAAATAACAGGCAGCACGCCAATGAGAGAGTAAGAACCAGAACGCTCTCATGGACTAGAGGTGTTAACTGTAAAAACACACAAAATGTTGAATAGGCTACACACATATACACACATGCATACACACATGTGCATACATACACACATACATATAAAGCTGATACTGGGCTTGAACTCAGCCTGGGCACTGTCCCTTAGCTTTTTCACTCAAGGTTGGCACTCTACCTCTTGAGTCACAGGTCCACTTCTGGCTTTTTTGCAAGTTAATTGATGATAAGAGTCCACAGACTTTTCTTCCTGGCTCACCTCAAGCAGCGATACTCAGAACTCAGCCTCCTAGGGCTTGCAGGCATGAGTCACTAGCACCCAGCCAGCAAAAAACCAAAATATATGTTTAATAAAATTAAAACAGGATCAAGAAGCTAGAGCTACTAGTTAAGAATGACCAGGTAGTCAGGCGCTGGTGGCTCACACCTGTAACCCTAGCTACTCAGGAGGCTGAGATCTGAGGATCGTGGTTCAAAGCCAGCCCGGGCAGGAAAAGTCTGTGAGACTCTTATTTCCAATAAACCACTAAAAAACCAGAAGTGGCACTGTGGCTCAAGTGGTAGAGCACTCGCCTTGAGCTGAAGAGCGCAGGGACAGCGCCCAGGCCCAGAGTTCAAGCCCCACGACCGACAAAAAAAAAAAAAAGGCAAGAGGTCTGATGCAATGGTAAAGCACTTGTCCTAGCATGTGCAAGGCTTTGGGGTTGATCTCCAGCACAAAAAAGAAAAACAAAACAAAGACAGACTTTTCTAGAAATGAAGAAATATAAGCCCTCAGATTCAGGAAACACAAAAAGCCTTTAGAAAAACAATGATGATTACAGATTTACAAAAACCACAAGCCAACTATGGAACACAAGAGACAGAAAAGAAAGTAACTCCCACAATGACACAATTCCACAGAAAGGTGGACCTCCACAATGCTGACAGGGTTCTAGGCTCCCCGTAACACAGATGGGGGCAGGTGACAGGGTTCTAGGCTCCCCGTAACACAGATGGGGGCAGATGGCAGGATTCTAGGATCCCTGTAACACAGATGGGGGCAGTACTGGACATGAAACTCCATGTGACAGAGTTCTAAGACCCCTTGTAGCACAAATGGGGCAGTAGTGGACAAGAAAATCCTCATGACAGGGTTCTAGCATTGTTACTACTCAGGACCATTAGGCACTATACTGATGAGGAATTCTGTATAATAGACCTAGAAAGATAAATGAATGAATGTTAAAAATAATAAAAGCATACATTCCAACTTTTAAAAACAGATAAGAGACTGAAGTCATAGAAAGTATACCTTCTACATATACAGAGAAAAATTACAACAAACTTAGAATTATAAACTCAACAAAAAAATTTATAGCAAATATAGTAAAGCAAAAAACAGCTGAAGAAAAATAGTAGAGTTGTTTTTTTTTTATCATAAACAAACCTGAACTAAAGTCAGGAACTGTGGCTCACACTTATAATTCTAGCTACTCAGGAGGCTGAGATCTGAAGATCACAGTTGGAAGGCAGCCCAGCCAGAAAAGTCCTTAAGACTCTTATCTTCAATTAAACACCAAAAAGCTAGGAGTGGAGCTATGGCTCAAGTAGTAGAACTTAGCCTTGAACAAAAAAGCACAGGGACAGTGCCCAGTTCAAGCAACAGGTCTGGTACATGCACACACACACACACACACCTGAACTACATAATTTCAAGTAGTGATAATAAAAATAATAATGGTGGGGGCAGGGGGAGGATGGGAAGGGATGGGAAGGGGAAACAAAGGAGGAGGCTACAATGCTTGATAAGAAATGTACTCATTATCTTGCCCATGTAATTGTAACCCCTCTGTACAGTATTTTCACAATAAAAAAATAATAATAATGGTATATCGGTGTGAAAAGGAGGCTATCTGGAAGGGAAATGGAAAGGAAGATCAAAATGCCTTATTTATTTATCTAAGACCACAGCACAATGAAAACCACCAAACACTTTTAAAAGGGGAGAATGCATTTGATGAGACTGGTTTGGGAGTGGGAGTAAAGATGAAGGGAAAATGGCAGGGGGTTGATAATATTTTTTTAAGTATCAGGTACATCAGTGGTGTCGTTAAAATCCTTTTCTATAACTAATTGATGTCAATTAAATAAGAGGGGGAAGGTTTAAAGGAACATAATAGAGAGGGTGAACCTGCTCAAAGTATACTGTGCAAATCTATGACATATTCACAGTGAGTACTCTGTACTATAAATATATGCTAATTCAAAAATTTTTAATAAAAGTTTTAAAAAAGAAAATCTAGCTGGGTGCTGGTGGTTCATGCCTGTCATCCTAGCTATGCAGGAGGCTGAGATCTGAGGATCACAGTTCAAAGCCAGCCCAGGCAAGAAAGTCCATGAGACTCTTATCCCCAATGTACCATGAGAAAACCAGAAGTGGTGCTGTGGCTCAAGCGGTAGAGCACTTGCCTTGAGCTGAAGAGCTGAGGGACGGCACCCAGGTCCAGAGTTCAAGCCCCATGACCAAAAAGAGAAAAGAGACTCCCCCTGAGTTTGTAGCCAGCCTCAGAATTGCAGAACCACTGATAAGAGAGCTGCTGGCAGTGGAGCCAGCACTGAGCCAGGCAAAGCCAACAGCCGCTGCCTGCCATAGTGAGCACAGTGATGCTCTCTTCAGGGAAGACAGCGGATCCTGAGGTCCCACACAGTGCAGCCTCTGCACGATCCAGTGCAGGGACTAGCAGCTACTTACCTGGCAGTGACAGCTAGTGCAAGGAGAAGAACACAGAGTCAAGGGACTGCCAAAAGGCTCAACGACAATGACTTTTTAAGTATTATAATTCAATATTTTTTAAAAATCAAAACTAGGGGCTGGGAAGGTGGCTCAGTGGTGGAGCGCTTGCCTTGCATATATGAGGCCCTGGGTTCAATTTCTCAGCACCACATAAGCAGAAAAAGCTGGAAGTGGCGCTGTGGCTCAGTGGTAGAGTGCTAGCCTTGAGCTGAAGAGCTGAGGGACAGCGCCCAGGCCCAGAGTTCAGGCCCCATGACCAAAAAAAAAAAAAAAAAAAAAAATCAAAACTAATGCAAAAAGTCTATAAGCATTACCAAAATATTTTGAATAAAAACTGATCTGTAACAGTGCCATGCTAAAACATACTGGATCCTAGAACAAGAGAAAATAATGAATACTACTCAGTCCCATTAATTAAGGACTAATTAAAAATATGACACAAGCATATGTACACAAAAAAACCTCATTGTGTGTTAAAATGTCTGGTTTTCCTACCAAGTTTAGTCTGTCAGAATCAAGCTCTTTGGCTTGCCCAAAGAGTAATCACAGAGTGTGCACTTTGTGACCGAGAGCTTCACAAGAGCACAATACGTTAAGACAGGGTCTCTCTTCTCCCCCCACCTCTCCATGGGCATTCTCAAAGTCAAAGGCAATTCCCAATCCCCAAGAAACAAAGCTATACCAGCATCTTCAAGAACAGAGATTCTCTATCCTCCCAAAGACTAAAAATGAGCCAAAGTCTATGTCACTAACAAATTTTTTTGTCAATCATGGGGCTCAAACTCAGGGCCTGGGCACTATCCCTGAGCTCTTTTGCTCAAGGATAGTGCTCTACTACTTTGAGTCACAGCACTATTTCCCGTTTTCTGGTGGTTAATTGGGGATAAGAGTCTCATGGAGCCAGGCGCTGGTGGCTCATGCCTGTAATCCTAGCTACTCAGGAGGCTGAGATCTGAGGATCGCGGTTCAAAGCCAGCCCGGGCAGGAGAGACTGTGAGACTCCTATCTCCAATAAACCACCAGAAAACCAGAAGTGGCGCTGTAGCTCAAGTGGTAGAGCACTCGCCTTGAGCTGAAGAGCTGAGGGACAGCCCAGCCAGTAAGAAAAATCTTAACTCATACAGAAAAAGAAAGTCAAAAGACACTAAAGCCAGGATAATAGAGATGCTGAAAGTATATGGCAGTAATTTGATCTGATTTAGTATGTGTGTGTGTGCACACGCACACATGCATGCACTCAAGGGTATAGTACTGGAGCTTGAACACAGGATCTCAGCCTTGGCTTTTTCACACAAGACTGGTGCTCTATCGCTTGAGGCACACCTCTACTTCCCTTTTTTTTCTGGCTTAATTGGAGGTAAGAAACTCATAGAATTCTTCTGTCGCCAAGCCGGCTTTAACCCATGATTCGGATCTCTGCTTTCTGAGTAGGTAGGATTACAGTTAAGACACCAGTGCCTGGTTGGCTTCTATTTAAGAGATTACAGCAAAAAACAGTGCTCTGATAAGGAAAAGCTCTGAATGAATGGTGTGACAAGAACAATACTAAAATACCCTACAGCCTTAGGGCTGTGGCTCAGTGGTAGAGTGCTTACCTACCTGTGGGAGGCCCTGGGTTCTATTCCTAGGACTTCCAAAAAAGGAAAATTAAAAAGATTTCCTGCCCTAATCCCTGTAACTATAAATACCTCGCATCTTGATTGTGTTAAATTGCCTGGCAAAGGGGTTCTGAAACGACATTAAGGTTACTCATCAGAGCTCTGAGTTGATTAAAATGGGTTTATGCAGGTACGGCTAATCTAATCACATGACCCTATAAAAGGTAGAGTGTCATTGGGCAGGGCTGGCGGCAGGCGAGGACGGCTGAGAGACTCCAAGTAACCTGAGGACTCCGTGAGCAAGGAAGCTTCAGAAAGGAAGCCATGCGAGAAGGGTCCCACTCAGCTGTGTGGGAAAGTATGTGCAGGAAGTATGGGCTAGAAAAGCCCAGCCTGGCATTTCCCTGAACTTGGCCTGTGTGACCCAAACAGAGACACCATTCAATCCCACTCAGACTTCTAACCCACAGAGCACTGTGAGATGACAAATGTCCTAACTTGTGTTCTAACTTGCTCCGTGACATCTGCTGTCTGGGAGTGGAGCACTGTAGGAGCAGACGCCTTCTGGGGTTAACGAGACCACTAGTGCTATAACCTTAAGGCATCACATGCAGCTCTGTAGCTGGGACTCATGATTATTCTAAAGTGAGAACATTTTTTCTTAATTTCTTCTCCCCTTCTCCTCTTCTCCTCACTGTGTATGGGTGTGGGTATCTGTCTCTGTCCTCTGTCTCTCTCTCTTCTTTTTTGGCTTTGGGACAGGGCTCCTCTCCTCCCTCCTCCCCTCCCCATCTCTTTCTCTCTCTCTTTTTCCTCTTTTTTGGCTATGAGACAGGGCCTTGAGGTGTAGCCTGGACTGGTCTCAAACTCTCAATCCCCTCACCTCAGTTTCCTGAGTGCTGGGGTTATATAGAAGTATACTACCACATCCAGCTCATTTTTTTCTAACTGTACTAGATTGAACCCAGGACATCTCATTTGCTAGGCAAGTGCTCTACCACTTGAGTTACATTTCCAGCATATTTTTCTAAACTACTACTTAACCCCGCCATTGGGAGGTAGATAGGAGGATCATGAGTGTAAGGCCAATCTGGAATATACAGTCAGCTCCAGGTCAGTCTGGGCTACAAAGCCAGACCCTGTTTAAAACTAAATTAAATTCCACCAAACAGATAGTGCATTCTTAACCTCTCCAACAGATGTGTTTCTTCTTTTTTTTAGAAATAGTGAAGCCCAGTGGGCAAAGCCCTTTGTATACCACTGAGAACTGGTAGCTGTTATGCACATACACTTTGAGTTTGGTGCACTGTCCTGGCTTCAAGTCCCCCAGCAGCTGTAACATGGTGTCCAGGAGCACCCGACTGGAATTAACCAGGAATTCACGACCGCATGCTATGGCAGCAACATCTGCAACAGACATGAGACAAAGGTCAAGACTGTGGGGGGCTGCACAATATGGAAAATTCTCTTCAGGATTGAGTATGTAGCACTGGTTTTCTCCTAAGGAAAATACCAACAACTGATCACTAAAAAGCTGTATTGTTCTTGATCACCATAGGAACTACCATAAGTAAGGGGAGGGGAGGGAAAGGATGTCCTGAGCTATGGCCCCAGGCCCCAGAGCACTGTATGGCCTCCATCTAGCCCAAGCAGAAAACAGGGCTGGTGGCCTGGCCTGGGATTGAGCATACTCTCAATTCTGCCAGTACTGGCTAGTAACTTTTATTTGGTCAGTCATGGGGCTTGAACTCAGGGCCTGAGCGCTATCCCTGAGCTTTTGAGCTCAAGACTAGTGCTCTACCACTTTGAGCCACAGCTCTACTTCCAGTTTTCTGATGGTGAGCTGGAGATAAGAGTCTCATAGACTTTCCTGCCTGAGCTGGCTCTGAACTTTGATCCTCAGACTTCAGCCTCTTTCATAGCTAGGATTCTAGGTATGAGCCAGCTGGGTAGTAACTTAACTATGACATGAAACTGAAAGCATATGAGGTCAAAGGCAGGGTAGGAAAGCTTACTCTGAAAGGACTTCCCCCCCCCCAAATGTTATCATAATGTACTGTGATCAGCAAACGGCTTCTTCATGCATGGGACCTGCAAACCAGCAAGTGTGCAGAGCAGGTTCTCCACCGGGTGCTCAGCAGATGGTGCTCTATCAACACCTCAACACCTGTAAGGAACATCAGCAACCCAAGAACATAGATGTGCTTTCTTGACCCTTTTCTCCAGTTAGGGCTGAATGAAGCATAATCCAAAGTGGTTTAAGGATTATCAAACAAGTAGGGCAAGGTGGAAGTGAGGCTGGCAGCAGCATCCTTGTCTTTTTCCTGACTTCAATGGAAATGCTTCTGGAAATCTACAACTAAGTATAATGTCTGACCTGTTTCTAATGGACAGTTTATCTGTAATTTTCTAACAATTACCAAAATCAGAGAGAATTTTTATACTCATTTTGTACTTGCTATCTGACTGCAGAACATAAAATTTCATCAGTGCTACCTGATCAACTTCATGGGATCATGCCCTTTATATCCCTGCTTATCTTTGTTGGCCTGAGCTGTAATTAAGCAAGTGAGGTATATTAAAAGCCTCCTAACACTGATGGACTTTTTCCTATTTCTACTTACCTCTCTAGCATTTTTACTTCTTAACTGGTGCTATATATCATTTGGAACATAATTTGTGACATGACCCTTCCTTAACGAAATGTATCTTCTTTGCTTAATGAATTTCGACCTGGAACTATACTCTCTAGCAAATGACACATACAGCTTTCACTACCGAAATATTTGGGGGTTGGGGGTGACACAGTTAAGCTTTTAGCATCATGAGCACATGGAAGGTGCCTGTGGCACCTTGTAGGGGAAAGCAGTGCTTAGGTAACCAAAGCACACCGCCCACTGGGCCCCAGTAGGAATCATCAGCTACCTGGGATCTGGTAGACGGTTCCCAGTAAGACATGCTACCAAGTGCAGACTCCATACTACCTCCTGTACTGCAACTCACTTGTAACTGGTAAAACGCAGCAAAACTGACATCCTATGTCACCTGTGAGATAGAAAGAAGCCTACATTCACTTCCATCCTGTCCCCTTATCACACTTCCACCAGCCCTGAATTTCCTGGAGATTAAAGAGACAGGATGAAGCCATGAGACTATACAAGGAGACCGAGAGAGATGGCTGCCAAGTCTCAGCTGTTCTATTCCTCACAATGGGGTGCTCCCTGCACTGTTCTATCCCTCACAATGAGGTGCTCCCTGCACTGTTCTATCCCTCACAATGGGGTGCTCCCTGCACTGTTCTATTCCTCACAATGGGGTGCTCCCTGCAGTGTTCTATCCCTCACAATGAGGTGCTCCCTGCA
>NW_012267319.1:2693579-2700066 GCF_000151885.1 Dipodomys ordii
CAGTGTTCTATCCCTCACAGTGAGGTGCTCCCTGCACTGTTCTATCCCTCACAATGAGGTGCTCCCTGCAGTTCTATCCCTCACAATGAGGTGCTTCCTGCAGTGTTCTGTCCCTCACAATGAGGTGCTCCCTGCAGTGTTCTATCCCTCACAATGAGGTGCTTCCTGCAGTTCTATCCCTCACAATGAGGTGCTCCCTGCAGTTCTATCCCTCACAATGAGGTGCTCCCTGCACTGTTCTATTCCTCACAATGAGGTGCTCCCTGCAGTGTTCTATCCCTCACAATGGGGTGCTCCTGCACTGTTCTATCCCTCACAGTGAGGTGCTCCCTGCACTGTTCTGTCCCTCACAATGAGGTGCTTCCTGCAGTGTTCTATCCCTCACAATGAGGTGCTCCCTGCAGTGTTCTATCCCTCACAATGAGGTGCTTCCTGCAGTGTTCTGTCCCTCACAATGAGGTGCTCCCTGCACTGTTCTGTCCCTCACAATGAGGTGCTTCCTGCAGTGTTCTATCCCTCACAATGAGGTGCTCCCTGCAGTGTTCTATCCCTCACAATGAGGTGCTTCCTGCAGTGTTCTGTCCCTCACAATGAGGTGTTTCCTGCAGTGTTCTGTCCCTCACAATGAGGTGCTCCCTGCAGTGTTCTATCCCTCACAATGAGGTGCTCCCTGCAGTGTTCTGTCCCTCACAATGAGGTGCTTCCTGCAGTGTTCTATCCCTCACAATGAGGTGCTCCCTGCAGTGTTCTATCCCTCACAATGAGGTGCTCCCTGCAGTGTTCTATTCCTCACAATGAGGTCCTCCCTGCACTGTTCTATCCCTCACAATGAGGTGCTCCCTGCACTGTTCTATCCCTCACAGTGAGGTGCTTCCTGCAGTGTTCTATCCCTCACAGTGAGGTGCTCCCTGCACTGTTCTATCCCTCACAGTGAGGTGCTTCCTGCAGTGTTCTATCCCTCACAGTGAGGTGCTTCCTGCAGTTCTGTCCCTCACAATGAGGTGCTCCCTGCACGTTCTGTCCCTCACAATGAGGTGCTCCCTGCACTGTTCTGTCCCTCACAATGAGGTGCTTCCTGCACTGTTCTATTCCTCACAATGAGGTGCTCCCTGCAGTGTTCTATCCCTCACAGTGAGGTGCTCCCTGCACTGTTCTATCCCTCACAATGAGGTGCTCCCTGCAGTTCTATCCCTCACAATGAGGTGCTCCCTGCAGTGTTCTATCCCTCACAACTCTGGTGCTCCTCCTGCCCCCAGGCTGTTCCGTCCCTCACACTTGTGGTCCTCCCCACGGAGGCCACCACAGGTGCTGCAGGACAGCAGCAAGTTGCCTCCCAAGTTCTTGTCCAACTGCAGACTTGTGAGCTAACCCATACTGTCCATAGCAGGCAACATGCCCCAGCACAGAAAACTATTAAGCAATGAGGTCTTGCATCATAGATCTGCTACTATTACAAAAAATGCCATGGTACCATTCACTAAGTAGCAGTAACTAAAATCCAAACTATAGTTTTAAATGAGTGCAAATCAACTCCTACACAGAGAGAGCAGTATTTGTCAACCTGCCAATATTTGTTCTTATTTGTTTTATATCATAGAGACTTTAATTTTGATATCTTGGCCTGAAGAATTGACTTTGTTATCATTCACCATACAATGACAAAAGATTAGCTTAATTTTCTGTTAAGATGAGCTTTTTCCAGGGGTGCCGGTAGCTCATGCCTATAATCCTAGCTACTCAAGAGCCTGAGCTCTGAAGATTGCAGTTCAAAGCCTGCCTGGGCAGGAAAGGCCATAAGACTTATTCCAATTAACCACCAGAAAACCAGAAGTGGCACTGTGGCTCAAGTGGTAGAGCACTGGCCTTGAGCTGAAGAGCTGAGGTACAGCGCCTAGGCCCAGAGCTCAAGCCTCACGACCAACAAAAAAAAAAGAAGAAGCAGCAGCTCAGAGAAAGTGCCAGGGCCCCCTGAGTTCAAGACCCAGAACTGGCAAGAGGAAAAACAAATGAACAAAAACCAGCAGTTTGCTGGTGGCTCATACCTTTAATCCTAGCTACTTAGGAGGCTGCCATCTGGGGATCATGTCTAAAGCCAGCCTAGACAGAAAAGTCCATGAGACTTATCTCACACACAGGTATCAATCTCACCTCTGCAGTCAATCTCCAGGGTACAGGCTCAGCATGGGTATCCAAAAGCATTCCTTAGAGCTGTCTTCACACACGGTAACTGTAACTACGAACCCATGTAAAAGTCACTACATTTGAAAATAATAACTTACTTGTTACAATTCCAGCCAGTGCAAAAACAAACTGATTTTCGTCAGAATCCAGCTCTTTAACATCGCCATCCAATGACTTCACAAAACTCTCCATTGTCTGACCGGTGATTCTGAAGAACTTCAGAGCCTTTTCCTGTCAAAAAGATTGACACGGTGTCATACTTTTTCACAGATACCAATGTAAAAACATTGAAGAAGTTCAGGATACAAATAATCCTGTACCTAAGAAGGATTGCAGTTCAAAGCCAACATGGAGAGGAAAGTCTGTCATACTCTAATCTTCAATTAACCATTAAAAAAAAAAAAAGCTAGAAGAAGACCTGTGGCTCAAGTGCCAAAGTGCCAGCCTTGAGAAAAAACATTCAGGAGCAGTGCCTAAGGCCCTAAGTTCAAGCCCCAATACTGGCATTAAAAAAAAAACAAACAGAAGTGCCAGGTGCCAGTGGCTAACACCTATAATCTACTCAGGAAGTGACTTTTGAGGATCACTGTTCAAAGCCAGCCAGGGCAGGAACATCCATGAGATTCTTGTTTTTTTTTAATTTTTTTTTTGGGAAGAGAGGGAGAGAGGGAGAGAGAGGGAAGGAAGGAAGGAAGGAAGGAAGGAAGGAAGGAAGGAAGGAAGGAGAGAAAGAAAAGAAAGAGAGAGAAGGAAGGGAAGGAAGCAAGGAAGCAAGTAAGGAAGGAAGGAAGGGAGATTCTTATCTCTACTTAACTACCAGAAAACCAAAGTGGTGCTGTGGCTCAAGCTGAAGAGTTCAGGGACACAGCCCAGGCCCAGAGTCCAAGCCCCACAATGGACAAAAACAAACAAACAAAAAAAACTCCAAGACATACAACAAGACTGATTTTGGTTTAATTACAGAAGTAGTATTTTTAAATCTCTTCCTCCATATTAAAAGTTCTCACTGAAAGTGGGTACTGTGTTCACCCCTCTCATCCTGGCTACTTGGGAGGCTGAGAGATGTAGAATCACAGTTCAAGGGCAGCCCACGCAGACCCTAGCACACAGGAAAAAGCTGGCCTCGATGGCAAGAGTCTGTCTTCATGGCCAAACTGGGCAGATCACAGTCCAGGCACACACCCAGGAAGTGAGACCCTATCTCAAAAATAACCTGCACAAGTTAGGCACTGATATAGCTCATGCCTATAATCCTAGCTACTCAGGAGGCTGAGTCTGAGGATTTCAGCTTGACACTAGCCTGTGAGGAAAAGGCCATGAGACTCTTAATCTCCAATGAACAACCTACAAACCGGAAGTAGAGCTATGGCTCAAAGTGGTAAAGCATAAAAGCTCAGGGACAGGGCCCACGTCCTGAGTTCAAGTTCCATGACCAATCAAAACATACAATAAATATTCATTTCCCAAGAGATAATATATATATATATATATATATATATATATATATATATATAAGCACTTTAAACTTCATCACTCTCTTTATGAATAAAGTTATCACTGACGGGGTTAATATATCAACAAATAGCCATGAATGCTAGGGAAAAGGTGACAATATTCCATTCCGTTCATTTTACATATCCTCAGAGCACCAGGTTCACCCCTCTAGGTGACCACAGGAGGCATTTGATGACAGTCTAATAAGTGAACTAAAACCCAAGGGGTAGCAGTCTCTAGATGTCTTAGGAGACAGAAAGTCTCCTTAAGCACACTAGACAGCATCCAGAGAGCCACTGGTCACACTTACTCCAGCCAGGATGGCTTTGACAACTTCCTCGCTGCTGGAGACACCCCACAGGAGGGTGCAGGCGGCCGCTCCCATTTCTGTACAATACTCGGCCTGTTGTAGGAGCTGCTGTTTGGCTTCAATCAGCTGTTGTCGAAGAGCCAGCTTCTCCTAAATTCATTAACAATAATTAAAAAGAAAATCAGGAAAACAGCATTCATCCTCAATATATCTGCTAGATTTGCTCTATTATAAAGACATTTTCTAAAGAAGAACTGTTTACAAAATTACAGAAAACAGCTGCAAATAAAAACTAGTTCTTAAAAACTCTTTTCCCATGGTATAACCCCTGTTTTCACTGTATTTGATATTGGTGTAATTTGGGGAGGGGAAGGGAAAAAACAAATTGTTTAAATAGGCATACAGGTGGACCCATTGCAACAATGAGATGTACAAGATGCTATGTCGAAAACGAACTTTACAACTTTGGTGGGGGTAGTGATGGAGATGGGAGGGCAGAGATGGTAGGAGAAAAACAAAAAGGATAAGGCAACAATGCTTGATAAGAAATATACTCATTACCTTGCTTGTGTAATTGTAGTCCCTCTGTACAGCATTTTCACAATAAAAAACTTATTAATCATAACTCTTACATAAAAAGTAAATTCCATGGGAGGGAGAAGTGGGAGAGGTGTGACAGCAGGAGAAAAACAAAGGAGGGGGTAACACTGCTCAACAAGAAATGTACTCATTAGGCTGGGAAGGTGGCTCAGTGTTAGAGCGCTTGCGTTGCATGCATGAGGCCCTGGATTCGATTCCTCAGCACCACATATGCAGAAAAAGCTGGAAGTGAGGCTATGGCTCAAGTGGTAGGGTTCTAGCCTTGAGCTGAAGAGCTGAGGGACAGCGCCCAGGCCCAGAGTTCAGGCCCCACAACCGACCAAAAAAAAAAAAAGAAAGAAAGAAATGTACTCATTACCTTACTGATGTAACTGTAATCCCTCTGTACCACATCTTTACAAGAAAATAAAATTTAAAAAAATGAATTCCAGTCTTAGAAAAGAATATGTTGTAATACTGATGCATTGGAGTTTTTGGATATCCCAAAGATCTGAATTCATCCGTTTAGTGAAGACAGGAGTCTTCCTGAGCAAAGTAGCAACCTAACCTGCAGTTCACACAGAGTAGCATTTAAGGAAAAGGAGACTGCTATCTCCAGTGGCTAGTCTGCATTAGGATACTGCCAGAGAAGACACTGAATAACAGGGGCAGACACTGAGTAGGACGTAAGTAAAGAAGTATTGTAGGAGAAATCCTAGGTAGCTATTTCTAAATGGCTTTAAAAGACATAAAATTGTTTCTAAAGCCTGTTTTTAAAAAAAATTCTATCACAGTATTTTCTTATGCAATTCTTGCTTGCAGCTGGGTAGCGACCCAGAAGCCGAGTCTGAGGATTGAGGTTCAAAAGCCAGCCTTAGCAGGAAACTCCATCAGATTCTTATCTCCAATTAACCACCAAAAAAGGCAGAAGTGGAGGTGTGGCTCAAGCACTGCTAAGCAAAAATCTCAGAGGCAATGTCCAGGCCCTGATTTCAAACCCTAGAAGCAGCAAAAATACAAAACAAGGTTCTTGAAATTTTGTATCAATGTTTACTGCAACTTTCCTTTTATTATCATAAAAATGACAACTCTTCCCTTTAAAAATATAAAAGTAAAAATATGACAGTAAAGATTATGCTCATCTGAATTGCTGAGGGACAGCACCCAGGCCCAGAGTTCAAGCCCCATCACCGACCAAAAAAAATTTTTGAAAAAAAATTGGAATAAGATTATGCTCAAGCCTAGCACTGGTGGCTCACACCTGTAATCCTATCTACTCAGGAAGCTGAGATCTGAGGATCACAGCTCAAAGCCAGACAGGGCAGGAAAGTCCATGAGACTCTTATTTCTAATTAGTCACCAGAAAACAGGAAGTGGCACTGTGGCTCAAGTGGTAGAGCTGAAGAGCTCAGAGACAGTGCCCAGGCCCAGAGTTCAAGCCCCATGACCGACCAAAAAAAAAAAAAAAGGATAGGCAAAAGGACACTATTGGGAATTAAGACTTTGTGTGAAACTGAGTTTAAGGGCAATGGATTAATTAATCTGGCTGAAGAAATTTCAAGGCAGCCCAGCATTCAGGCTGTGGCACTGCTTTTCCTGGCTGCTTTCAGCCAGATTTACAGAAAAAAAATCTAACACAAAAAGTAGAGCAGAAAGATATGAAAACCAGCTACTGAGGAGCCTGAGATCTGAGAATCAAGGATTGGAACAAACCTTGGGATGACAAATTTATAAGACTCCTATAGCCGGGCGCTGGTGGCTCACACCTGTAATCCTAGCTACTCAGGAGGCTGAGATCTGAGGATCGTGGTTCAAAGCCAGCCCAGGCAGGAGAGACCGTGAGACTCCTATCTCCAATAAACCACCAGAAAACCGGAAGTGGCGCTGTAGCTCAAGTGGTAGAGCGCTCGCCTTGAGTTGAAG
>NW_012267319.1:2700116-2710565 GCF_000151885.1 Dipodomys ordii
AAGTGGTAGAGCGCTCGCCTTGAGTTGAAGAGCTGAAGGACAGCGCCCAGGCCCAGAGTTCAAGCCCCACGACCAACAAAAAAAAAAAAAAAAAAGACTCCTATCTCCCATGAAACAGAAGGAAGCCAGAAATGAAATCATGGCTCAGGTGGTAGAGCACCAGCCATGAGTAAGAACAAAAAGCTCTGAGTTCAAGCACCAGTGAAGGGGTAGGGAACTTGAAAGCCTTGAAGTTTTGGGGTTTTTTTGTTTTGTTTCGTTTTTTTGTCAGTCATGGGGCCTGAACTCTGGGCCTGGGCGCTGTCCCTCAGCCCTTCAGCTCAAGGCTAGCACCCTACCACTGGAGTCACAGCGCCACTTTTGGCTTTTTCTGCTATGTGGTGCTGAGGAATCGAACCCAGGGCCTGCCTCATGCATGCAAGGCAAGCGCTCTACCACTGAGCCACCTTCCCAGTCCAAAACCTTGAAGTTTGTCCAGAAAAGAAGAATATATAACGCTGGGACTGAGTGGAAAAGATTACATCCATTAAAAGGATGCCAAGTACTTTGCACCAGAACATCAGGAAATATGCCTAGGGGACACCTTGAGAATCACAGAAACCTCTTAGGCATCTACCCAGAGCATTATAAGTCAGGATATGGTAAAGACTTTGGCACATCCATGTTCGTTGCTGCACTATCACCATAGCCAAGTTATGGAAACAGATGACCTACAATAGAGAAGTGAATCCCAAAAATGTAGTTCTTATATACAATGGAATTATACTCCTCCATTAGCAAGAATAATATTATGTCATTTGCAGGAAAATGGATGAACCTAGAACAAAACACATTAAGTAAGCCAGACCCGGAGCAACAAGCAGTGCATGTTTTCTCTCACATATGGAAGCTAGATCTAAAATGCAACCAGGCATAATATCATATACAGGGCTCCATGCATTTATACACAAACTGATTTTTTTGGGGGTGCGGTTGTGGGGCCTGAACTCTGGCCCTGGGTGCTGTCCCTCAGCTCTTCAGCTCAAGGCTAGCACTCTACCACTTGAACCACAGCACCACTTCAGGTTTTTTTTTCCTGTTTATGTGGTGCTGAGGAATCAAACCCAGGGCCTCATGCATGCAAGGCAAGTGCTCCACCACTGAGCCACCTTCCCAGCCCCACAAACTTATTTTAAAAGGTTATACATAGGGATGGAACACAAAGGTGAAACTCCTCTGAACAACTAAAGTACTATTTATCAAGATGAACACCACGACGGAACAAACACCAAATGGAAACATTTGCGGGGGGACAGACAGAGAGGGGCACAAATGCAATCATTGTAATATATATATATAATGTAATGTAAAACATGAACTAGGTGACTTATGGGTAGGGACAGGAGGGGAAAATGGGAAAAACCAAAAGAAGGGGTAACATTGTCCAAGCAGCATTGTACTCACGTAATCTGACTTAGGAAATTGTAACCCCTTTGTCCAACTCCTTAATAATAACAATGAGAAAAAAGAAAGAAAGAAAGAGAAACAAACAAACAAAGAAAGAAAGAAAAAAGAAAGAAAGAAAGAGGAAACCCCACCATGGCACGTGGTAGCTCATTTGAATGATTGTCCCTTAAGAAGAGGAACAGGCCTGGGTGCCAGTGGCTCAAGTCAGTAATCCGAGCTACTCAGGAGGCTGAGATCTGAAGATCGCGGTTCAAAGCCAGCCCAAGCAGGAAAGCCCGTGAGACTCTCATCTCCAATTAATTACCAGAAAACCAGAAGTGGCGCTGTGGCTCAAGTGCTAGCCTTGAGCTGTGAGCCTTGAGTGCCCAGACCCAGAGTTCAAGCCCCACAACTGACAGGAGGAGGAAGAGGCTCACAAGACTACCAGGGGATGTTGCCCCGGGATTCATTCCACTGTGCTCAGCTGCTCAGGCACTTAGAGACCAATGAAACTGCAGTGCCAGGGACCTGGCTGGCTCAAGCCAGTAGCAACAGACCTGGGGATCCTCCACATGGTGCTAGTTTTGCAAGCAGGAAGAAGGCAAATGTTATGGGGTCATGGAGCTTCCACTCACATTTCAGATCAAAGCCAAGGAAGCCAGGCAGTGAGTGACAGGATCAGAGACCCTACAAGCAACCCCTAAGAGGGCAATGAGTGAGGCTGAGAGTAAAGCTGAAGATGCAATGGAGACTGCAGGATACTAGAGATGCCGGAAACATGGACACCTGCCAAGGAAGAGCACAGGCACTGAACAGAGCCAGCCAGGAGTATAGAATAAGAGGGAGGTGGGAGTCTGCTCAGTGAGGCATGCTTTTTCTGTCTCTGCTCCCTGGCCACCGTGAGGTGAGCAACTTTGCTCCGGCACCTACGCTTGCCACAGGGCGTCCCGCCCCATCACAGATCCATGAGAATGGAGCGGCTGCCATGGGCAGATGCCACTGAAACCACCAGCCAAATCGGTCTGTTTCTTGGTGGGGAGACTGAGATCCACAGCTTTATCGAATCCAGGGTTTGAAACCTGGGTTCCTAACTGGGCATAAAGAAGGGTGGGAGTGGGGACCACAATCATCTTTCCTCCTTTTAAGTTGTTCTGTCATGGACTTATCACAAGATGAAGAGCTCACACACCAGGTGAGCACTTAGGAGGCTTCTGGAGTGCATACTTGGTGACGCACGTTTTCAAATCTTAAAGTGGCAGCATAGTCCCTCCCAAGGCATACATTGGCTCTCCAGCAGTTTCTATGCCCATCCAGCTAGGGTCTTTCTTCTCTGGAGGTCAAAGGGTGCTAGGGACAGGACTTCTCTGAGCAGCCTATCCACATCATGAGCATATCCAGTTTCCACTTGCCTAGTCCACTGATCTACCAAAACGGCTACACCAGGAAAGAAGGAAAGAATTCCATGAGGGCTGAGCAAAGAGCAGAGCACTGCTCGGGCATCCACAGCACACGTCTTCATTGCCTCCACTCCACGCTTTGTGTCTGGCCTCTCCTCACACACTCTGCCTTTTCCTAATGATTTTTGTGCATACTCAAGTACTTACTGGCAATATCCTAATTTAGGATCACAGTCCCTGGATTCTTTCCTGGTTCCTCAACTCTATAATAAGCTTCCAGACTCCTGCCTCATGGTCTGCACAGCCCTGAACAGGGCTGACAAGGATATAGGAAAGACAGCTGCCAGAGAGAAGTCTTATTATAGTAATCCTGAGGGGTTTCCATCAGTATTAAACTAGCAGGACTACTCAACAGGAAACCTGACTAGAGTTGGAAAATAGCTAAAACATTCCCACATTTTTAACTAAGGTTAAAATACCAGGGCAAGTATACCCTATGGATTTGAAGTTACTTTATCATCGTCATTTCATGCTCTGATACTGGCCTTTGCCGGAATCGCTTTTGGTCTCTTGCTGTACTGGAGCTTGAACTCAGGCACATACTTATTAGGTGACACTTTACCATTTTGAGCCACATCCCAGTCCTTTTGCTTCCATTGTTTTTGAATAGGATTTCACATTTGGCCCAGGACAAACCTGGACCTTGAACTATTTATTTATGCTTCCTCTACAGCTGGGACTATAGATGTCAACCACGGCACCTAGATTTTTATTGATTGGGATGAGGTTTTGTGAACTTTCTGCCTGGGATGGCCTCTGAACCAGAATCGTTTTCATCTCAGCCTCCTTAGTAGTTAGGACTACAAGTAACATAAGCCACCATGCCTGGTTGGTTTTCTTTTTTAAATAGGGCCCTTCTATGTAGCTCTCTATGGAGCCCAGGCTGATTTCCACCTCAAAGTTTTCTGCCTCAGTCTCCTGATCCTGAGATTATAGACATGCACCTTCCCTATCCTGGAATAACATTATCCTCAAGTATTATATCTACAGTTCTGAAAGACATTTACTTTCCTTTTTAAAGAAAAAGAAAGATAAAACCAGACTCCAGTGGCTCACACTTGTTACCCTAGCAATGTAGGCTGAGACCTGAGGACTGCAGTTCAGAGCTAGCCAGAAAAGCCGGGCACCAGTGGCTCATGCCTACAATCCTTGCTACTCAAGAGGCTAAGATCTGAGGATCATGGTTCAAAGCCAGCCTGAGCAGGAGAGTCCAAGAGACTCTTAAATCCAATTAACCAGCAGAAAACCAGAAGTGGAGTGTAGCTCAAAGCCAGCCTGGGCAGGAAGGTCTGTGAGACTCTTATCTCCAATTAACTACTAAAAAAGCTTCTGATCACTGAATTAACTTAGGGGGAAAAAGAATTCAACCTTAATAAATATGTCAGCAAAGGACATAATCAGTTGGTTGCATTTTCACGTTTATCAAATTCCTGCCTGCCTTTTGGTCATCTTCATTCAGACCATGAAATGGACAATCTGAAATTAGATTACCATTCTAGTTTGTTTTCATCTGGCAAAACTACAATTTCAACTTTATGTAGTACTCAGCCTAACTCACATTTAAGAATAAAACTCCCTCCAGTAATAGCGAGACTGATTGGAATACAGCATAAACACATGTGGAAATATAACAATAACTAACAAAGAAATGTTTTTTTAGAAATTCTCTCCAACTTTGTTCTGCTTGCTCAATATTAAAATATATATAGCCAGGCCAGTGATTCACATGCTTGTTGTAATCCTCACTACTCAGGAAGCTGAAAGCTAGAGGATAATAGTTCAAAACTAGCCTGAGCGGAAAAAGTCTATGAATTGTATCTCAAATTAACCAGAAAAGGACAGGGTGGAGGTGTGGCTCAAGTGGTAAAACACCAGCCATGAGCGAGTACAAGGCTTCAAAGTTCAAACATCCAGTAAGTGTACAACATCTACCTGTTTAGGAATACCTTTATTGCAGCTGCACACATGGAGAATTCCTTCACATAAGGAGGTGATATGAAACACAAGGGACCAGGACAGCAGTGTGAGCTTGGACAGGCAGGTTTACCTTGTGTCTGATGACAGTGCTTGTTGACACACCGGTGTGGGGAGCACAAGAGACACGGCTGCGTACCCCTTGCCAGCGCACAGGACAGGGCCAACATCTACTAGCTGTTATTATTAGTGCTATTACTGTTTTTGTCATTGAAAGAAACACATAAGCACAAAACTTTCAGGTGGCAGAAAAGATCTAGTGTCATAAAAGAAATAATTTATCCGAAACATAAAAATATTTTAAAGAAATATTATACTCTCTGAAAAATAAAATATAACTGGCTATTTTTGAATATTAGTAAACAGTCCAAATTGATTATAAACTTTTAGTTTAATAGCTATATCATCAATTATTAGTCATTATGTTCACAGTATTTTCCCCAGATTCTTATGAGCCTTTCTGGTTTTATTTTTTGTTTTTTTTGGTGCCAGTCCTGAGACTTGAACTTAGGGTCTGGGCACTGTCTCTGGGCTTTTTTGCTCGAAGCTATCACTCTACTTCTTGAGCTACAGCGCCACTTCTAGGCTTTTTGGTGGTTAATTGGAGATAAGAATCTCACAGGCCTTCTTACCCAGGTTGACTTAGAACCAAGATCCTCAGATCTCAGCCTACAGGTGTGAGTCACCAGCACCAGGCTTAAGCTTTCTGTTTTGGAGTAAGTGTAGATATAAAAATTAAAAGGCAGCCGGAACTGGGCACTGGTGGCCCACATCTATAATACTAAGTAGTCAGATCTCAGATCTGAGAATCATGACTCAAAGTCAACCCAAGCAAATAAATCAGAGTGTATCTCCAATCAACCACCAAAAAGCCAGAAGTTGAGGAATGGCTCACATGGTAGACTGCCAGCCATGAACAAAAAAGCCAACTGAGAACTTGAGATCCTGAATTCAGGTGTCAGTACTAGTACAAAAGGAACCGAAATAAATAAAAGGCACCAAGCTAATGTTCTGTATGTTAAATGGTTATAAAATCCAAAGGTTTGCCTATCTTCAGCCCACTCAGAAAACACATAAAATCACAATCTCTTGAGGACTGAGAACATTTAAGACCCACTCCTCATCATGAGCAAAGAGCATCAGGCCAACACAACTTTCAGGACAGAGTTGAGCCTGTAGGTCGTCTGCTGGAGCTCATCCCAGGAGCCCTACCTTCCTCTCCTTCCCGCTGTCGGCCTGCACAGTTTCCAGGCGGGCTTTGAAGTGTTCGAAGTCCAACTTCAGCTGCTCTAATTCTTGTTCTTTCCTTTCAAGGTCTAGAAGAGACATAGAAATACTCAAGACACACTAAATCATTAATCCTTTGAAAGCATCTATTTGTCTCATCTTCCCTGAGTAAAGCTAGTACTGAGAACATTCTCATTTCTGATTTCCAAAAGCCTTGCATAACTAACATTCCTAAAGTCTTGTGTTTAAGTTATCAGTTTCTAGCCCATAGCAGAAAGGATATTCTTTGTTTTTGAAGGGGGTTTTGTCAGCATGGCTAGTGATCAAAACCAGGGCCCTTTGTATACTAAGCATGCATGCTACCACAGAGATACACCCCTAGCCTTGGAAAACTTCTGTTGTTTCATATTATGATTTAAGGCCTCATTTCACTGCCAGACATGTACTTAAGGCTTCAGGAAAATGTGTTATTTAAAGGACATAAGACAGAACTGAGAAGACTGTCTCATGGCACCGACTTGTATCTGGCTCCATAAGAAGCAGAAGGCAGCTCAGTGAGTGGTGCCAACATGGGCTGATTCACACAGTGAGTCTCACCAACTGGCAGATTAATTCAATGGGAACAACTGCAGTAGTAGTGGATGGAGGCGGGAGGCACCAGAGATCAGAACAAGAAAATGCTAGCGAGGGGTAGAACCACGTAATACTTCCTCTTCTCCACATTCATCTGGTTGATGAGTCAAATGGCCAACAAAATTCCTAACGACACCCACACCAATGAACCAACCAAAAGCATTATCAACTTTTAAATATTCTGTGGCAGAGCTACCGATGCCCAGAAAAATCAAACACATAATTCAAATTTTCAAGTCCTGAGAAATTATCTTTTTATTATGCCAGTATATACCAAGATTTGAGAATGAGTGCTAAGAGCTGACAGTGTAAGTTCTCTGACTAAAACAGCAGTACTTCAGTGACTGTAAACATTAGTGTACATCACAATCATGCGTGAAGTTTTGTCCCAGTGGATCTGGAGTAGATCTGACATTTTGTTGTTATTATTTTGGGGTCTTCTTAGTGCCCATCCTAAGGGTTGAATTCAGGGTCTGGGAGCTGTCCCTGAGCTTTCTTGCTCAAGGCTAACACTCTACCGCTTGAGTCACAGCTCCACTAAACTGGCATTTTAGTGGTTAACAAGAGATGAGTCTCACAGACTTTCCTGCCTGGAAAAGATCCCAGCCTCCTGAGTGGCTAGGATTATAGGCATGAGCCACTGGTGCCAGGCCCAAGAACTTCATTGCTAACAGGCTCCCAGGAGAGGCCACTACTGCTTGTTTAGAAAGCATACTTAGAGAATTACTTCAGCACAAAAGCCTTGTCCTTGTCCTTGTCATAAGCAAAATGTAATGGACACACAACACATAAGTAGTACCAGTGAGCAAGGGAAAAAGAGCAAAAGCTAGAGGACAGGAAGATAGTTTCTAGGAGAGGCAACGAAAACCAAGGTTACCTCATCTTGAGGAGAAAAGGTTTACTGACACACATTCAGTGGAGAAGGGGCAGGGCTGTGTAATGTGGGGAAGGGGTCTGAAAAGCAAGAGGCCGCCCAAACACAGATGACATGGCATCCCAAGAGCTCTGGAGGAAAAACCAAAGGGAGCTTCCAACCTTCATAAAGACCCTGTCCAAGAATGAAGCTTAACTTGGGGTTGGAGACAGGAGAGAAAAACGGGGAGAGAGAAAGGGAAGGGGTGACACTGTCCAAAAATACATGTACTCATTACTTGACTTCCATTACTCTAACCCCTCTGTACATCATCTTTATAATAACAATAAAAAATATTTTTTTAGTCAGTCATGGGGCTTGAACTGGGCCTGGGTGCTGTCCCTGAGCTCTTCAGCTTAAGGCTAGCGCTCTACCACTTAAGCCACAGCACCACTTCCAGTTTTCTGGTGGTTTATTGGAGATAAGAGTCTCCTGGACTTTCCTGATCAGGCTGGCCTTGAACTGCAATACTCAGATCTCAGCCTCCTGAGGATTACAGATGTGAGCCGACACCCATCTAAGCACTATTTAAAAAAAAAAAAAAGAACAAAGGTTAGAATCTAAGGGTCAATATTCAGACTGGACAGATTACGAAACCAGTTGGCAAAGCTCCTCTTAAAATGTGTGGACTATTGCTTTCTTCTCCCTTAGTTTTCTTTTCAGCTCTCTTATTATACAATGCACTACAACATAACTTTTACTGGAATTATATATAACCATATATGAAACATGTTTCACAAAGAGAAACAAAATAAGGAACTAATAAAATTTAAATAAAGTGATTAAAATTTTTCTTTGAAGTCTTAAAGTTTCCATGTTATTAAATTACATGTTAAATGTGGTATTTAAATTATATGTTAAATATGGTATTTTTAATTTTATTTTATTGTAAATATGGTGTTTTAAAAAGAGAAAAAAGCCAGCAGCTCATACCTGTAATCCTACCTATTCAGGAGCCTGATAGCTGAGGATTGTGTTTCAAAACAAAACCAGGCAGGAAAGTCCATGAGACTTATCTCTAAATAACCACCAAAAAGCCAGGAGTGAAGCTATGCCCCAAGTGGTAGAGCACTAGCCTTGAGTGAAAAATCTAAGGAACAGTGTCCAGGGCTTGAGTTCAAACTCCACAGAGAAAAACCAAAAAAAAAACGGCCTACTAGCTAGGCATCTGTGGCTCACATCTGTAATCCTTTATGAGATGTAGAGGATTATGGTTCAAAGCCAGCCCAGAAAGAAAGTCTGTAAAATGACAACTTAAAAAAAAAGGGGGGTGGGAGGGTAGAGATGAGGCTTAAATAGTAATGTGGCATACCAGAAGAGTATGCCAGCTGAACAAAAATGAAGCACTGAATTCAAACCCTCAACTGAAGGGCAGACAAAACAAAACAAAACCCTTCCACTCTATTCTATTCAATTTCAAAAAATTCCCCGATCAGTGATGGTATGGGTGAATACCCATCCCCACAGGACAGTGCCTTTCTGCTGTGTGAGGCCACCCCCTTGTGGCTAAAGGAGAGAATTGCTGCCACCTCCCAACCACTGTCTCATTTTTTGTTTTGGTTTGGTTTTGGTTTAAATGTAATCATGTTTGGCAGTATTGGGTTTGAACTCGGGGCCTTATGCTTGCTAAGGAGGAGTCCTGCCACCTGAGCTGCTCCAGCAGTCCTTTCTGAGATAGGTTCTGGCCAGCCTGAACTTGTGGTCCTATTTATGCTTCCCTTTCTTACTTGGGATTGTGCATCCTCAGAAATTGGGATGACAAGTATACATCCGGCCTCAATAAATGAACCTAATCTCTGCCTGGGATTAAAGCCTAGCTTGCAATTTTTTTAGACACCCAGGGGCACAATATGGATAGTGAGTGAATGATAAATTACATAGTTAAGGTATTCGCTTACTCAGACTTGATATTAAAATAGGGAAGGAGCTACCACCTAATCTAGATTCTTTCATTTGTTCTTAGCATTCAAAATGAAGGCAAAACTATGTAAAGTGGATGAGAGGTAGAGCAAGGCTTTACAGGCCTGATGCACAGAAACCACCCAAATGAAGATATCACTGATACCCCTTCCTTTGATATGCTTTTTTGTTTTGCTTTTTGTTTGAGGTCAATTTGTTGTTGCTGTTGTTGGTTGGTTGGTTGGCTGGTTGGTTTGGTTTTGATTTCTTGGCAGTACCAGAGTTCAAACTTTGGCTTCATGCTTGCTAGATAGGCACTCTACTACTCAGGCCACACCTTCACTGTTTGCTTTAGTCATTTTTCAAAGAGAGTATCATGTTTTTCTGGCCTGGGTTTTGGCTTTTGACTTTGGGAAGGGTAGGGAGTTGGGCTGGCCTAGATAGCAATCCTCCTATTTATGCTGCCCTGCAGCTGGGGACAAGCACACATCACCATGTCCAGGTTTTTCGGTTGAGTTGTATCTTGCCAACTTTTAACCCATGCTACCTGGAATCACAGTCTTCCCAGTCTGTGCCTCGTAAATAGCTAGAATTATATTACAGACATGAGCCATAGTATCTGGCAACTCTTATGTTTTTATCACTAAGTTCAGAAAATAATCTAGCTGGGCACTGGTGGCTCACACCTGTAATCCTAGCTACTCAGGAGGCTGAGATCTGAGGATCACAGTTCAAAGCCAGCCTAGGCAAGAAAGTCCATAAGACTCTTTTTTGCAGGGGGGGAGGGGGAGATCCAGTCGTGGGGCTTGAACTCTGGGCCTGGGCGCTGTCCATCAGCTCTTCAGCTCAAGGCTAGCGCTCTACCACTTGAGCCACAGCGCCACTTCCAGCTTTTTTCTTTTTGCTTATGTGGTGCTGAGG
>NW_012267319.1:2711215-2719810 GCF_000151885.1 Dipodomys ordii
CGGCTTTTTTCTTTTTGCTTATGTGGTGCTGAGGAATCGAACCCAGGGCCTCTGGCATGCAAGGCAAGCGCTCTATCACTGAGCCACCTTCCCAGCCCCTCATTTTTTTTTTAACCTAGATCAGGATTCCTCTACTTAAACTTCCCAGATAGCTGGGATGACAGGTGTGAGTTACCATACCTGGCCGAACTTTTCCTTTTTATAATGTTACATCATATTAGACTCCAGCCCACTAAATCATTTAACTTCATTAAGACTCTACTTCCAAGTCCCATTCTAAGAAAGCAGAGGCTAGAGTTCCAACATCTTTTTGTGGCGGGGGAGGGGGCAGTGATATTCTACAGTCCTACTACTGCCTTTCATGTGCCTTATAAAGCTGTTAAGGGACAGTCCTATTCACATGGTTTTCCAAACATAGTGCAATCTCAATGATAATTTTGCATCCTTCAAGGTCCCTAGAGGAGGAACAGGGGTGTATGGAGGTCTCACAAACTTCAAAACACTATCGACCCAATTCTAATTCTACTAAGTTGAATATTCCAAAAAAAGCTGCTAAGCATCTCAGGGCTCATAGGAACAATCCAGAAGGTGACCACAAAGCCTGCTTGCTGAGCACTGCCATCGGTTCTAACCCATAACAGAGTGTTGGATCCTGTGCTGCAGAACTAGCACTGCCAGCATACTTAAAGTCATTTTCTATCTGCCATGTGCTTCTCCCCATGATGAGCCTCCCCTTCACCAGATCCTTCTTCCAGTTCTCCATAGGCCCTCTTTCACCTTTCTCTCCAAACCTGGAATTCAGAATTCCATGGAGAAGGGCTGGGAAGGTGGCTCAGTGGTAGAGTGCTTGCCTTGCATGCATGAGGCCCTGGGTTCGATTCCTCAGCACCACATAAGCAGAAGAAAAAAAAAAAGCTGGAAGTGGTGCTATAGCTCAAGTGGTAGCATGCTAGCTTTGAGCTGAAGAGCTGAGGGACAGCGCCCAGGCCCAGAGTTCAGGACCACAAGCGGACCAAAAAATAAAAAAAGAATTCCATGGAGAAATGTTCTAGAATGGGATTTTCTGTCACATGGCATCAATGATAGCATTTATTTCCTGCACTGCCATAACTGTTTTCTTTTCTTTTCTTTTTGTTTTGTTTGTTTGGTCAGTCATGGGGCTTGAATTCTGAGCTTGGGCACTGTCCCCAAGCTCGTCAACTCAAGGCCACAGCACCACTTCCAGTTTTCTGGAGGTTTATTGGAGATAAGAGTCTCATGGACTTTTCTGTCCTGGCTGGCTGTGAACCGTGATCCTCAAATCTAAGCCTCCTAAGTAGCTAGGATGATAGGCGTGAGCCAACAGTGTCCAGCTAAAGCAGACATTCTTTTGTTTTTTGTTTTTTTTGGGGGGGTCTGGTCGTGAGGCCTGAACTCTGGGGCCCGGGCTGTCCCTCAGCTCTTCAGCTCAAGGCTAGCGCTCTACCACTTGAGCCACAACGCCCCTTCCGGCTTTTTCTTTTGGCTTATGTGGTGCTGAGGAATCGAACCCAGGGCCTCATGCATGCAAGGCAAGCACTCTACCACTCAGCCACCTTCCCAGCCCTAAAGCAGATATTCTTAAGAGAGGATAGATGCTCATGACTTGAAACAGAGAGGGAGTCATCTTCCTGCTACTACATTCTGTAAGGATTACAACCAGCTAAAATATCAACGTGGGATCTTTCAAGTGGCCAGTATCATCAGGCTTCTAAGTTCCACAGTCACTTTGCAGGTCCAAAGTCAAACATCATGAAGGGATTTATAAGATAGGAGCCTGCAGTCCCAATGACTCTCTCTCTGTTTCAAGTCATGAGCATCTATCCTCTCTTAAGAATATCTGCTTTAAAAAAAAAAAAAAGAATATCTGCTTTAGGGCTGGAAAGGTGGCTCGGTGGTAGAGTGCTTGCCTTGCATACGTGAGGCCCTGGGTTCGATTCCTCAACACCACATAAGCAAAAAAAAAAAAAAAAAAAAGAATATCTGCTTTAGCTGGACATTGTTGGCTCACGCCTGTAATCCTAGCTACTCAGGAGGCTGAGATCTGAGGATCTCAGTTCAAAGCCAGCCCAGGCAGGAAAGACTGTGAGACTCTTATCTCCAACAAACCACCAGAAAACCAGAACCGGCACTGTGGCTCATGGCAGAGTGCTTGCCTTGAGCTAGAGAGCTGAGGGATAGCGCCCAAGCCCAGAGTTCAAACCCCATGACTAACAAAAAAAAAAAGAAAGAAAGAAAGAAAGAGAGAGAGAGAGAAAGGAAGGAAGGAAGAAAAAGAAAGAAAGAAAAAATAAAGAATGTCAGCCACTGGTGGTTCACTCCTGTAATCCTAGATACTCAGGAGGCTGAGATCCAAGGGTCACACTTTGAAGTCAGCTGGGGCAGAAAAGTCCCCCTGAGACTCTCAGCTCCAATACACTACTCCAAAAAACAGAAGTGGTGCTGTGGCTCAAGTGGTAGAACGCTACCCTTGAGAACAAAGAGGCTCAGGGACAGTGCCCAGACCCTGAGTTCAAGCCCCAGGACCAGCATAAATAAATAAATAAACATCTGCTTTAGATATTTCCATTAGACACTTAAGGGCATCTGTTTCTTGAAGAGCTGGCTCTGCTGTGCATATAACCCCTAGCAATTTCCTTTTTTTTTAAATTGTGAACCATACAGAGGGGTTACAATTACATGGGCAAGGTAATGAGTGCATTTTTTATCAAGCATTGTTGCCTCCTCGTTTCCCATTCCCATCCCTTCCCATCCTCCTCCCCACCCCCGCGCCAAAGTTGTAAAGTTCATTTTCGACATAACATCTTGTACATCTCATTGTTGCAATGGATCCACCTGTATCCCTATTTTCCTTTAGTTTTTTACCCAGAGATAGCTGCCAAGAGCCTATCACTACAGAAAGACAGAAGATTATCAATTATTTCCAGCATGAATCTGACCTATTAGTTGAATTTTTTCTGGGGTTTGAATTCAGTGCCCGGATGCTGTCCTTGAGCTTTTTTTGCTCAAGAATAACACTACCACTAGAGCCACAGCTCTACTCCAGACTTTTGGGTGTGTAATTAGAAATAAGAATCTCATGGACTTTCCTACCCATTCTGGCTTCAAGCCTCAGCCTCCTGAGCATAGGATTACAGCTATAAGCAACTAGCCTTACTTTTATTTTAATGCACAAATTACCTAGGGTACTTGACAAAACCCAGATATGTAGTAATTGTTCACTAACAACAAAAGGCTTGGCAATAAATGCCACTACACACAAATCAACTAAGATCGACCTTGATAAACTCAAAGGAATGCTGCTGTGTTTCTCAAATGGGAGCCAGGGTATTTTGTGTCTCATGTATCAACCCACAGATGTGACACAAGGCACAGGGGGTTCAGAGTGATAGCCAAGTGTCACATGTCACTGTCCTCTCCATCTTAATGACCTTTCAGCTCCTCTTTCCATACGTCCTTTTCCATCTAATTCCGTCCTCACAGGCCCTACATGTGACCCTTCACATCCACTCTGACATCAACAACCAGGCAACTGTCCTGTGGCTGTGTGCTGGGCAGTTATGCCTCTGGCGTCCCCTCTGGGCCTCATTCTCTGGCTGGGGCTATCTTCCCCACAGCAGCAGCTGCTCCCTGGGCTGGCAATGCTCACTGTCCTACTCCTCCCGGCACGTGATGGTTCCCTTCATCCCTAAGTCACCTCTTCACTCTGTTTCATTATTTGTTGTTGCCATACCACATTTAAGTTCTCAGCTTTCTCCGTTTGTTTGCTTGGCTACCACTTGAAACATACCTCCAGCCTGGCTTTTTGCTGGCGGTTTTGGAAATGGAGTCTCGGGGACTTTTCTGTACAGACTGGTTCTCTACTGAGATACTCCACATCCCAGTCTTCTGAGTAGTAGGAGTTATGGGTGTGAAACCCTAGCACATTGCTTCCACTGTAGGCTACGACTTTTATTTCCTCATCAACACAAGAACTGATCGCATATTCTTGTTTGAGGCACAACAAACTTACTGCCAAATTAATCACCTCTTCTAATTCATCTGTGAAGCACAGAAAATTCTTCTTAGAGCTAAACAGAGTCCCCTAGTTTCTCACTGATATTAAATTCCCAGGCAATTAATCTCAGAAACAATTTAGCAATCCTGTACTACAGTGGTTTCAAATCCCACTGCTAAGAACCCAAGAGTATATTCAGGAATGATGACTGTTCTGTGAACATTTTAGTATTTCCAGTTTAGTTCTTACAAGTTATTTCTTTGGGAAGGACTTCAAATTCATAACACATTGCATGAATAAAAATGCAAAGAATGTCCACATATCCTTTTCCAGTCTTACATCATACGTTACCACATTTGACCATCATTTAGATCACATTTCCCTCTCCCCTCTTCCTTCTCCCCTCTTCCCCTCCCCCCTCTTTCCCCTCCCTCCCCACCATCATTTGAGGGCAAATTACATAAACTATGTCCTATTGTTCCTAAATACTTCAATGACTATTTATCAAGAACAAGGACAACAATGTATTAGATACCCATACACTCACAATATACAATTATCAACTTCTAGAAAATAATAACACCATTATCTAATCTGCTATCAGTATTTGAATTTTGTAGTCCACAGTGTCCTCTATAGCAAGTTTTTCTGTCAAGTACAGAATCCAGTCTCAAGTTAGGTACTGTATTAGTTGTTAGACTTTGAGCTCCCTGTAATGTGAAAGATCTTCACAGCCTATGTTTTCTGGGACAACAAAGCTATATATTTGTAACACTTTGAAAATCAAGCCAGGCACCAGTGGTTCATTCCTGTAATCCTAGCTACTCAGGATTCTGAGATCTTAGCATCAGAGTTCGAAGTCAGCCTGGACAGGAAAGTCTCTGAGACTGTTTATCTCCAATTAACTACCAGAAAGCCAAAAGTGGAGCTGCAGCTCATTCAAGTGGTAGAGAGCTAGCCATGAGTGAAAAAACTCAGCCTGAGCTCAAACCCCAGGACCAGCACTGTGTGTGTGTGTGTGTGTGTGCGCGTGTGTGTGCGTGTGTGTGTGTGTGTGTGTGTGTGTGTAGCAATCATTAGACCCACAAAGCAGATAAAAAAGCAGATCCACAGGTGATGCAGAAATGCCACTTATTAAAGTCCAACTTTAATTGTAATTGGGCCTGTGAGTGTTGGGCACACCTATAATCCCAGCTACTCAAGAGTCAGGAGACATCAGACTCACACATGAAATCCCAGCTACCCAGGAGGCTGAGATCTGAGGATCATGGTTTGAAGCCAGTCCTGGATGGAAAGGCTGTGGGACTCTTATCTCCAACAAACTACTCAGAAAACAAAAAGAAAAACAAAAAAACAGAAGTGATGCTGTGGCAAATAGTAGAGTGCTAGCCTTGAGCTAGCCTTGAGACCAAGTTCAAGCCCCAGGACTGGCGGGTGCGCACATGCGCACGCACACTCGCACACACGCATGCACACACATACACACGCACGCACACACATACACATTCGAGTCAGGAGGACTCTATGATCAGGAAGATCAAAGCTGAGAACAGCTTGACAAAAAAGTGAATGAGATCCTCATCTCAACTGAAAATCTAAGTGTGGTGGCATGGGCCTATGGTACCAGCTACATGGGAAACATAGGGATGATGACCAGGGTCAAATAAGACCAACCCCAAACAAAGATTAAAAAGCAAAAAAGTACTGGGGTGTGGAGAAAATAATAGAGCATTTGCCTACAAGCACAATGCACTGAGTTCAAACTCAAGTACCTCCAAAAATTAACTAATGCATTCCAGAACCTAGGTAATGAGAGAGTTTTACCAGAGGCTAGAGGTATTTTTAAAGGCAGCCTTCTGTGTACAACTTACTTTAGTTAACTAATAAATAATGTTTATTAAGAAATAGCCACGTGGAAAATCAATACAAAAATTAATAAGTATTGCTACTTTAAAATTTATTTTAAAAAATTAAATACACAGGCGCCAGTGGCTCATGCCTGTAATTCTAGATTACTCAGAAGGCTGAGGTCTGAGAATCATGGTGTGAAGCCAGGCTGGGCATAAAACTCCTTGAGACTCTTCTCTCCAATTAATCAGCAAAATGCAGCAAGTAAAAGTGTGGCTCAAGTGGTAGAGCACTAGCCTTGAGCAAAACAGTTAAGGAACAGAGACTAGGCTCTGAATTTAAAGCCCTAGTACTGGCACCAAAAAAAAAATTTTTTTTTTTTGTTGGTCGTGGGCCTGAACTCTGGGCCTGGGCACTTGTCCCTCAGCTCTTCAGCTAAAGGCACTCTACCACTTGAGCCACAGCACCACTTCTGGCTTTTTCTGCTTATGGGGTGCTGAGAAATCAAACCCAGGGCCTCATGCATACAAGGCAAGCACTCTACCACTGAGCCACCTTCCCAGCACCCCAAAAAAATTTTTAAGTAGTGTTTGATGCCCACAATATGAGAGGATATAGAGTTGTGGCAGAAGTAGTAGAGCACCAGCCTTGAGCAAAAAGTCAAACAAGAGCACAAGGCCCTGAGTTCAAATCCTAGTATGGGGGGGGTGCTATTTAAAAACTAAACAGAGAATCCAGAAACAGACCTACATAAATATATCTGCTATCCTTTTCACAAATGGTTCTAGTTGGCTGGTCTCACTCTTTCTCAAGAATGCTACTTGAGAAAGACAGACTCAATATCATTATCACAGAAAGTTCTGACTTGAGAGGTTAGTACTGATAGACAAAACTAAACAATATAAAACCAAACAATATAAGTTCCTTCTACTGCTAAAAGGAAACATAATTAAAAGTAAATAGCACCAGATGCCTAGCTACTGAGGAGGTTGAGATCTGAGGATCACAGTTCAAAGCCAGCCCTGGTAGGAAAGTCTGTGAGACACGGATTTCCAATTAAACACCAGAAAACAGGAAATGGTGCTGTGGCTCAAGTGGTAGAGCACTAGCCTTGAGCTGAAGAGCTCAGAGTCAGCACCCAGGCTCAGATTTCAAGCCCCACGAAAGACAATAAAATAAATAAATAAATAAATAGCACCAGGCACGAGTGGCTCATGCTACTGTGTGCTACTGAGTAGCTTCTAGCTACTCAGGCAGCTAGGATCTAAGGATTCAAAGCCAGCCCAGGCAGGAAAGTCCATGAGACTCATATCCATTAACCAGCCAAAAAAGCTGGAAATGGAGCTGTGGCTCAAGTGGTAGTGTTAGCCTTAAGCAGAAAAGTTCAGGGACAGCACCCAGGCCCTGAGTTCAAGCCTCAGGACTAGCACAAGGAAAAAAGAAAGAAAAAGGCAAACAGGGAGATGAACAAGAAGTGGTTGGGTTGACAGGAAGGATAAAGGAAGTTAAATACTGTCCAAGTAGCTTCTTTGCGACTAGGAAGAGGAAACAAGGAAACCCGCTGAGGATACTATTTCAGAGGAGGAGGGGACAGGGAGCATAATAGAGGGAGCAAGCCTGGCTGAACTATAGTGTAAATATGTGGAGTGTATCAGTGAGTACCTCCACTCCCCACCCCCCATAACTGATATGAGGCAATTTAAAAGCAAGAATAAAGGAAACAAGGAAAGAAAATAGCTTTGTCCCAGCTTAAAATACAATTTTAACACCCACTATTGGGTGACTAAAGGATGGAGGACACAGGGTAAACTACCTTTCACTGAGCAGTCACCCACATGCACTGCTCTGCCTGGAGCAAGCCTAGGCATTCTCTAAGCACCCACTGACAGACAGAAAGAACTGAAGCTGTGGGTTACACACAATAAAGGGACAGAACTGGCATTCAAAATTAGGCCAGTCCTTTATGTGTGTGCATGTGAGCACGCATGCACACGCACATACACACTTGAACTCAGAACCCGAGCAACTGTTCTTTAGCTTTTTCTTGAGCTACAGCTCCACTTCTCCCCTTTTTTGGGGGGGGGTCTGGTTATGGGTCCTCAACTCTGGGCCTGGGTGCTGTCCCTCAGCTCTTCAGCTCAAGGCTAGCACTCTACCACTTGAGCCACAGCGCCACTTCTGGCTTTTTTTCTTTTTGCTTATGTGGTGCTGAGGAATTGAACCCAGGGCCTCGTGCATGCAAGGCAGGGCTCTACCACTGAGCCACCTTCCCAGACCCACTTCTACCTTTTTTGGTGGTCAATTGGAGATAGAATCTTGCAGACTTTCCTGCCTGGACTGATCCTCAGATCTCAGCCTCCTTTATAGCTTGGATTATAGTCATGAGCCACTTGGCACCTCTCAACATCTTTCCCAAATTCATGAAATGATGGTGCTTGAGCCAGAACTGAAGCTCCTAGGCTATAAATCTGAGTTCTGTTACACCAGGAGCTCAAGTGGTTTTCTAGCTGGCAGCACTACTTATTTGTCTAGGATTTTCATGAGCCAGGCACTGATTGAGCAAGCACTTTAGAAGGATTATGTCATCTTAAACCTGCCACATCCTCAGAGGTAGGCATTACTGTCTTCATTTTATAAACAAGTAACACACCTGATGTGAGTCAGCAAGCAGGACAGATGCTCCCACATGTCTATTTTTCCACTGATGATCCTTAATGACACTGTTCTCACTT
>NW_012267319.1:2720015-2723134 GCF_000151885.1 Dipodomys ordii
TTTCTTTTTGCTTATGTGGTGCTGAGGAATCGAACCCAGGGCCTCATGCATGCAAGGCAAGCGCTCTACCACTGAGCCACCTTCCCAGCCCTCCCAAATGCTTCTTATTTCAACTAAGACAAACCAAGACTGTCCTCTATGAACTTCTCACACTTACTACCCCCACTTCCACTTTACCCCAATCCTTTCTCTACACAGCAAGCAGAAAAACGAGCTAATGAACATGTAATTGATCCTCACACTTCCCTTTGTGACTCAAAATATCTTCTAAATTAGCCTTTTCCTTCTAAAAATATGCTTTCCTCCACAGTGCTCATTGGTTCCCTAATGATGCAACCATCATCAGATTCCTTCCAGACCACTATTCACCAGCTTGGGTGAACTTAGAGTTCACCCAAGCCATCCAAATAGAACTTTATCTACATTCTAAACTTCTCCTCAAATTAGGCATACAGCTTCCTTCTACTCCTGTCCTGTCTCATTTGTTCCCACATGGCATTGCCCTTGGTCACTGCTTAATACTAAAGGGGGTGACATTGTTCAAAAAGATATGTAGCCATTTCTTGATTTATGAAACTATAACTCCTCTGTATATCACCTTAATAATGATAATAAATAATAATAATAATGGAATACATCAACCCCTAGCAGCAAAAACAGATGGTACCAGTCAAAGCCAAGAACCTACTAGACTATAGGACTGGTGTGAGGGAGGAGGAATCAATATGCCAGACATTTCTTGCTGCCACAATATAATCCTTGGAATTCTCTATAGGGTCAGTTCTCAGAACCATGACCTGAGTGATTGGCATGTAAAGACAGGCTCTTGAAAAGGCCCAGGACTGTCCAATGTAGAACTTATAAAAAAGAAAAAGGGGAAGAATTTCTTTTCACATATTTCCCAAAACTCAAAAGTAAAAATTAGATAAAAGGCACTTTAGGAGCCCATCTTTTCTTTTTCTTTTTTCTTTTTTTTTTTTGTCTGTTGTGAGGCCTGAACTTTGGGCCTGGGCACTATCCCTCAGCTCTTTAGCTTAAGGCTAGCACTCTTACCACTTGAGCCACAGCGCCACTTCCAGCTTTTTCTGTATATGTGGTGCTGAGGAATCTAAGTTTGTTAGGGCCTCATGCATGCCAGGCAAGCACTCTACCACTGAGCCACCTTCCCCGAGCCCTTCTTTTCATCTGGGCTTTAGCCATAGAAGCAGAGCTCTCAGAGTCAGCTCAAGTTGAAGTTCATAGTGAGTCATCTTTGGTCCTTCCTTGCAGTGAACACCAAGTTGCTGGTACCACAACATAAGCAGCACAGCTACAACTCAGAAAGAGGAGTGCGCAAACACAGGAATACAATCCTTCAGAACCTAATATCCAGCCAGATACCAGAGAAAACAATAGGCAAAAACAGGAGTCCAGAAATCCTACCAATTCACTATACAAAACAAGAACAAAACCACATTGTCAGAAGGACAGGAGACTAACACAATGTTTAACAGGAGAACTAGTCTCTGAAAAGTCAGAGTTGATGATTCTAGGCTAAGCCTGTGTCAATAATGCAAAATCTTTTAAGCTACGGCAAAGTCTTGTTTAGGTCTTGGGTGGCTTGTTAGTTGGTTGGTTGGTTGGCCTCTAACCTAAGAGAAAGGAGTAGCTGTTTCAACAGCTTGACTTGAGTAAGGGAATAACATAATCAGATTGAATAATGTATGAAAAATGAGTCCAGTTAGGTGCAGTGGCCACACACACTACCCCCAGTGACTCAGGAGGCAGAGATCTGGAGGGTTGCAGTTCAAGGCTATGCCAGGAGAAAAAGTTAGCAAAAGTCCACCTAACTCAATAAACCAGGTATAGTGGTACACACAGGAGGTGTAAGAATGATGAAGGTCTGAGGCCAGCCCTGGGACCAAAACAAGAGACCTGATCCAAACAATAACAAAAGCAAAAAAGGGCTGAAGGTGTGGGCTCAAGTGGCTACCTAAGAAGCACAAAGCCTTGGAGCCAAACCCCAGTATTGCCAAAGACAAGAAAGATGGATGCTCCCCACAGGCAGCAAGCACAGGGATTTAGGCAACAGATGGTAGTGGAAATGGAAGTGGGCTGATAAAGACAGGGGAGATGCACAGGACTCCCAGTGGACAGAGTAATGCACTAAGAAAACTGAAGGATAGGGTAAGAAGAGAACAAAGAGATCATTATTATGAGCCAGGCCCAAGAAAGCAAGTATTAAGAAAATAAAAACTAGCCAGATACCAGCAGTTCACCTGTAATCCTAGCTACTCAGGAGGCTGAGATCTGAAGATCACAGTTCAAAGCCAGCCCGAGCAGTAAAGTCTGCAAGGCTCTATCTTCAATTAACCACCAGAAAACCATAAGTGGTACTGTGGCTCAAGTGGTAGAGTACTCAGCTTGAGCTGAAGAGCTCAGGGACAGCACCCAGACTCAGAGTTCAAGTCCCATGACTGATCAAAAAAAAAAAAAAAAAGTGAAAACTGTTCTGCCTGCCATTTGTCAGGCTAGAAAAACAGACCTAGATAAAGCCAGCTGCCAAGAAGCCAGGAAACAATATGTCTCCCAAGGACACTATAGCTGAGAAGTGTGACAATGACCTTTCTTCAAGTAACTGCTGGTTTACTCACCTAGAATCAACTGACAACCACCCACCCTTCTCAGAAATTCTGCTGAAACTTGACTGTAAAACAACCAGTCTGCCTGCGGTCACTATGACACGGAGCAGTAGTAGCTTGATTTCACTCTAGCCAGTTTCAAGGAAGGGATTTCCAGATTCTGTTACACGCTGTTAGAAAAATGCAGCCAACAAATGGGACCTGGGCTCACTTCATATTCATATGATGTCTCTCTCTTGGTTTTTTGGTTTTGTTTTTTTTGTTTTGTTTTTTTGTCAGTCATGGAGCTTGAACTTGAGTCTGGGTACTGTCCCTTAGCTCTTCAGCTCAAGGCCAGAGCTATACCACTTGAGCCACAGTGCCACTTCCCATTTTCTGGTGGTTAATTGGAGATAAGAGTCTCAGGAAAATGAACCCTTAGATATGTATTTTAATGTTTTTTTCTTTCATGCATGGGTTTCTAACGCATTTATAAGATTATCTCTTTGTTGCTTTGTA
>NW_012267319.1:2723354-2730739 GCF_000151885.1 Dipodomys ordii
AAGGAGGAGGCTGCAATGCTTGGTAAGAAATGTACGCATTATCCTGCCCATGTAATTGTAACCCCTCTGTACAGTATGTTCACAAATAAAATAAAATCTAAAAATAAATAAATAGTCTCACAGACTTTCCTGCCCAAGCTGGCTTTGAACCGTAATCCTCAGATTTCAGCCTCTTGAGTAGTTACGATTTCAGATGTGAACCACAGGCATTCATTATGATGTCTCTTTAACAAACTCTACTTTGCCTTGGAGCTTCCATAAGGTCAGCTGAGGACATACTAAGAAAATGGCCATCTAGGGCTAGGAAGTTGGCTCAGTGGTAAAGTGCTTGCCTCGCAAGCATGAGGCCCTGGGTTCGATTCCTCAGTACCACATAAGCAGAAAAAAGCCAGAAGTGGTGCTGTGGCTCAGTGGTAGAGCACTAGCCTTGAGCTGAAGAGCTGAGGGACAGTGCCCAGAGTTCAGGTCCCACAACTGTCCAAAAAAAAAAAAAAAAAGAAAAGAAAATGGACATCTACAAACCAAGGCCTTTAGTAAAAAGAAACCCACAGAAAACTTAAACTTTGATTTCCAGCCATGCGCCAGTGGCTCAAGTCTATACTTTTAGCTACTCAGGAGGCTGAGATCTGAGGATCACAGTTCAAAGCCAGCCTGGGCAGGAACATCCAAGAAACTTATCTACCAATAAAACACTCAGAAAACCGGAAGTGACACTCTGGCTCAAGTGGTAGAGTGTTAGTCTTGAGCTGAAGAGCTCAGGTGCAGTGCCCAGGCTGAGTTCAAGACCCATGACTGACAAAAAAAAAAAATTATAACAAATTATAGAATAAGACACACACACACACACACACACACACACTCCGTACTTCATTCCCACACCATCTAAATCTCATCTTACCAAGTCCTGTTTCACAGACTCCTTTCTGACCTTGTCAGACTGCAGGTTTGTTTCTGGTGATCTCAAATAGATTAGAATAGGATAGACATTTAGAATGTGAAATGGTCACCAAACAAAGATGGAAGAAATGCCAAGTAGGAAGGTGAGGACTAGCAACTGGCACCAAAATGGTAACTGAAACTCTAGGCATGCATGAGCCTGCCTAGAAATAGGTCATGAAGGTGAGAAGGGCTTGGGCCTGAGTCTCAAGCAGCTCTCTCACACAAGTGAGAAAACATCTCCCAGAATCTGCCTTCTATCAAATCCCTAGATTTGGGCTGGGAAGGTGGCTCAGTGGTAGAGTGCTTGCCTCGCATGCATGAGGCCCTGAGTTCAATTACTCAGCACCACATAAGCAGAAAAAGCTGGAAGTGGCACTGTGGCTCAAGTGGTAGAGTGCTAGCCTTGAGCTGAAGAGCTCAGGGACGGCACCCAGGCCCGGAGTTCAGGCCCCATAACCGGCAAAAAAAAAAAAAAAATCCCTAGGTTTATTTATTGTTTTATTTATTTGCCAGTCCTGGGGCTTGAACTTGGGATCTGGGTACTGTCCCTGAGCTCCTCTAGCTCAAGGGATAGCACTCTACCACTTGAGCCACAGCGCCACTTCCAGCTTTTTCTGTGTATGTGGTACCCAGGGCTTGATGCATGCTAAGCAAGCACTCTATCACTAAGCCACACTCCCAGTCCCACAGATTCTTATGTGGCCCTCATGTAAGTTTGATTTGGGTACAAAACTGAACTCCAAACACTGACTTGTGTTAACTGAATCCATAGGTGTAAATATACTTCTCAAAATGACAATTCATGGTTTCACAGTGAAAACCATCAACCAGCAGGCACTTTGCTACTGGGCAGCATTTTCCTTTCCTGAAACAAATATATAGTAAACTGCTAGATGACCATGAGGTAAGAATGAGGTAAGACATCAACAACCTAGAGGATATCCAGCAGGGTCCCAATGGGAAAGAGAAAGGACTCTTACAGATCAGAAAGCAGCAAGAGAAGTGAGACACCCAGAGGTTAACAACTAAAGGGACAAGCAGAGATAGTGGTGCTACTGGAGTCTCACGAGGGTGAGATTGCAGAGAAGACTGCCAGGTCAAAGATAGCTGAAGTGCTGGGGGGAGGGCAACACCTCCATAAACTGCCCTCTCTTCCCAGTGATATATTCCATAGTGGGCTCTGGATATAGCTTTTCTAGAAACCACACCATAACAACAGTCCAATGTGATGCAAGGAATTAGCCTTACCTTCAAAGGCTGATTTGTTACTCAGTCTCAAACAAGTGCTGAATCAATCTCCAAATGCCTCTAAGAACTTCTTGGGGCTTCAAGATTGGGTTTTTAACATAATGGCTTAGTTCAAATCTCAAAAGTCAGAGTTGCTGGGGGCCAGTGGCTCATGCCTGTAATCGCAGCTATTCAGAAGACTGAGATATGAGGATCACAGTTCAAAGCCAGCCTGGACTGGAAAGTCCGTGAGACTTATCTCCAATTAGTCACCAGAAAACCCTAAGTGGTACTGTGGCTCAAGTGGTAGAGTGCTGGCCTTGAGCTGAAGAGTTCAGGGACAGTGCCCAGGCCCAGAATTGAAGCTCCACAACTGACCCAAAAAAAAAAAAGTCTGAGTTAAACTGGGCACTGGCAGTTCACACTTATAATCCTAGCCACTCGAGAGGCTGACATTTGAGGCTCTACATTTGAAGCCAGTTTGGGCAGGAAAGTCCATGAGACTCTTTCCAATTAACCAGCCACCAAGTACCCAAGACAGAAGTGGAACTGTGGCTCAAGTGACAGAGCCCTAACCTTGAGCAAAAAAGCTTAGGGACAATACCCAGGCACTGAGTTAAGCCCTAGGACCGGCGCACGCACAGACAAACACACACACACACACAAAGTCTAAATTGACAAGTCCTAGAAATTGTAGACTTTAATCAGTGCTAAAAATGGAAATCTGAAGCTGAGCATGGTGGTATACTCCTGTAACACCAGCACTTGAGAATTTGAGGTAGGAAGATTGTGAGGACAGCCTGAACTTCAGAGAGTTCAAGGACAGTGTAGTCTATATAACTAAACCCTACCTAAAGTAAAATGTTAAAAAAAATTGACTCTCGGGGGCGAGGGGAGGATGGGAAGGGATGGGAAGGGGAAACAAAGGAGGAGGCTATAATGCTTGATAAGAAATGTACTCATTATCTTGCCCATGTAATTTTAACCCCTCTGTATTTTCACAATAAAAAAAATAAAAAATAAAAATTGACTCTCCCATCCACCCACAGACAAGTGAACACACATCTGTCTCTACAAAGCAGTTCTCTACAGGCCAGGTTACTACCTGGCAAGAGCCTGAACTTATATAACTAATATCTAAATTTTCAGAGTAGAGCTTTTCATTTATCAAAAGCATAAAATTCTTCTGCCAATGATCTTTAATTCTAAGCATTTTCTCTATGAAGGCATTTCTCTTTTTAAAGTATATGAGAATGATGTTTATGTCAAGATTAACTTAATGTATCAAATATTTTAAATGTATTCTATTTTTTCAATGAATGAGGCTATAATTTAGTACAGTTAAGAATGTCTTGGGGCTGGGAAGGTGGTTCAGTGGTAGAGCGCTTGCCTTACATGCATGAGGTCCAGGGTTCGATTCCTCAGCACCACATAAGCAAAAAGAAAAAAGCCAGAAGTGGTGCTGTGGCTCAAGTGGTAAAGCGCTAGCCTTGAGCTGAAGAGCTGAAGGACAGTGCCCAGGCCCAGAATCCAGGCCCCACGACCCAACCCCCCCCAAAAAAAATATGTCTTGTCTGGAGATATTAAATTGATCTTCCCTCATTAAGACATCATCACTTTTGGCAATGGAGTGCTCCTTTGAATGCTATGTAATGCCTCCATACCACACTGTGTAGTACATATCTGGCCCATGGGGTGGGGGCAGCTTTTACTCCCCAGCACACTGTCTTTATTTGGTTCTTACTTGTGTATATTTAATGAAAAACATTCCTGTGTAAAACTTTGTGAATGTAGTTGTTTGCATACATTCTTACTGTGAATCTGTGCATGGCAAAGTAATATGGAAACTGTAAAACAAAAACCATAAAAACACCTGTGCAGTAACTAAGCTGGAGACAGCTTAAACACAATGTTCAGTTTGTAAAAGGGCATTCCTATTTTCTATGGCAAAGCTGTTGACGCTTGAAAAACAGAAGCAATACTTGATTTATTTTTGTAAGTATTTAGAATGTTATTTTAAATAATGAATGCCCAATATAATAGTTGTGATTTTTTTTTTTTTTTTTTTGCCAGTCCTGGGCTTGAACTCAGGGCCTGGGAACTGTCCCTGGGCTTCTTTTGCTCAAGGCTAGCACTCTACCACTTGAGTCACAGCGCCACTTCTGGCTTTTTCTGTGTATGTGGTACTAAGGAATGGAACCCAGGGCTTCATGCATGCTAGGCAAGCACTCTACCACTAAGTCACATTCCTAGCCCATTAAATGTTTTTAATATATAAACTTTCTTCTGAAAAAAAAAAATTCTTCTGCCAATGAAAAGAGCAGGAGAGAAAACTGCCATGCTTTCCTCCAGCACCAATATATACATATATACAAGTTACTCAATGATGGCAGTTCCAAGCCCTTCTTATGTTTGACTTTCCCAAATGTAAGGGCTACAGAAACACCTTAAGATTTATTTAGAATTCCTTTACAGCCATGCATTTAAGATAAGTCTGATGGAGCAGATTACTGTCACCATCAAAGACTGCTAAAAATATAGTGAAGACTCACTTTTCTCTACAATCTTTAACTTCTGGAAGCTTTCCAGTACCTCCCCATTTAGTATTCTGGGTAAGAAGTCCCGTATTTGCATCACTTCAGTTGTCAACCGCTCCAGGTCCTTCTTTCTGACTTTAACAAATTCTTCTTTAGTTCCAATGTGCTAAAAGAATAAACAGATTCTTAAGATTACTATGTTTCTTTTCAGAGGACTAAAACCAGCAGTCCTAAGTTAACTTGCTTCCTTTTCTTCCATGCCTCTCTGTTTGTAATTGTTTCAAAAGCTTATGTTTACCTAGTGTGCCTTTTGATATAGGTTATATACAAAATAGCAGTGAGTACTCAAGCCCCAGCCATTGACATGGGAACAAGCCACTACGGCTGTGCCTACCTACAATCAAGGCTGAGGCAAGAATCGCTTAGGCCCAGGAGTTCTAGGGCAGCCTGGGTAACACAGCAAGACACCAGTTCAAAGACAGATGTGAGTTGTGCACCAGCCTCTCAGGAGGCTGAGATTTGAGGATGGCGGTTCAAAGTGTGGGCAGGAAAGTCTATGAGATTCATATCTCCAACAAGAGAAGGAGAGGAGGAGGAAAGAAGAGAGGGAGGGAGGGAAGGAAGGAGGAAGGAAAGGAGGGAGGAAGGGAGGAAAGCAAGAAGGGAGGGAGGGATGGAAGAAAAAAAGCCAGAAGTGGAGCTGTGGCTCCAGTGGTAGAGTGCTAACTTTGAACGAAAAACATCAGGGACAAAGCCCAGGCCCTGACTTCAAACCCTAGGCACACAAAAGAGGGAGTGGGTGAGGTGGGGAGCCACCTACTAAAGGGAAAAAAGCGCTTCCAATGCTGGGTGCCAGTGGCTCAACCTGTAATCCTAACTACTCAAGAGGCTGAAATCACAGGATTGTGGTTCAAAGCCAGCCAAGGCAGGACTGTCTGTGAGACTCTTCAATTTCAAATGGTAGAGCACTAGCCTTGAGCACAAGAGCTCAGAGACAGGGCCCAGGTCCTGAGTTCAAGCCCCAAGACCAGAAAAAAAAAAAAGTGCATCCAAGTGTCCTACCCTGCAAAGCCAAAGAAAACAGTAGCATCTACCATAGCAGCACCAGGCTACTGGGAAGGAGGCCAGTGCAGCTTACTGGATCCCCAGCCTGGCACCTGCCAAGTATCACCACCCACCTACTGTCCCTAACATTGGGGTAGAGGTAGGGCCCTTTCTCAGGGCAGCACTGTAGCAAGGGTCCAAACGTGGAAAGGAACACAGGTTTGACTGGAGTCTAGCAGCTTCTCCTGGTCACAGATGACAGACATCACTGCTTGGCAGTCCAGACCCTGAATTCTCTCCACCCAGACCAGCGTAGGTACAGGTGCAGCCCCAAGTCTGCAGCCACAGCCCCAGGGCCCTCCTGACCTGCAGCCTGAGGGTCTCTGGGGGATTCCCCTTCTGCCTCTGCCTTGAGCCCAGTCCTGTGCTGTGGGGCCAGGGTACGCTGGCCTCAAACCCTGGACAAGGCCTTGAGGAGCATGGAATGCTGCTCAGTAGGCTCTGGGCAGGACCACCCCACTGACCCGGCTGGCCTCCTCAGCACCGACTGCCTCGCCCATGGGCACAGCCTAGTTTCTGTGTGCCTGCGTGCTTTCCTTTGACCTCCTGCAAGCCAGAAAGTGCAGGACTGCAACCACGCTGGGTCCAGACAGAAAGCCTTGAGGCTCAAGTCTCCTGGAGTTTGCACCACATTCTCTGTGATGAGAAAGAGATCGAAGGGGTGGTCAGCACGGTTCCACTCAGCAGTCAGGTTCAGCCAGGCGGCCAACTGCAAAGTGAGGACCAGGCATGAGTGTCCTGTCCTGCTTGGTGGGGGTCCAGATGGCATCCTCCCTCTTCCCTCCTCCCCTGCTGGGCTCTGGGCTTTCCTCTTAAGGGTTGCTTTTTTGTGTGCCCCAAGAGAGCCACACCCCCTCTACCTGCTCTGGGACACTGGGGAGACAAGGTGCCACTCCCTCCTCCTCTACACCCCTGTACCTGCCCTAATACACTATGGAGACTGGGATGCTTCCCCTCCACACTCCAGCACCTGCCCTAGTTCACTGCGGAGACTAGGACACCCTCCCTCCACACACATGCAACTGCCAAGGGACACTGGGGACACTCCCCCTCCACCCTCCTGTACCTGCCCCAGGACTGGGGAGACCAGAGGCCCACTCTCCTCCACACCCCTGCAGCTGCCCCGGGACGCCGTGGAGAGCGCGCCGCTCCCCCCCCCCCCCCACACACACGGCCCTGCAGCTGCCCCGGACAGTGACTCTAGGGGGAGCACACCGCCCCGGCCGGAGCCGCCGCCGAGGTCGGCCGGGGTAGGGCCAGTCCACCTCCTCAGCACTGCCAAGACCGCTTCCTCCCGGCCTCAGCTCCACGCCGGGAACTAGCGGTTCTCCACAGACGCGCAGTGAGGGGCTCGGAGGCCCCGCCGCGGGGCCGGGAGGCTTTCCTACGGGTGCTTTACAGGCAACGACCGATCGACATCCGCCTGGCTAACCTCGCGGCCACCCGTCCTAGATTCTGGCGAGCACAAGGCAGGACACGCACGGCGGCCGAGGAACAGCTCTGCCCAGCGCCGGCGCCCCGGCCCACAGAACGCGCGGAGGAGAGCGGCGCCTCTGTGACGTCATCGGCCCGCGCGCC
>NW_012267319.1:2731945-2752830 GCF_000151885.1 Dipodomys ordii
CCAGAAAACCGGAAGTGGCGCTGTAGCTCAAGTGGTAGAGCGCTCGCCTTGAGCTGAAGAGCTGAGGGACAGCACCCAGGCCCAGAGTTCAAGCCCCAAGACCGACAAAAAACAAAAAGAGTTGGAGTTAGCTACTGCTAATAGTAACATATTTGAAATCTGCTTAAGAGGATAAACAGTATCTCCTCCATTGCTTACATTCTTTGTTTCCTATTGAAGCCGAGTGTTAAAAGACCACAAATGCAGTGGGGCTCAGTTGGCCCCCACTTGTAATCCTAACTAGCTAAGGCTGAGATCTGAAAACCTCAGTTCAATGCCAGCCCATAGGAAAGTCTGTAAGACTCTTATCTCAGTTAATCACCAGATCACCAAAAAGTGTACCCTGTGGCTCAAGTGGTAGAGCACTAGCCTTGCACAAAAGCCCAGGGACAGTGCTGAGCCCCTGAGTTGACTAGACCCGCTCACACAGAAACAACAGTGGCTCATGTGTCCTAATCGAGTCACTCATGTATTCAGCAAGAACCAACTGTGCACTACTGTTGTGTACACTACTCTTGGTGACGTGATACAGCATTGAACCAGAGAATGCCTGCCTGTTTTATCAGCTCTTCAGCTTTAAATGTTTAGAACCAATATGCAGCAGTTTCATTTGTATCATTGGTTTCTCTTTGGTGTCTTAGATTCGGTGTAGGTGATATGAAGAGTGCTGCTTTTGCTGATGGCAGTAGGGGCAGTAGGGTTTTCCACATGAGCGGATAACAAGTAGTTGTACGTCCCATCTGAAAGGACTCCCGTGCGCATTTCAGGGGAAGGGTCGCGCTTTGATTTTCTCATCTCAAAACCTCCTGGTACTTCCTGTGTCTGCATGTCTCACTTTCGTAGTCACCTCATCCATTTCATTTTGAAATTGCTAAACCTAAATTGTATTCAGAAACTATGTCTCTCTTTCTAAATGCTTCAAAAATTGTTACCTTTTTCTTTTTTGCTGGTCCTGAGGCTTGAACTCAGGGCCCGGGCACTGTCCCTGAGCTTCTTGTGCTCAAGGCTAGCACTTTACCACTTGAGCCACAGCACAATTCCAGCTTTTTCTGTTTATGTGGCACTGAGGAATTGAGCCCAGAGCTTCATGCATGCTAGGCCAGCACTCTACCACTAAGCCACATTCCCAGCCCCCTGGTACCTTGTTTTTTACCAACTAATTCCTAGGTGAAAAATATTGGAATTAGATGTAGAGGTAGAGGGGTACTTGGATACAACCATACTAAGAAAAATGAGTTGAGAAGACCACAGCCACCAGTGGAGCGGTGCATGCAGTTGGCTTTGCGTATACATAGATTGCAGTGAGGGAACTGAGGCCCACAGGCTCACACCTTTCTGAACCTGCACACTTGGAAATAGTGTGTGTCCACTTGTTTATATGCACACTTACATGTACACTGCTATTTTTAAGGGACAAAGTCCTGTATTACAGAGTAAGACACGATAGTGCATCCTAATGTACATACACACCCGTTCTTCACATAGAAACACCCAGGTCAAGTAGTGGGAGGTAATGGTGCCCTCTGGAGTGGGACTGGAATTAGGGAGACAATTAACTAGGCACACTTTTGATGGACTCGTGGCTTTATGCCTCAGGGCAGGTACTCTCACTTGAACTACACCCAAGGTCCTTTTAGTTTTGTTTTTCTAATAGGGCCTCACTTCCCTTCCCTTCCCCCTCCCCACAGCTGACTGGGATCCTCTTGTTTATAATTATGGTTTATCTGTGAAGGCAAGTGCATACCACTGCTCTGCTTTTATTGGTGGTTTAGATGAGGGTCTGAGATAACATCCCTTACCCCTATCTGGGAGGGGCAGGGGAGCGGGTAGGTTGGCCTTGAACTAGAATTCTCCCAATCTGGCAAGTAGCTAGGATTACCAGTATAAGCCACCTGCCCATCTGTTAACCTTTCCTTGAATGTCCTGTGGCTGTTGATTTGTTTGGCTTCGACCATGATTGCTAGTCCTCCTCCCTCCCCCACTCTCCTCCTCTCCCCCCTACCCATCTCCCCCTCCTCCCCTCTTACTCTCCTTGCCTCAGATCCTCCTCCCCTCCCTCCTTCCTTTCCTCCTATCCTTCCCTCCTCTTTCCCTTCACCCCTCCTTTGCTCCTTCCCTATGTGTGTGATTCCTATCCTGACCTTAGTTGCCTGCATGCCTTGAAAGCTTATAGTCTGTTTAGTTAACCTGGCAACTGTCCCTGACCTCAGGCTGTAGCCCATCTCTCTTAATCCATTGCTCCAGTAATCGTAGTTGTCTTTTGTGGGTTTTTTGTTAGTTTGTTTTGTTGGGGTGTCTCAGTAATCTCTTTCACTCTTTTTTTTTAACCTTTTTGTGGTTGAGCTCTGTCCCTAACATACCGTCCTGTCCTGTGTCCGCTTCGGCCAGATTTTCTCCCACGTGCCCCTTCCCCTGGGTTACTGTGAGCCAAATCCCAGGCATCTCACTGGTTTCCATGCACTCTGACACCAGAGTGTCAGAGAGAGAAAGAGAAAGTAACTTCTTTAACATAATCATTGATGCCATCATTGGATTTTCAAATCCTCAGCCTGGAATTTGGTAATATCAGCAATACACACAGAGACATACTGAGACTGGCTTTGAGGCAGGAGAATCTGGAATTTGGGGCCAGTCTGGGACTCATAGCCAGGTCCTGTCTCAAAAAATAGAACAAAGGAACAAGATCCTTGATGTCACATTTCCCAGTCCCGTGTATGTTTTGTGGTTAGAGAATTGGGTTTTTTTGTTGTTGTTGTTGTTTATTTGTTTTTGTTGGTTGTGGGGCCTGGAACTCTGGGCCTGGGCGCTGTCCCTCAGCTCTTCAGCTCAAGGCTAACACTCTATCACTTGAGCCATGGCACCACTTCTGGCTTTTTCTGAGCTGAGGAATCAAACTCAGGTCCTCATGCATGTAAGGCAAACACTCTACCACTGAGCCACCTTCCCAGCCCCTGTGTGTTTGTTGGGTTTTTTTGTTTTGTTTTTGGTTTTTTTTTGGGGGGGGTCCGGTCGTGGGGCCTGAACTCTGGGCCTGGGCACTGTCCCTCAGCTCTTTAGCTCAAGTCTAGCACTCTACCACTTGAGTCACAGTGCCACTTCTGGTTTTTTTCTTTTTTGCTTATGTGGTGCTGAGGAATCGAACCCAGGGCCTCAGGCATGCAAGGCAATCACTCTACTACTGAGCCAACTTCCCAGCCGCCCCCCCTGTTTGTTTTTTATGGCAAACCAGAGTCCCAAGGAGATGACCCTTTCATCTGCTAATGTAAATGCTAATCGCTTCTTCCTGGTGCTGTTTATTTTTTGGAAGAGGTGTGTCATTTACCCTGTAGAATTTTGCACTTCTGGGGCTTTACATCCTTCAGTCTCATTAACATGTTCTCATCCTCCGAATGTAGTGGGTTTGCTAAAACTCAGGGTTTGGGGGGGTTTTCTTTATTTTTAGTTTCAAGCCTGTAATCTTAGCTGCTTAGGAGGCTGAGATGTGAGGATCTGAGTTCGAAGCCTGCCTGGGCATAAGTCCCTATGAGACTTTTATCTCCAGTTAACTGTTCAAAGAACAGAAGTGGCTCTGTAGCTCAAAGTGGTAGAGCACTAACCTTGAACAAAACTGCTCAGGGACAACACCCAGCATACTTAACCAGGACAATGTTTTTCCTAGTGTATCTCCTTCTATATCTAATTAATAATTGTATAAGTTCCAATGAATAGATGGGTTTGTGTGAGGTTGGTCTGAACTCATTCATTTTAAAGATTCTCAGTATCTTGTGTCTGTGTATGCACACCAGTCCTAGGACTTGAACTTGGGGCCTGAGCACTGTCCCTAATCTTTTTTGCTCAAGGCTAGGACTCTGCCACTTGAACCATAATTCTGCTTGTGGCTTTTTGGTAGTTAGTTGGAGGTGAGTCATGAACTTTCCTGCCCAGGCTGGCTTTGAACTTCAGTCCACCAGTTCATTAAGGACAAATGTGGTCATTGAACATGACTCAATAGAAGCACAGTTTGCCATGACAAAAAGCTGCCCTTCCTGACTGTGTTGGACCAACTGGTCAGATATTTGCCACATTTACATTGCTACACGTAATGATCCCCTGGTGGGCTTGTTCATAGCAAAAGGGAAGAAAGCCATCTGTACGACTGTTGAAGGATGCTTGCTTTAAGTTTACAGTGATTTCGGTTATCTGGGTTGTAAATGAAATCAAAGGATACCATTGTAAAGTTGTTGCTATGAGAAAGGTGTTTTAGTAGGTTGGAAATCAAAGAGAGTAGCTCGCTGAATATAATACATAAGCATTAGGGATTGGGCATGTGGCTTAGCGATAGAGTGCTTGCCTAGCATGCATGAAGCCTTGGGTTCAGTTCCTCGGTACCACATACACAGAAAAATCCCAAAGTGGCGCTGTGGTTCAATTGGTAGAGTGCTAGCTTTGAGCAAAAAAGAAGCTCAGGGACAGTGCCCAGACCCTGAGTTCAAGCCCCATGACCAGCAAAAAAAAAAAAAGCATTAGTCCACTACTTTTTAATCATCATAGAGTGTTGAGATCCCACCAATCAATGAGTACTTTCTTGCATTCATATATTTTATCCCAGTTTTCTGCTCCAAAGATTTTTTTTCTTGTTCCTAGTGAAATACTCATAAAGACCATTTGTGACTTACATCAAAATTTGAAGATTGTTTGTTCTGATTTCATTGTCCAGAGGCTCACAAACCCCAACAGTGTTCCCTGCATTGTCGCTTTGTGATTCCTTAGGTTACTCAGTACATACTATCTGACACCTTCTGTGGGCCCAGGAGAAGCAGCTGAGTGAGCTTGGTGGCTCAGTCACAGGTGAAGGCAGAAATGCAGCTGTCTGATAGAGTGATAGTAAGGCCAACCCAGTCCATGCCACTTGGAACATGCTAGAACCACCCAGCACAGGATTGCTAGCATGAAAGAGAGATTGATTACAGCCACTTTTTCCCATGGCTGCATCCATGAGTAGAAAAGGCTAAAAATATAAGACCTGCTAGGTGCTACTTGCTACTCAGGAGGCTGAGATCTGAGAATCATGGTTCAAAGCCAGCCTGGGCAGGAAAATCTGTGAAACTCATATCTCCAGTTAACCGCCAGAAAACCAGAAGAGGCGCTATGACCCACGCGGTAGAGCACTAGCCTTGAGGTGAAGAGCAAAAGAAAAGCGCCCAGGCCAAAACTTCAAGTCCCTTGACTGACCAAAAAAAGAATACAAAACTCTCAGTTGAAGCCTCAGTGTGGGCATAAAAGTAAGGGGCAAGCCGGGTGCCAGTAGCTCACGCCTATACTCCTAACTACTTGGGAGGATGAGATCTAGGGATCATGGAAAGTCCATGAGACTCTTATTGTCAATTAATCACCAGAAAACAGGAAATGGAACTATGGCTCAAGTGGTAGAGCTCCAGCCAAAGAGCTGAGAGACAGAGGCCAGGCCTAGAGTTCAAGCTCCACGACCAACAACAACAACAAAAAAAAAGATGTGGGAGCCGAAGAGGTATTTCTCCAAGGCCTCTCCTAATCCTTTGGCTTTCAGACCTACTATCAGGAGCCCGAGTCTTTGGTGTGGCTATCTTCTTCAGTGAGAGTGAGTCTGCCTGCCGGTTTTCTGAGACCAGGGGAAATGTATTGGTGTGGGGGGTGAGACGTGGAGTGGCTGTATGAATGGCCATTTTGTGATTTTCTTTGTTGAGCTGCTAGGGATAGTCCATTGGCTGCTCTTTGTTGGTCCATTTACTCCCTAACATTGTTCAGCTCACAAGGATATATCACCTCTGCCACACTCCCTAGGGCAGATTAAGCTGCATGCACAGTAGTAAGAAAGAAATATGTAGCCAGGCACTGGTGGCTCACACCTGTTCTCCTACCTACTCAGGAGGCTGAGATCTGAGGATCACAGTTCAAAGCCAGCCCAGGCAAGAAAGTCTATGAGACTTTTATCTCCAATTAACCACCGAAAGCTGGAAGTGGAGCTGTAGCACAAGTGATAAGAGTGCTGGCCTTGAACAAAAAAGTTCAAGAACCAGCACCCAGCTTCTGAGTGCACACGCACACACACACACACAGAAATGTAGACTCTCAAGATTTTTGTTCTATTTTGCCCTGCAGGAGGTTTCAGTCAAGAAGAACTCCTGAAAATATGGAAAGGACTCTTCTACTGCATGTGGGTGCAGGACGAGCCCCTTCTGCAGGTAACATAGCCCCGTTGTGTTCCTGGACCTTTGCTGCAGAGGGATAGAAGAGACTTGACCGCTTACCCCCATCAATCTGCTGACATGACTAAGCAGATGGAAAACAAATCACTCAGGAGCATTTTCTCACCTGTGTACAGAAAGGGATGCAACACCAGCATTTAGGTTAATTATGTTTCCAAATATATTGGACACACTAAATCATAGATGCACTATTTCTGTAGACATTTTCATAGCCTCCTCCATGGTAGGTTGTACATTACATCTTTACAAGTTTCTGTTTCATCTTCTGCTGATTTGATTGCTTTCAGTCAGAAGGGTCAACTGGAGCCCTAGTCTAAGACCATGGGAAATGCAGTTTACAGGCCTACAAGTTAGCTGAGCACCAGAGCAAGGTGAGCTTCAGCTTCTGTACAGAGCCAGGCCCTTATGGCCAGCAAAGCTGGCAACTGCTGGGGATCCGCGTGTGTGTGAGCTTCTGTCCCTGCTGAGCATCCTAAGTCTTGCCTCCTGAAACATCCCAATAGAGCCTGTTGCTTCCTTCTGATGTCTGAATGTGGGTCTGCGTTGTGGTACTGGAGCACTGTGCAGACCTTCTGCAGAACTCATTCTGAGCAGGGCTGGCTCGCTTTTCTGAGTTTTGCTTGTTTGTTTTGTTGGTCATAGGGTTTGAACTCTGGCCCTGGGTGCTGTCCCTCATCTTTACAGCTCAATGCTAGCACTCTACCACTTGAGCCACAGTACCACTTCTGGCTTTTTTCTGCTTTTATGGTGCTGAGGAATCGAATCCAGAGCCTTATGCATGCAAAGCAATCACTCTTCCACTGAGCTACCTTCCCAGCCACTTTTCTGGGTTTTTATGGATAGTTTTGCCTCTTCTCCCAGGCCATGTAACAACTTGCTTCCATCCATTATGATACTCTGTTGAACACAATTTGAATAGGATAGCAAGGCAAAATACGTCTGGATTATACATTCAAGTGTGACAACCAGGCCGGGTGCCGGTGGCTCATGCCTGTCATCCTAGCTACTCAGGAGGCTGAGACATGAGGATTGCAGTTCAAAGCCAGCCCGGGCAGGAAAGTCCGTGAAACTCTTATCTCCAGTAAACCACCAGAAAACTGGAAGTGGCTCTGTAGTTCAAGTGATAGAGCACTGGCCTTGAGCTGAAGTGCTGAGGGACAGTGCCCAGGTCCAGAGTTCAAGCCCCACGACTGACCAAAAAAAAAAGAATGACAACCAGCAGCTTTAGTGCAGAAAGGGAACCAACTAATGGGAATGTGGTGTTCCAGTCTAGAGCTCATTTAGGATGAGTAAGGAAAACCAAGTGAGCATAGGCCATTGTGCTGATGAGGACCTGTCATCTTTAAGTAACTAGAAATTACGGTACTTCCTCCAGCCCACTGTAAGCACTTGGCTTGCTACTTCTTAGCAGGCATACTCTTCAGAGGACACCATGTCCTGGCAGAGCCTAGGAGGGTCCAGTCTCACCTTTGATGTTGGCCTACTGTGGCCCAGACAGACAGAGAAAGAATTCTGATCCCCAAAATTGATTCACTGGAACAAGAACCCCAGTGCCTAGCCAATTAAAGTGAACCTGTGTCTTTTGTCTTCTACAGTATTTGGTAATCATGATAGAATCTGTTTAGTTTCCAAGCCAGGAATTGATCACTGGTTTGTTCCTTTGTGGATCAGTAAACTGCTTACCAGAGGTTTTCTGAAACTGGTCCCAGAGACAATTCACGTTAGCATGTAATCGAGGCATGGCTGTGGTAGCCGTGCCCTGGAAACAAGAGGCTTGGGTTTTCCTGCTAGCCGAAGAGGAGAGGGTACAGGCTGCAGTGCTATGTGCCATCAAGTGCTACTACCTGATAGCCTCTGATGTTTCTCCCCAACACCTTTGCAGGAGGAGCTAGCGAACACTGTTTCCCAACTCATCCATGACGTTAACAACTCAGAGGCTCGTAAGTCCTAATGTTTTCGTGCCTTTCCAAACTTCCTTCCTGATCAGATGTGGTAACTTGCCTAATAATTCTAGTCAATTCCTTCTGTCTTCAAAGTTTCCATTTCAGGTGTTACTTTAACAGAAGCCTGCTGCTGGTATTGTGTAGTGATGTGCTCTTGTTTTTAAAATGTATGGTAGACTTAGGTGTCTACTGCTGCATAAACTGGCACTCCTTCAGAGTCTCCTAGTCTGCATGCTATGACAGTCTTAGGGCAGTAGACGGACCTTGCATTGTTTATACCATAGTAACCTGTGGTGCAAGTGTGTCCTTACCAGAATTGAGCCATTGGAACTCAACACTAGAGGACACCACTCATTTGTAAGTTAGGCCTTTCTTACCAAAAATCAAAAGACAGTAGAGAAAACTAAAATTTCTGAGACAGATATTGATTACTTGCCAAGGAAAAGAGGCCAGCAGATTTTATTCTGATAACACTTCACAGAATAAAACCATCCTGGTGGATGGTTCTCCGAACCACGTGGTGGTTCTCCGAATTTTAGCTGACAAAATGGAATGGGAAAGATTTGACTTTTGGTGTGTAATATAGGTTTACATACATTAAAGAACTGGTAGGCGTGGAGGCACACACCTGTAATCCTAGAACCTAGATGGCAGAGGAAGAAGGGTCTCAAGTTCAAGACCAGCTTGAGCTATATAGTGAAACCTGATCTCCAAAGTAAAAGGGGTAGAGGGAGCCGGGCGCTGGTGGCTCACGCCTGTAATCCTAGCTACTCAGGAGGCTGAGATCTGAGGATCGCAGTTCAAAGCCAGCCCGGGCAGGAGAGACCGTAAGACTCCTATCTCCAATAAACCAACAGAAAACCGGAAGTGGCGCTGTAGCTCAAGTGGTAGAGCGCTCGCCTTGAGCTGAAGAGTGCAGGGACAGCGCCCAGGCCCAGAGTTCAAGCCCCACGGCCAACCCAAAAAAAAAAGGGGGTAGAGGGATGAAGTAGTAAATTAAAAATTATTTTCAATGAAAATGTGCTTATTTGGGGGCTGGGAAGCTGGCTCAGTGCTAGAATACTTGCCTTGCATGCATGAGGCCCTGGATTTGATTCCTCAGCACAACATAAGCAGGAAAGACCAGAAGTGGCTCTGTAGCTCAAGTGGTAGAGTGCTAGCCTTGAGCTGAAGAGCTAAGGGACAGTGCCCAGGCCCAGAGTTCAAGCCCCACAACCAGAAAAAAAAAAAAGTGCTAATTTTGTGGCTCAACAAAAAGAATAGAATGGTCCAACCCCTTAAAAATCAGAAGAAAAGCCTTTTTTGTTGTTGTTCAGTCATAGGGCTTGAACTCAGGGCCTGGGCGCTGACTATGAACTTTTGCACTCAAGGCTAGTACTCTACCATTTTGAGCCACCACACCACTTCCAGTTTTCTGGTGATTAATTGGAGATAAGAGTCTCATGGTTTTTCCTGTATAGGCTGGCTTTGAACCATGATCCTCAGATCTCAGCCTCCTGAGTAGCTAGGATTACAGGTGTGAGCCACCAGCACCAGGCTGAAAAGCCAAATTTCTACCTGAATGGTGTAAATGTTCATCAAGATTAGTGAATTTAGTTATTGTGGTAGTGGTGGTGATTATGGGTTTTGTAAAGGTAATGTATAGATCGGTTACCATTTCATAAGTCAGGTAATGAGTGCTTTTTTTTTTTTTTGACAGTGTTACCCCTTCCTTCATTCTCTCCCAGTTTTTTCCTTCCCATCCCCATCCACAAGTTGTATAGTTTATTTTCAACATAGTGTCTACTGAGGTTGCTGTTTTCAATTAATGATTGTGGGTTGGTTGTTAGGTGCAGGTACAGTGGGAAAGTCAGCAGTAGACTCTTGATTTAAATAAAAACATGGCTTCATAGTAAAGTACCCTAGGGCACTTTGTAGTATCTTCTAGAAGATACTGCCAGCCTCCTATATAAATACAAGTCATGAAGCCACCCACAAAATCTTCAGATAAAGCACTAGTTTGGTTCTCTTCAGCATCTTGATATATGCTCATGTGCTAATGTGGACAGCAAGCATTCAGAGGCTCTTGTTCCCTGCAGAACACCTCTTCATTCAAACCTTTTGGCAAACTATGAATCGAGAGTGGAAGGGGATAGACAAGCTGCACCTAGACAAATACTACATGGTAAGACTACTGCTTCTTTCTCAGGGTGACCTGAAGGGCTGGGGGGTATAACTCCATGGTAGAGCACTTAGCATTCATAAAGCCCTAAGTTCCATTCCAAAAAAGGTCAGAGTCAGATACTTGTGGCTCACGCCTGTAGTCCTAACTACACAGGAGACTGAGATTTGAGTGTCGAGGCCCAAAGCCAGATTAGACAAGAAAGTCTGTGAAACTCTGATCTCTGATTAACCACTACAAAACTGGAGATAGAGTGCCAGCCTTGAGCCAAAAAGCTAAAGGACAGTGTCCTGGTCCTGAATTCAAGCCTCAGTGGAAAGCTAGCTTGTCCAGCAGAGCAAGGGGCATGATGTGTGGTATGATCAAATGGTGAGGATCATTAGAAGATGACTGCTCTTAGAGCTACTGGTGAAGAACCTTGAGATAATGTCTCACTGTGTTGCTCGGGCTGGTCTCCCAACCATCCAGCCCAGATAAAAACTATCATGACTGGGTATATAGTTCTCCATCTAGAAGTTAAATATGCTGATTAGAACATTGTTTGGCATTGGGGATCCAAAATGGTGGTCTCATTCAATCAAATTGATTGTTTTTTTTTTCCCCCCTCCAGTCCTAGGGCTTGAACTCAGGGCCTGGGCACTGTCCCTGAGCTTCTTTTGATCAAGGCTAGCACTCTACCACTTGAGCCACAGCGCCACTTCCAGCTTTTTCTGTTATGTGGTACTGAGGAATCCAGGGCTTCATGCATGCTAGGCAAGCACTCTACCACTAAGCTACATTTCCAGCTCTGATTGGTATTTCTAACTTTGCTTTTGTAACAAAAATCTGTCTTAGCTGATCCGCATGGTCCTGAGGCAGTCCTTTGAAGTTCTAAAGCGGAATGGCTGGGAAGAAAGGTTGGTAAATTAAGTTATTATTTGGGGGAGTGTCGTGTTCATTGCAGCACTGTTCACAATAGCTTAGCTATGGAGACAGCTGTGCCTAAAACTGATGAATGGAGCAAGACCACGTGAGATATACACACATACTCACCATGAGATATTACTCAGTCATAAGGAAAAATGATATGTTATTTGCAGAGAAATAGTTGGATATGGAAACCATTGTATTAAGCAAAGTAAGCCAGACTCAAAATGACAAAGGTCACATGTTTTCTCTCATATATTATGGATGTAGACCTAAAATATGAACATATATGTTACACACACATATGATCCAATCTGATTCATGTATGATGTATGCATGTGTGAGATGCCAGTGTAAAATCCCTTTGAACAATGAATGTGTACTTTGACCAAAATGAATATTAAGAAATTGAAGCTGGGCACTGGTGTCCATAATGCCCATAATCCTAGCTATTCAAGAAGCTGAGATCTGAGGATCTTGGTTGAAGCCAACCCAGGCAGAAAAGGTTCATGAGACTCTCTAGTTAACCAGCAAAAATCTAGAAGTAGAGCTGTGGCAAAAGTGGTAGAGCCCTAGCCTTGAACAGAAAAGTCAAAAGGGGGAGTGTCAGGCCCCTGAGTTCAAGTCCTAGTATCTACACAAGAAAAGAAAAAAGAAAAATGTCTTGTTTGAAGTGTGAGGTACTTGTGGAAGAGGGTGGACAAATGGAGAGGAGGATGGAGGGTAAGCAAATTCAGTCAGAAACTTACGTACACTTGTGAATGTAGACCAAGGAAACTTGCTGAGACTGACTGGGAAAGTGAAAGGAATGATTAACCAAATGCATTGTATGTGAAAATGGACGCGTTAAAATGAAACCTTGTACAATTTAATTTATGCTGATTTCTTAAGGTGGAAATATAACTTGTAATAGACAACTTACCCTAGCATGTAAGCCTCTGGGTTTGATCTCTAGCACTGGATGGGGGGAAAAAGGAGTTTTTTAAGCTGTTAATCTGATAGGACATGAATGCTTGATCTGTGCTCACGGCTAATGGCCTGGGGAGCAAGCATATCCTTCCCCAGAGAGAATTTAAAATCCAGTAGTCTGACATATGTGACTGTTAACGTTCTACCCTGGTTTTGTGACTGCTTCTTTGCCAGTAATTCTGTTTCAGCTATGCACTGAGCTTAGTATTTTTGTTTGTCCTTGAGGTGCAGAGAGATGTTGTCATGCTGTCATTTTAAAAATCCTGTGTTTTCTTTCTTGAGCCGAATCAAGCTTTTTCTGGATGTCTTGATGAAGGAAATCCTGTGTCCAGAGAGCCAGTCCCCTGATGGAGTGAGGTTCCACTTCATTGACATTTATCTGGATGAGCTGTCCACAGTGGGAGGGAAAGAGGTGAGAAGTCGCAGACATTCTGCCAGCATGCAATGGGACCTCAGTGCCCAGGGGAGCTGTCATCAGTGCTGACTGTTAGCACTGGGCACCAGTGACAGTGAGCAGGGGTAGAAATGGGTTCTGCTTCTGTCTCAACACAGTCATTCTCTATGGGGAATGTGGACAAAGATCCGTGTGCTAAGCATGCCTATGGCAGGCTTATAAAACAGAACTGAGCCTGGCTTCATGACATGTTCTCATATACCCAGCAGTTAAATTGAGTTCAGCACCAGCCTAGCAACACTGTGTTTTAACAAGGAAAACAAAAGAATCAAAAGCAACCTCAAGATATAGGGGAAAGTGCATTATGCAAAGCTGTACAAATTTGTACTCATATAGAAATAGACAAAAAGGTGTAAAGAAAATACCTTTTTTTTTTTTCCTAGTGTGTTTGTGTATGCCAGTCCTGGGGCTTAGTCAGGGTGTAGATGCTATCCTGGAGCATTTTTGCTCGAGGCTAACACTCACTCTTAAGCCACAGCTCCACTTGTGGCTTTTTGGTGGTTAATTAGAGATAAGAGTTTCATGGACTTTCCTGCCCTAACTAGCTTCAAACTATAATCCTCAGATTACAGCCTCCTGAGTAGCTAGTGTTAACAAGTATAAGTTACAAGGGCCTGACAGAAAAAAAAAAAATCTATTTTTAAAATACAGGTTATGGGGCTGGGAAGGTGGCTCAGTGGTAGAGTGCTTGCCTTGCATGCCTGAGGCTCTGGGTTCAATTCCGCAGCACCACATAAGAAAAAAGCTGGAAGTGACTCTGTGGCTCAAGTGGTAGAGCGCTAGCCTTGAGCTGAAGAGCTGAGGGACAGCGCCCAGGCCCAGAGTTCAGGCCCCAGGACCAGACTTGAAAAATAAATAAAATACAGGTTATTATCTGAATTTGGTAATGTAAACAAGTATTACTTTTTTTCCTTTCACACGTATTCTGCAGTAAAACTTTTAAGTGAAAGATATGTACACATACACACACACAGAGGGAGGCTGTGGTAGGTCTACCTAATGTATAAGAGTCTTGAGTTCAAATCTCAGTACCACCAAATACATATTAAAGCAAAATGGTAGAGCCAGTGTGATAGCTCACATCCATAGTCTCAGCTCCTTGAGAGGCACAGATAGAGGAGGGGTTTGAGGCCAGCCCAGGCAAACGTTAGCAGGACCCTATCAACGAACAAGCTAAGCATTGTTCAAAAAGAAATATACTTTTTACCTGACTTATATAACTGTACCCCCTGTGTACATCATCTATATAATAATAATTTTTTTAAAAAGAAAAAGAACAAGCCTTAGTATTGTGCCTATAATCTCAGCTACATGAAAGGCAGACCTAAGAGAATCAACATCCAAGGCCAGATCCAGGCAAATGCCAAGACTGTATCTGAAAAATAAGGCCAAACACCTGGGGAGTTCATCGCTCTTACCCCCCCAATAAAGGAACGAGCACTTCTGTCTCAGTTTGTGGTATATCTATATAAGACTTCTCATAAAGGAAGAATTGTGGCTGGCTGGTCATAGACTAAAATCATAGGTGGCTGGAGAACGGATGCGACTGAGCCTGGCCAGGCCTCTGAGCAGCCCTCTCTGCTGTTTACATTGCTTTCTTTTTCAACTTGCAAGACACAAACTATTCCTTTTCTGGGACTCATCGGGAAGGAGAAAAGACGCATTTTATTTCTAAATTACAGCTTTTGGCAGATCAGAACCTGAAGTTTATTGACCCATTCTGCAAAGTCGCTGCCAAGACTAAAGAGTAAGTGACTTTTGTCTCTTTCTATGGCTTTGGTTGGTACTGGGGAGGTGGGAATCTGTTGGACGGAGGGTGCAACACTAGGATGATTATCCAGAGCAAAGACACTGCATTCATAGTTCCCCTTAACAAGGCCTTTGAAAGGTTGAGTGGCAGTTTGTCTCTCAGCTTCAGCATTTGACCCAGTCATTGCAGGAATGTCCTCTCTGGCCTCTCTCCTGGGTTCCTTGTACCCAGGCCCAGGATTGTCAGGGACTCCAGGCAGACTGCAACTGCCCACCTAGAACTGACTCCTCTGCTTCTCAAAGACTGAGGCCCAGACCATGTGTGTTGCACACTTCTCACTTGTGCTTCCGCCCACAGCCACACCCTAGTACAGACGATCGCAAGGTGTGTGTTTGAAGTCATTGTACAGCAGTCTCCTTTCATACCTGAAGAGACTGGGGAGGACCAGGAAACAGAAGTGAGTAGCAATGACTCCTCTGGAAAAGCAAGTCCTACAAATGAGACCACATGGAGAAAAGCGAGTAGTAGAAGTAAGACCGGTAAGAGAATCTCCTGGAGCTGTCTTCACTTTTTTACTTCTCAAGCAAAAACTTTTTATTTTTCTTTCTATCAGTCCTGAGGCTTGAACTCAGGGCCTGGGTACTGTGCTTCAGCTTCCTTTGCTCAAGGCTAGCCACAGCACCACTTCCAGCTTTTTCTGTATATACGATACTGAGGAATTGCACCCAAGGCTTCATTTGTGCAAGGCAAGCACTCTACCACTAAGCCACATCACCAGCCCCAAGCAAAAACTTTTTAATATGTTTGTTGGAATCTCAGTATAGCCTGATGTTAACTGTGGAAAGTAGAACTGCCTTAAACCCCTCCAGAAAGAAAGCACAGGATTCAGGGAGGGGAGGAGGCAGGCCTCTTCTAGAATTTCAGCACTCTTCTAGGAGTTTTGTTTAAAACACTGATTTGGACCCATACCTCATACCTATAAGAGCCTTTTCTTTTCTTTTGTTTTGTCAGTCTTGGGGCTTGAACTCTGGGCCTGAGCGCTGTCCCTCAGCTCAAGGCTAGCGCTCTACCACTTGAGCTACAGTGCCACTTCCAGTTTTCTGGTAGTTTATTGGAGATAAGAGTTTTAGGGAGTTTCCTGCCCAGGCTGGCTTTGAACCTCATCCTCAGATCTCAGCCTCCTGAGTAGCTAGGATTACAGGCGTGAGCCATCGGCGCCTAGCTATAAGAGCCTTTTCTTCTGGAGACCTCTATAGGCAGATAAGAGTAGCTCTGTTTCCCTAGTTCAGATTTGTTTCTGTGGATGTTTTGTTGTTCATTTTTATTTTTTGGTTTTTGTTTTTGTAGGTCATGGGGCTTGAACGAGTGCTTATCCCTGAGCACCTCAGCTCAAGGCAAGCACTCTATCACTTAAGCCACAGCACTACTTCTGGTTTTCTGGTGTTTAATTAGATATAAGAGTCTCATGGACTTTCCTGCCTGGGCTGGCTTTGAACCACAGTCATCAGATGGCAGCCTCCTCAGTAGCTAGGATTATAGGCATGAGCCACTGGTGCCCAGCTGTTTTATTTTTGGTTTGGGTGGCTTAGGGAATTGTTTTGGGCTAGGGAAGTTGTGGTACCAGAGAGCAGAGGTCAAACCCAGGGCTTCATGACTGTAGATGAGTAATCTATCACTTAGCATCTCCACCCTCAACCCTCAATATTTTAAATGCCAATGCCATCCAAAAAATTATTAAAAACAAAAGCAAAGCCCAAAGCTTGTGACTCATAACCTGTCTGTAATCCTAGCTACTTAGGAGGCTTAGATCTGAGGACTGCAGGAAAGTCTGTGAGATTTTTATCTCTAATTTACCACCAGAAAACAGGAAGTCGTGCTGTGGTTCAAAGTGGTAGGGTGCTAGCCTTTAGCACAAAAGCTCAGGGACAGTACCTAGACCCTGACTTCAAGCCCTACAACTGACCAAAAAAAAAAAAATCTGCAATATCACTACATAGCAGGTAACCTATTAGAAGGTATCAGTGCTCCAAAAGTAGAAACTATGGGTTAGAGATAATCAGTGAAATCTTTGTAAATAATCCAAGATTAAATCTGACACACTTTGGCCTGCTAAGGGATATTCAGCCTGAAGAATAGATCTCACCGTGGTTCTAAACTTTGCCAAAACTAGCACCAGTACATCCATTCCCCTCCCCCCACAGAGCTGCACCACCCAACCCACTCACCCAAAACTGAACTCCAGCGCTACCCTTCCCCTCAGGCACAGTGTACATTGTGGCTAATAGTATGTCCAGAAAGCACAGGCAGCATTTTGCTGTGACCCAACTGAGTAGCAAAAGCAAAATATGTCCTTTCCCCAGCTTCCTTTCCCAGAACTAAACCACCAAAATGTCTTTGGGATAGTGTTTCCTTCTTCACCTCATTAGACATGGCTCCTAGGGAAGTAATTGTTAATGTGTTCTTGAGTGTGAAGATTTTGTCTTCGGGTGTATTTTGACAGCACTGGACAATTGCCTCCCCAAGAAAGAAGGAGATGACGGCACCGCCCCCGTGGACCCAGGGCGGCCCCTGCAGGTGGGGACTGCTATTGCTTTGTATAGCAAGTAAATTTACTGGTGTGGCTAGAGGATTAGGGTCAGAGCTGATCAAGCCAGGAGGCCTGACGTGTAAAGTCCTTCATAATCCCTTTGGTCACAGATGTCACCTTCCTAAGAATGAGCTTATTGGAAACTAACTAGGGTAGGATTGGCCCACATAGTAAGTTGCTGCTTTATTCAGCAGATGGCTTTCAAGTAAAAAGTTCACTGCTACCAACCAGAGATGGGAGTCTTGTTTAAATTTAAGAAGAAGCACTCATTCTGTATAATTATCTTTAAGTAGTTGTACAAAGAAGTTCCCATTCTACAAAACAGTATATGAGTACAAAGTGTCTGACAGCATTGTCAATGGTGACTTTTTCTATCGGTGCTCACTCACACACTGTTCTGTGCCATGCCAAGGCATTCCCTTATTGGAGACCCACACTTGCAAGTCAGGCCACATTGGTTTCCTGCTGCTTATGTTTAATTTCTCTTTGTAGTTTGACTATAAGGCTGTTGCTGATCGACTCCTGGAAATAACCAGCAGAAAAAACACCCCTCCTTTCAACCGGAAGCATCTCTGCAAACTAATCAAGAAGTAAGCTGTTGGGTGAGCGGGGTCCTCTTGTGTGTTCATGGTTAGGACCAGCCCTCTCCATGCTTAGATTTTTTTCTTCTTCTTTTAAACTTGCACATAAAATGCAAGTTTAAAGGGAACAGCTTCTCCTTCCCCTGCGGTTCCTTCAGATGCAGACAGTCTCACCTTGTCTGTTTGATAATGATGCCTACTAATTTCTTTGAGCAGTAGACCAACAGTGCTATTGAGGTGTCATCTGTTGTATGCTAAGATAGGTAGCAGCTTAGTCATCTGTCTGCCTCTTGCCCTCACTTCCCAGCATGGCTGTGCCAAAAGAGTTAGGTAAAGCAGTCAGTGTTAGGATCATGGTGATCATAGTGACATGAGTATATATGGTTCATTGGAAAGGCTCATGGTATATTGTGACTGATAGCAAGTGACAGCTGTCTAACCATACCTTTTGTATGGGCTAGGCATGGATCTAATTACTGTTATTTATCTTTTTATGTTAAACCCATAGAAGGTAGCATCTGTAACTCTGCACACTGTTGCTGGGTCATTGAAGACCTGGAGGAGGTCACCAGGATGCCAGGGTCACTGGTGCAGATGATAGGCCCCACCTTCCCCTGTACCCCGCACAGCCTCCATGTGCTCCTGTGTATCATGCTACCTTCCCCTCAGCCTGCTTGTAGATCTAGTGCACCAACATTTTGTAAAGAGAACACAGCTTGAAAAATTAACATGGGCTGGGCACTGGTGGCTCACACCTGTTATCCTAGCTACTCGGGAGGCTGAGATCTGAGGATCATGGTTCAAAGCCATGGCAAGAAAGTCTGTGAAACTCTTATCTCCAATGAACCACCAGAAAACTGGAAGTGTCGCTGTGGCCCAAGTGGTAGAGCTCTCGCCTTGAGCTGAAGAGCCCAGGCCCAGAGTTCAAGCCCCATGACTGGCCCCTTCCCCCCCCCAAAAAAAAATTATTATGGGCAGAGTTGTCAGCTCTTTCTGCCTTCATAAAAGAGGAAACTGAAATTCTCAGTAGTTTTATAAAAGTGCCAAAGACACTTTAGATCTACCTTCAATGGAAGTTCTCTCCAGTGCCCTCTGCTGGAGGGAAAGAAAGCAAATAACCATTTCTCCTGTTGTAGCCCTCTTTGCCTGGGTCTGGAGGACAAGGAGGAGGGTTTCTCCATGAGCCTCTGGTGTTTTCTCTTTCAGATTCCAAGAACTCTCTGAAGGTGAGGACAGTTGAGATTGTAATTCAGGGTACTCTGACTTAACATGGACCCCACTGAGGGCAACTGTGCTGAGAAACAGGAAGGAAGGGCACTCCTGGGAACGTCTCCTACAAGATTGCAGCCCTGGACTACGTTCGCCCTGCACACCTGAGGCAGAGGCTGCAGGAGGTGCAGCAAGTTCAGGGCCCTTTATAGCCACCCTCCTTCCATCTGGGCTCCCAAAAATGCCACACTTGACAACTGTGTTTGAGTAGTGTGGTGTTTTGTTTAGATCTTCATTGTTTTGTTTTGTTTTGTTTTTAAACTAGATTTTCATTTGGCTAAGATTCCATTTGATAAACTCATCTGTGGAGGTCCTTTTCATGTACTGTTATGGTCGCATGTCCCTGGGAAAGGCTTCTGTAATTCAGGTTACATCCAACAGAGCAATGAACCTGCTAGCCCCCATTATGCACGGGGCCCCCTGGAATTGAGGAAAGCTCCATTTAACCAGAGGGAACATGGAGGCTGCCTCAGCCTGCCCATTCTCTATGATCCCCTCCCTGCCTTGCCTTGCCTTGCCTTGCCTTGCCCACCCCAGCCCAAGAAACCACAGGGTTGAGTCTGCAGCAGCTTTCTGATCTGGGTGGGGGAAGCAGAGTGGTACAGAGATCAGGGTCACAGACTGTCTTGGATGGCTTGGGAAGGGCCCTGCTCCTGGGCACTGGGGCAGAAGTGCAAGGCCTGGGGAAGCTGATGGTCTCACTTTGGTATCCAGCAGGCAATGTAGCTCAACTCAGTTTTGCTGAGGACATTGCTGGTGAAGGTCAAGGACTCAGTCAAGGAAAGCGGAAGAAAAAAAGAAAGAAACTTTTAGAGAAAGCCAGCTTGGAACAGGAGAAAGGTAAACTGCAAAGCTTATAATACTAGAGATGTATATAGAGGGTCCATGGGTAGCCACGTGTATATGTTTGTGTACATACCTCCTCCCCCCAAGATCTGTGAGATATATGAGCTAAGGGGGCCTATTGGCTAACTTTTTTCGGGGTAGTGGCACTAGAACTTGGGGCCTCACTAGACTGATCCCATACTGCTGAGCCATGCCTCCAGCCTAATTTCTCACTGGCTATCAGGATAGGCTCTCACTTCCCACCAGGGAGGTACCTGAGCGGTAGCCCACCAACTATAGACTTCCAGTCTTCACTGGGATCACAGGTGCACACCACCATGTCTTGCTGTCCTTAGCAGAGATGGAATCTCCCAGATTTTCTTCCAAGGCTGACTTGGTACTACAACCCTCCCAATCTCAAACCACCCCCCACTATCCTACCCCCCTCACCCCACCCTATAGCCAAGTGCCAGGTGCATACCACTACACTCAGCTTTGAGTAGAGAAGAGGGCTTGCAGACTTTTCTGCTTGAGCTGGCCTTGAATCGTGGTCTTCCTGTTCTCAACCTTCTACATAGGAGTACTTGTTTTGTTTTGTTTGCCAGCCCTGGGCCTAGGCACTGTCCCTGAGCTTCTTTAGCTCAAGGCTAGCTCTCTTACCACTTGAGCCACAGCACCTCTTCCAGCTTTTTCTGTTTATGTGGTACCCAGGAATTGAACCCAGGGCTTCATGCATGCTAGACAAGTACTCTACCACCAAGCCACATTCCCAACCTTTGGGAGTTTTTTGTTTGCTCAAGACTAGCACTTTAAGTCACAGCTCCTCTTCGTGATTTTTTTAGCTGTATTTTTTTTTTTTTGTCTTTTCTTTTTTGGTACTGGGGATCGAACCCAGGATGTTGCACTTGCTAGGCAAGCACTTTGCCACTGAGCTACATCCCAGCCCCCTTTTCATGATTTTTATTAATTGGGATCTTAGAGTTTCTGCCCTTGAACCAGGATTCTCACCTCAGCCTCCTGAGTAACTAGGATTTCAGGCATGAGCCACTGCCACTTAGTTTCAGGATTACAGTTTTTATAGCAAAAAGCAGTTTTTCTTTCCAGGTACTTAGTTATTAGTATGTACTCATTACACAAAGGGGTGTCGTGATTTCTTTTTTTTTTTTCTTTTTTTTTT
>NW_012267319.1:2752880-2764652 GCF_000151885.1 Dipodomys ordii
CTGGGCACTGTCCCTCAGCTCTTCAGCTCAAGGCGAGCGCTCTACCACTTGAGCTACAGCGCCACTTCCGGTTTTCTGATGGTTTATTGGAGATAGGAGTCTCACGGTCTTTCCTGCCCGGGCTGGCTTTAAACCGCGATCCTCAGATCTCAGCCTCCTGAGTAGCTAGGATTACAGGCATGAGCCACCAGTGCCCGGCTTGTCGTGATTTCTTATACATGTATATAATATGCTTTGATCAGATTTACCCTCCTATTAACCTTTTCATATTCCTCCTCTCTCCTTCCTCATTGTTTTGTGTTTTTGGTTGTATTAACATATATTAGACCAGGAGGGATTTCATTGTAACATTTCTGTTCATGTATAGAATTAATTCCAATCATGTTTGCTCTTTTACTTGCCCTTCTCCCTTCATAAAACAATTTCAAGGGGCTGGGAAGGTGGCTCAGTGGTAGAGCGCTTGTCTCGCATGCATGAGGCCTTGGGTTCGATGCCTCAGCACCACATAAGCAGAAAAAGCCAGAAGTGGAGTGTGGCTCAAGTGGTAGAGCACTAGTCTTGAGCTGAAGAGCTGAGGGACAGCACCAGGCCCAGAGTTCAAGCCCCACAACAAAGAAAAAATAAATAAATAAATAAAAATTTTCAACAGGTTCATTATTCTAGTCTCATACATGTGAACTGTAGGAAGCCACCGCAAGCACCTTGACCTGCCGCAACCAGTAGCAAGGCAGTGATGGAAACCAGACCATGAAACTGGTTTGGGGCATCAGGGGGCCTGTACCTCTCACCAGCCACAGAAGCCCCAAGGTCCCCTTAACAGGAACTTTATTGATTTTGGGACAGGTAGCAATCTCTTTGAAGTTACAGATACCAGCATGTGAAACAATCCTAGGATGAATGACTTCCTTATCTCAGAAAGTTGAGGCAAGCAGCAAACAACTACAATTTGCATAAACTTTGAACTCCAAGGTCCAGGGAAGTTTGGGCTCTGATGAACTCACATTTAGGGTAGAATCTTGGGTCTCTTAATGCTGGGAACCATTGCTCTTTCTCCGGCCACTCCCAGCTTTCTGAGAGTCAGAGAATGGCATTCCAATTCTCTCTCTTTTTTTGGGGGGGGTACAGTTGTGGGGCCTGAACTCTGGGCCTGGGCGCTGTCCCTCAGCTCTTCAGCTCAAGGCCAGCGCTCTACCACTTGAGCCACAGCGCCTCTTCCGGCTTTTTCTTTTTGCTTATGTGGTGCTGAGGAATTGAATCCAGGGCCTCAGGCATGCAAGGCAAGCGCTCTACTACTGAGCCACCTTCCCAGCCCCTCCAATTCTCTAAACAGATTTCCTCTGTTCATCTTCATTTACCTTCCTCAGCCCAGCTGCCTCCCACTGGTACCCATGCTCAACATAACCTGTTTCTCTTCCCCACCCCTTAGCCCCTTATTGAGTAACACCTTTCTTTCATTAAAGTTTGTTAAGGCTTGTTATTCTTTGGGAGGAAGGTTATACTGGGATTGAACTCAAGGCCTCTTTCACTTGGTTTTTTCATTCAAGGCTGGTGCTCTACCATTTGAGGCATGCCTCCAGTTCCTGCTTTTTGCTGGCTAATAGGAAATAGGAGCCCCTCAGATTTGTCTTCCTGGCTGTCATTGATATTTCAACTTGCTGAATAGCTAGTGTGAGACACCACGTGGTTCTTGGTGTGTTTTCATGTGTACTGCACTGTATGTCAAAATTTCCTCTTCAGCCAGGCTTTGATTGCTCACGCCTGTAATCCTAGATACTTAGGAGGTTGAGATTGAGGATCACTGTTCTAAGCCAACCCAGGCAGAAAAGTCTGTGAGAGTCTTATCTCTGATTAACCACCAGAAAACCAGAAGTAGGGCTGGGAAGGTGGCTCAGTGGTAGAGTGCTTGCCTTGCATGCATGAGGCCCTGGGTTCAATTCCGCAGCACCACATATGCAGAGAAGGCCAGAATTGGCACTGTGGCTCAGGTGGTAGAGTGCTAGCCTTGAGCTGAAGAGCTGAAGGACAGCTCCCAGGCCCAGAGTTCAAGCTCCACAACCAAAAAAGAAACAAAAAAAAAAAACAGAAGTAGGGCTGTGGCTTAAAGTGGTAAAGTGATATTCTTGAGAAAAACAGAGCTCAGGAACAGTGCCCAGGCCCCATGACCAACAAAAACAAAACTTCATCTCTTGTTTTCCCCTTCTGTGAACCTCCCTATTTTTTTTTTTACAGCTTGTAGTGGGTTTCAGTATACTACTTTCATATGTACATTATTCATGTGTTCATCCCTGTTACCTTCTCCTTTTTTTCCTATCTGACTTTGTATATTGGATGAAGGAGATGGAGCCCAGGAACCTGTACGTGCTAAGTTTGAGCTCTACCACTAGGTTACATCCTACCTTTGGATCAGGGGCTCTGGATTTGTGCCTTCTTTTTACCTCCACATATGAAGTATTGAATGCAGGACCGTGTGCTTGCTAAGCAAACACTTTCCCACTTGAGCCATGTCCACAGTTCATGATCTATAATAGCGTTACCTTCTGGCCCTCAAAATTATTAGAAACCTGAACTGGACACCAGTGGCTCATACCTCTAATCCTAGCTACTCAGGAGGCTGAGGATTGTAGCTCAAAGCCAGCCCAGGTAGGAAAGTCCATGAGACTCTTGTTTTCAACTAATAACTAAAAAGTGGACCTATAGTTCCACTTCCTTGCACAAAAGCTCAGGCCCTAAGTTCAAGCCCCAGGACCAGCACACACACAAAAAAACCTACTAATAATGTGACTGCTTCAGTCCTGCTTCTACTGAGAAGGACTTGAGGATAGTTTCCAGCACAGGTGGAAGGGGGAAACAACCAGCTCACAAAGCTGGCACCAAGAGCATCAGAAAGGTCTGAGAAAGTGAGCCTCACATATGGTTTGTGGTAGTGCGCTTGCCTCAACAGAGAAGGAAATTCACAGCACCTAGGCTGCCAGCAAGGCTGTCCCCCGGCCCTGGGGGTGCTAATTGGTCTGCGTGTCTTTATAGAAAGCCAGGAAGAGGACAATGAAGGCAGCACTCAGAAGAGAAGAAGAAAAAAGAAGAAAAAGAACCATTTCCAGCCGGAGACAAAAGGCCTCACGGTTGCTGCTGCTCCTCTAGCACTGAGCATGGACAGCCTGGCTGAGGCCCCCAAGAAGCAAACTCTGCAGGCCTGCGAGGATGAGCCTGGAGCAGAGGCTGCATCCCTCACCCAGGATGAGAGTGGTTCAGAGCCTCTCCACACCACCCCCACGCACAGTAAGAGGAAGCGACCAAAGAAGAAGAGCCTGCGGGCTCTTCACAGAGAGGCCTGCGAACCCACTGCCTCACCTGTGGAGGGCACATCTCCGAGCTCTGAGGGTGGCCCAAGCTGTAAGCTTCAGAGTCCTGCTGCCCAAGGCGCCCTGAAAAATGGCACCCAGGTTCTGAAAAGGAAGCGTAAACTTGGAGCACTCCCTGTCAACGGCACAGGCCTGCCCAATGTGTCCTGGCCTTCCATGCAGAAGGCCAGCCCAGGGCAGGGAGAAGATGGCCAGGTCCCCCCACCTCAGTTCAAGGGGCCACAGAAGAAAAAGGCAGAATGCAGCAGCCTCATCCTCCACAGCCTGTCCAGTCAGAAAACAGCCATGCTGAAAAAAAGGAAGAAAATAAAAGAGATGTCAACTTTCTTAGAGCACAATGGAGTGATGGAGTCCAAAGTCAAGAAGATCCAAGCTCTGGTAAGGTGGGGCGGCCTGGGCAGGGGTGCCTGGGGTCCACTGACTACTGAGCAGGTCTAAGTGAGAACTAGGACACACTGGTCTATCCCTCCTCCACCAACAGGAAAATGGCTGTTTCTGAAATGCCTGTTTCAGAGACCACTATGAGTACTTTGGATCTTCTACTTTTCCCCCACTGTACTTGGGATCCAAAAAGGGTTGGCCTAAAACTGCAAAGTGATCCTAGGCAGGGCCCACACCCAGGAGTGCACAGGCAGACATGGATCTCACCATCAGACACTTACCTCTCTGCATCCACTCAGCCCCTCTGGCTCTTTGACAAGAAACCTAGAATTTATAGGCATGCACTACATTGTTATTTTCTGTTTATAGGTAGGTAAGTAGTTGTTTTTTTTTACTAGCAAACAGGTTGTACAGAGGTTTTTGGTAACATTTCCCTGTATGCATACAATGTATCCTGTTCTGTCACTCTCCCTTAGCTCTTCCTCCTTGCTTCTTAAAAGTTTCAGACTGTTTTATTCTATTTTCATACATGCAGCCTTCAGCCATTTTGCCCTGGGTTCATTTACCCTCTCCATTCAGCACTGGATGTAGTCCCTCTTCTACTTTTTTTTTTCCTCCCAGTCCTGGTGCTTGAACTCAGGTCTGGACATTGTCCCTGAGCCTCTTTGTGCTCAAGGCTAGTGCTCTACCACTTGACTCACAGTGCCACTTCTGGCATTTTCTGAGTAGTTTATTGGAGATAAGAGTCTCAAGCACTTTACTGTCCGGGCTGGCTTTGAACCATGATCCTGAGATCTCAGCTTCTTGATTAGGATTACAGGCGTGATCCACCAGCACCTGGCTTTTTTGTTTTGTTTTGTTTTTATTTTTATTATTTATATTATAGTTAAGTTTATATTTTAATGTATATTAATTGAGCCAAAACTTTTGTGTGTGTGTCCAGAATTGGAGCTTGCACCAGGTGCAAACACTTTTTTTTTTTGTCGGCCTGGGCCTGGGCACGGTGCCTGAGCTCTTCTGCTCAAGGCTAGAGCTCTACCACTTGAGCCACAGCACCACTTCTGGTTTTCTGCTGGTTTATTGGAGATAAGAGTCTCATAGACTTTCCTGCCTGGGCTGGCTTTGAACCGAGATCCTCAGATCCTCAGCCTCCTGAGTAGCTAGGATTACAGGCGTGAGCCACTGGCACCTGGCTCACAAACACATATTTTTAACTAAAGAACTTCACTTTTGACCCAGGCGCAGCGGCTCACGCCTGTAATCCCAGCTACTCAGGAAGCTGAGATCTGAGGATCACAGTTCAAAGCCAGCCCGGGCAGGAAAGTTCATGAGATTCTTACCTCTAGTTAACCACCAGATAACTTGGAAATGGTACTATGGCTCAAAGTGGGTAGAGCACTAGCCTTGAGCAATAAGAGCTCAGGGTTAGAACCCAAGCCCTGAATTCAAGTCCCAGGACTAAGTACCAAAAAAATAATAATAATAATAATAACTTCATTTCTTCTAGGTGTTTAGACCCAGGTATAAAGGAAAAACCAGACTTCTGCTCTGCCTTTTTCCCAGGTCGGCACTGGTACAGTCTAGCCATGCTCACTCCCTAGTGACAAAGCTGTTGGTATGACAGACCATGTGGCCTACAAAGCCAGAAGTATTTACTCTGACCCTTTACAGAAAAAGTGTGTGCCCACCCTTAGCAGGAGGCTCACATCTCCTGCATTGTGGTGCCATGACACTGAGGCCATTTCATCGCTGTGAGTGAGTCTGTGGTCAGAAAAATCTCAGCAAGGGGCTGGGAAGGTGGCTCAGTGGTAGAGCACTTGCCTTGCATGCATGAGGCCCTGGGTTCAATTCCTCAGCACCACATTAGCAAAAAGAAAAAAGCCAGAAGTGGTGCTGTGGCTCAAGTGGTAGAGTGCTAGCCTTGAGCTGAGGGACAGCGCCCAGGCCCTGAGTTCAGGCCCCATGACCGGACCCAAAAAAAAAAAAAAAACAGAAAAATCTCAGCAAGACTGGCACTGAGCTGACGGGGGTGATTTCTAGCCTTGGACCTGTTCCTAGCTAGTACTGCCACGCCCTTGCTCACACTGAAGAAGAGCTAAGGTGCTTCCTTCCTTAGTATACTCTTCTTGTTACTATTTCATTCCCAGGGCCCACAGAGGCGTTTCCTCACAGTGAGTGACACGTGAGCATTTGTGCCAGCCGAGGTGGGAAACACGGGGACTAGTCATTCTCAGACATGCTTCGGGAAGACAGCAGCCATAAGCAAGAATGCAAGGTGCTGCTGAAACCGTATGTGTAGTGCTCCCTGTGTTGGTTTTCAAGATGCCCTGAAAACCCAGAACAGGCGTTGCTCTACTGGTTGCAGAGCATGCATACACCAAGAGATTGCTGCTTGTAAGGTGCTACAGCCCTTGTGGTGGCATGCAGGGTTTGTGAGCCTCGAGACATCTGATCACAGACTGTCTAACTGGTGGACTTAGAAAAGCAGAGTTAAGTCGGTACCAGTGGCTCACACCTGTAATCTTAGCTACTCAAGAGGCTGAGATCTGAGGATTTTGGTTCAAAGCCAGCCCGAGCATGGAAGGCCATGAGCCTCTTAGAAAACCAGAAGTGGTGCTGTGGCGCAAGTGGTAGAGCATTCCCCTTGAGCTGAAGAGCTCAGGACAGGGCCCAGGCACAGAGTTCAAGCCCCATGACCAACCAGTTAAAAAAGAAAAGCGGAGTTATTGAGGCCATGGGGCCTGTCTGTGAAGCTGGAGGTACATACGGGAGAGGGTGTCACTACTGTTGGGTGGAGTGCCCTGAGGTGAAGTCTCCCCGGACCGGAAGCCTGGAGTGTTTTGTGCTGAGCAGACAGGGTCTTGGTGCTGGCCTAGCACAAAAAGCACAGACTGGGCTTGGGCAAGGGAGTGGTCTGCCTCCAGTGGCTTCCCTGTCACCATCGTGAGTCTCTGCCTGCCTTTGTGAGCTTGACAGGGCCGCGGAGGAAATTTTCCCTCTCCCTCAACTTCTCTCGCACCCGCAGGGAAGCAGCAGGGCTTTGGATCATTTGAAGAAGAAGCCGCTGAGGACAGAGAATGACTTTGTGAAGTTCGAGGTCTCCTGCTTACCAAAGCCCCTGTTCTTCAGAAAAATGAAGAACAGCTCTGCCACTTGGTCCCCAAGTCCTGCTGTCCAGGAATGCACGCCACAGCGCACCCTCCCTGGGGTAAGGCGGTGCCTCTGCAGGCCTGCACCCCTCCCTCTGTCCCTGGGGAGGGTTCCTCCGACTGCACAGAAGCTGCATCCCTGGCTGTGACCTGGGCTTGTAAAGCCAGCCTCCTCCCAGGAGTCTGTGTGGTATTGACGTGAAGTGGAAGAAGTAGAAGTCGGGTTGATTCTCACACAGGCATGTTCATAACCTCTCAGCCAGTGCTTTCATAGTGCACAAGGAACCCATTTGGGGACCCTTCCAAGTGGCAAGAATATAACTTGACTTTGAGGGGCTGTTGGAAATGGTTTGTTGTAGGATATCTAATCAGTGTATCTAGTGTTCTCCAGGTTAAAATGTATAAATTGTGGGCCTGGGAAGGTGGCCATGTGATAGAGTGCTTGCCTAGCATGCATAAAGCCCTGGGTTTGATTCGTCAGTACCACATAAACAGAAAAGGCAGGAAGCGGCACTATGACTCAAGTGGTAGCATGCTAGCCTTGAGCAAAAAAAGAAGCTCAGAGACATTGCCCAGGCCCTGAGTTCAATCCCCAGAACTGGTCCCCCGCCAAAAAAAAATAATAAATTCTGGAGAAAATGAGTTATCTGGCCTTGCGGTTTCTTAGTGGTGAATGGGATGGGGGTGGGGGTGTCCAGGCTTCCTCCTCCATCTTGTTTTACTTCTTGGAATGCAGCCCTATGGCCATCAAGGTACCCATAGGCCAGAGAAATCTGCTGTCAGGTCCTAGTGGAGACCCAGGGTCAAGGGATTTAACTTAGGCCATGGTACACGTCTCCTTGGCCAGCATATACCTATGTGTCCAGATTAATAAACAAAGACCAGGGACCCCATCTGGGCGAGAGCTCTGGAAAGATCCCCAGACAAGCAAGCCCCACACCTGCTTACCATAAACTGCTATTGCTACCTTCCTTCTGCAGCTGAGCAAAACACCCACCAGCTCCAAGAAAGTCACCTTCGGACTGAACAGAAACATGACAACAGGTGAGTGAGTCTGTGTGCTTCTAGGGAAATGTCCACACAGCCTTGGCTGGCTTACGGCCGCCCAGCAATCTGCCACCCTCACCGCAGGATGTCAAGGACCAAGGCCAGGTTTCGGTTTCTTGGGACTCCCGAGGTCACCTTCTAGGGCAGAAGCCATTTCCCTGAGCACCTCCCTAACTCATCAACACAGCCCACCAGAGCCCAATTGCTCCTGCTAAGTTCAGGACTGTGGGCTTCCTGAGAGGCCATCCTGCTTTACTGCTTTTATAGTCGTGCAATATTTGAAGGTTTTAGTGCTCTTTGTTTTTGCCAGTCCTTGGCTTAAACTCAGGGCCTAGGCGCTCTTCCTGAGTGTTTGGCTCAAAGCTAGTGGTCTACCACTGGAGCCACAGCTGCATTTGCAGCTTTTTAGTGGTTAATTGGAGATAAAATTCATATTGAGTTATAAAGACCTGTCTCTTGGGAGCCAAAAATAAGTGTGCCTGCCTGCCTGCCTGCCTGTGTGCACACTGAGAGAACAGAGGGTGTGTGCAGGACTGAAGGGCCAGCCTGCCTTGGTTAATCAGCCTGTTACGTGCAACCAGAAGCACGGGCGGACCCTCCTGGTAGAGGACGGGTCCAGCACCGCAGCTGCACGTCTTCCAGGACAGTCACCCATGGTCATTCCAGGACGACCTAGACCTCAATCTAGACATCCCTTCATCCCTGGTGGGAAAGCAGCCACACTGCCTTCATATCCCCAGGAGTGGGGAGGGAGCCATGGAACTCAAGGCATTGGTCAGGGATAGACCTCAGTTAACCGGACCTTACTTTCCTCTGGTGCAGAATTTAAGAAGACAGACAAGAGCATCCTGGTCAGCCCCACTGGCCCTGCCCGGGTAGCCTTTGACCCTGAGCAAAGACCCATCCATGGAGTGTTGAAGACCCCAACCAGCTCACCTACCATCACCCCTCTGGTCACCAAGATGCCACTGGCTGCCACACCAAAGAGGAGGCCCAGGGCTGCAGACTTCTTCTGAGACTGGCAGAGGTCCCTTTTGAAGGACTGATTTTGTACGAAATATTCTATAAATTATAACTTTAAAGATGTGGGCTTTTTTTATTGTTTTCTAATCCCCAAACACTGTGCAAGGCTCTGAGCTCTGCCTCGCTCCCTTCTGGGGGTGGGGCGGCACCATCTTGGCTCAGTCTGCTACAGACACTCTTAGGGTTTTGCCTGAAGAACACTGGTGCTGGGGGCCACCTTCTGGGCCAGCTTCACCTTCCGCAGGCCCTCAGCACCCACCACGGCCTCTGCCCACTCTTTTGGTTCTCTGGGTTTTTTAGCCTCATGGTCTATTATCTTTCAAAAGTGTGTAGGCGTCATTCCTGTGTTCTGTAGGTCCTTGACAGTGTTCTGATGGGGTGACGTTTGGTACAGAATGAGCAGTGCCCTCCCTGCCTTTTCCTTCTGTAATCATCTGTGCAAGGGTAAGAAGCTGCTCTGCCCTCGAGGCTTTTCCCCCTCTTCCTTGCCAGTTCCCGTCCTGCTTCCCTGCCTCCACAGCAAGCCCAGTGTCCCCTGCACGGGGCCAGCTCCCCGGGTCTCCCCAGGCTTGGTCCCGCACTGAGCCCCCTCTGCAGAGGCCTGCAGTGCTCGGGCACTGCGCATGCATGTGCTTTCCAAGACCTGCGTCTGCATCCCCACAGACCTTGTTCTCCCCAGAGGCCTGTGTCCTGGCCTTGTCTGAACTACAGCACTCCTAGGAGATCGGTTTCCAGAAGTGTGGGCTTGCCTTCTTATACTGCCTGGTGCCTGGAATAAATACAAGCACAGGCATTCAGACTAGAGTTGAAGAAACAAATCTGACCTTTTCTCTTTCTTTTGGTGCTGGTGCTGGTCCTAGGGATTGAACTGAGCAATGAGCTCTGACCATGAGCTCTCCCCTCCCCCCTCCCCCCCCAAGGCTGGTGCTCTACCATTTGAACCACGGCTGCACTTCTAGCTGTTTTGGTGCTTAATTGGAGATAAGAGTCTCAAGCCAGGCACTGGTGGCTCACACCTATAATCCTAGCTACTCAGGAGGCTGAGAACAGAGGAAGTCAGCCCAGGCAGAAAAGTTCCCATGAGATTCTCATCTCCAATTAACCACTCAAAAGCCAGAAGTGACACTGGCTCAGGTGGTAGAGCACTAGACTTACTTGAGCACAAAGAGGCTCAGGGGCAGTACCCAAGCCCTGAGTTGAAGCCTCACAACTGACAAAAGCCTCACAAACTTTTTTTTTTTTTTTGGGTGGTTGTGGGGCTTGAACTCTGGGCCTGGGCGCTGTCCCTCAGCTCTTCAGCTCAAGGCTAGCGCTCTACCACTTGAGCACAGCACCACTTCCGGCTTTTTCTGCTTATGTGGTGCTGAGGAATTGAACCCAGGGCATCATGCATGCAAGGCAAGCACTCTACCACTGAGCCACCTTCCCAGCCCCAAACTTTTTTTTGTATATATTTTTTATTGTAAAAATACTGTACAGAGGGGTTACAGTTACATGAATAAGGTAATGAGTACATTTCCTATTGAGTGTTGTTACCTCCTCCTTCACAGACTTTCCTGCTCTGGTTGACTTAGAACTGAGATCCTCAAATCTCAGCTCATAGTGGCTGGTATTAGGCACCTGGCCTCAAATCTGACATTTTTTTTTCTTTTTCTTTTTTTTTATTCCTGTCAGTCATGGGGCTTGAACTCTGGGCCTGGGCACTGTTCCTGAGCTCTTCAGCTCAAGGCAAGCACTCTACCACTTGAGCCACAACGCCACTTCTGGTTTTCCTGGTGGTTAATTGGAGATAATCCTGCCCAGGCTGGCTTTGAACAGTGATCCTCAGATCTCAGACATCTGAGTAACTAGTAGCATGAGCCACGTGCGCCTGTCAAATCTGACCTTTTTTAAAGCAGAGTTGCTCAGTACTTGGTTTAAGGAACCTACCTTGAGCCTGAAACTTGAAGAAGGTGCAAATTTAGCTACCCAAAGAAGACATATAGCCAGCACTGATGGCTCATACCTGTAATTTAGCTACTTAAGAGATTCAGGCCTAGAGGAGCACAGTTTGGAGCCAGCCCCAACAAAAATGTTTACAAAGACTCATCTCCAAATAACCAGCAAAAAGTCAAGCTGGAAGAATGAATCAAGTGGGAGAACACCAGCTGTGAGCAAAACAGCCACAGAAGTGCCGAGCCTAAATCCTGGAACCAGCAGAACAAAGGTGGTGAGGCTGGGCTGCTTGGCGTATGCCGTGATGAACTGTAGATGTAAAGTCACGGGGCATAGTTCATGCGCAGTTGTAGGCATACTTGCCAGCAAGCCCACTTTCAGCTTCGATACTCTTTGTTTCGGCCCCCCCACCATCAGGCTCCCCAGCAGGCTCCACTGCTGCCCCTAAGCAGAGGACCTAGGCTGCTCCAAGGCCTGGCGGTAGCTTTCACCAGAAGCACACTGGGTGGCCCTGCTAGTCCACGTGCTTGTGGTTTAATGCACTCAGAAGCAGGGGTGAGGCTTTCTCTGCGCAGGTTGACTGGTGTTGGGGTCTCTTGGCTTCTGGGTGTAGGCCCTAGGAAGAAGAGCGGTAATATCCCTTTGCCATAATTAGGCCATGAGAAAAAAATATTGTGCTGTTTAGCTGTGACAAGAAGTTTCACATCGAGCACAGCTGTGCTCGCGCGGCTCAGCGCGGTTGAGGTGCCTCACCGTACACCAGGGCAGCAGTGGTCATTTAGCGGCAGATAGTAGCAGAACTTTCTCAGTGTTTGTTCTACCTGCCTGCGGGCAGATAGTAGCAGAACTTTCTCAGTGTTTGTGCTACCTGCCTGCGG
>NW_012267319.1:2764702-2775967 GCF_000151885.1 Dipodomys ordii
GCGGGCAGATAGTAGCAGAACTTTCTCAGTGTTTGTGCTACCTGCCTGCGGGCAGATAGTAGCAGAACTTTCTCAGTGTTTGTTCTACCTGCCTGTCCATTGGGACAGTTGGCTGTTGTGATGAAATTGCTCTTGGACGGTCATACCTAGGCAGAGTGGCGTTACACCTTTCTCGTCCTCTAAATATGTGTGATTTACAATGTGGGTTTTTCTCCTTTTAGACTTACAGTACGTAAGCCCAAGCTGGTCTCAAACTCATGATCCTGCCTTGGCCTCCCATGGGCTGGGATAACATTTCTCCTTACATGTACAAACTGAGAATATGTCAGAGAAAAAATTGTTTAGCGGGCTGGGAAGGTGGCTCAGGGGTAGAGTGCTCGCCTTGCATGCATGAGGCCCTGATGGGTTCAATTCCTCAGTACCACATAAGCAGCAAAGGCTTGAAGTGGCACTGTGGCTCAAGTGGTAGGATGCTAGCCTTGAGCAAAAGAAGCTCAGGGACAGTGCCTAGGTCCTGAGTTCAAGCCCTAGGACTGGCCAAAAAAAAAAAGAATTCCAGTTTTTTATTTAGTGCTTACTGGCTAAGTGAACTTGAGAATCAAAAAAAATAATAATTTATGCCAGGTACTGGTGGCTCACACCTGTCATCCTAGCTACTTGGGAGGCTGAGATCTGAGGGTCATGGTTCAATGCCAGCCTTGGCAGGAAGGTCTGTGAGACTCTTATCTCCAATAAACCACACAAAAAGCCGAAAGTGGCACGATGACTCAAGTGATAGAGCGCTAGCCTTGAGCACAAAGAGGCTCAGTGACGGCACCCAGGCCCAGAGTTCAAGCCCCAGGACCAGCAAAGGAAAACAAAAAAAAATTAATTTTTAACTAATACTGGTAATATTCATAGCCGTATTTTGTGAGATTATCGTTCTACTTCTCATAGTTAGTTTTGTACAATTTAATATCAGAGCTTTATCTCACTGAACTGAACGCACAAAGCAGATATAAGGAAAAGCTGGAGCCATTGTTGTGTTAGGAAGCATATGAAGCTGCATCTAGTAACTTGTGTCTGTATTTTTTCCAAGTTGCCTGACTGCTAGCAAGGATGTCTGTTTGCTATGGAATTGTAATCGTGTCTGCGACCAGCTAAGCCAAGTCCAATTAAAAGACTGTCTTTGCCCAAAGATTTGGGTTTTATATTCAGTAAGTATGCATAAAGATATACCTCTCTGGAAACGGTTGGAATGCCACTGATTGTCTAAGACACTGAAAACAAGATGCCTCTGTCCTTGTGCCCTGGGTCTGTTTCCCCGGCCACAGGCTTACCAAGAAGCCTCATCTGGGCAGGGCACACCGACCTCTCCTGCACCGGATCACAGACTCAGCCCTCAGATCTAGGCTTACGAGGGTGAGCAGGGTACCGGTGTTGGGTATAAAGCACACGGGTCGGTGGCATTGAGAGTTCTACAGACACCACTCCTATCTTCAGAGCATTTTACATCACCTTTACCCCACTGCTAGTCTCATTCTCTCCCTAGCTCCTGGAACCACCCAGAGAGATAGAGACATGTGCCTCATCGTGTGTTGCCAACAAGCTCTCGGTCTTTGCACCTGGGTAAGATGTCCAAGATGCCAAAGGAGGGACTGACAGAGCACCTGTGTGTTTGGCTGTATTGAAAGCACATGCCCTCTAGCATCTTTTTGTTGTTGGGGTGGTCATGGGGTTTGAACTCTGGGCCTGGGCGCTGTCCCTCAGCTCTTCAGCTCAAGGCTAGCGCTCTACCACTTGAGCCACAGCGCCACTTCCTGCTTTTTTTGAGAAGTTTATTGGAGCTAAGAGTCTCACAGCCTTTCCTTCCCGGGCTGGCTTTGAACTGCAGTTCTCAGATTTCAGCCACCTGAGTGGCTCGGATTACAGGCGTGAGCCACCGGGGTCCGGCTCCTGAAGCATCTTCAAGAGTCGTCCTCCCATCACACACAGCCTGCACACTGAGGATGGGTGCACTTGGCTCAGGCATGCTGAGGGCTGCAGCTGCTCTGGGAGCCTTTTCTGCATCCTTTTCTGCAGTCTTCCCAGCTTTCCCAAATGGCGAGTTCTGATTAGTCTCTAACCAGGGGAACTCAGGCTTGGGGATACTAGAACCAGATTCCTGCAGTACACCCTAAGCCCCCCCACCCAGCATAGATCCCACAGGCCAAGCCATTTGTCCTCAGGTGGCCCTGGGCTGGCACAGCATCGCCCCAGGAGCTGGCTAGAAACACCATGGTGCCTGGCCCGCTGAGCCACCAGCTGCCCCTCCCTAGCACCTCAGGCCAGGTACCCACAGGGTGGATGGAGAAAGGCTGCTCCGGAAGATCTGCAGCATTTAGCTCACAGAAGGCCAGAAAGTAGCCGTGGAATCTAATCAAACCCAGTTGGGAAGCCACAAGGGCTTGGCTGGGACTGGAGCTCAGTGGTAGAGCACTTGCCTGGCAAGGTCCAAGCCCTGGGTTTAGTCCCAGCACCACGGTAAAAGTCCAAAGTGTTTAATTTGGCTATGCATCCCCACAAGGCGTGGAGATTGGCCTTGGCTGCCCTCCAAAGCCCAGAAGAGAACCAGGAAGCACACCCCACCCTGGAGGACCCCACGGGACAGCCCGGAGGAGTGCTCTGCCACGTGTTCTCTGCACTTTGACCTTTTAGATCCACCCTGCCTTGGGGCAGCAGTATTGAGGGGAAGGCCACCAGGAGAGACCACACAGACACCAGCTGGGGCTTCACTGGACAGGCTGGTGCCCAAAAAAGTACAGTGCTAAGCTTGGTCTTATGGCCTCTTTGAAAGCAGAAAGCCCCCACCCCCCATTACTCGCTCAAGGTGGGAAGTCCCTAGTGGTTCTTTCCTGCAGGTGCAAGCCAAGCATGCATGAAGTTTCAGAAGCCAAAACAATGCTGTGAGCAATCATGAGCGGGCAGTATGTCCGTTAGCATGACACTACTATGATCATTTTTATAGCCTACTACCATGATTGTTTCTATAACCTGTTATTATGATTGTTAGAACAATGGGGGCTGGGAAGGTGGCTCAGTGGTAGAGCGCTTGCCTTGCATGCTCGAGGCCCTGGGTTCGATTCCTCAGCACCACATAAGCAAAAAGAAAAAAGCTGGAAGTGGCGCTGTGGCTCAAGTGGTAGAGCGCTAGCCTTGAGCTGAAGAGCTGAGGGACAGCGCCCAGGCCCAGAGTTCAGGCCCCACGACCAGACCCAAAAAAAAAAAAAAATAAAACAATGGCTACATATATTTCCAAATGTCAGATTATAAGGAACTAGTCTCACAGGTGGGGGGGTGGGGGTGCAGTCCTTGAAGATGGAGTCAAAAACGAAATGGAGTTAACAGGAGCTAAGAGTAAACTCTTAAGACAGTGAAAGCCGGGCACTGGTGGCTCACGCCTGTCATCTTAGCTACTCAGGAGGCTGAGATCTGAGGATCACAGTGCAAAGCCAGCCCAGTCAGGAAAGTCTGTGAGACTCTTATCTCCACTAAACCACCAGAAACCTGCAAGTGGCGCTGTGGCTCAAGTGGTAGAGCGCTGGCCTTGAGCAGAAGAGCTGAGGGGCAGCGCCCAGGCCCAGGGTTCAAGCCCCATGTTGGACACCAAAAAAAAAAAAAAAAAGACAGTGAACTTTGACACGCCCTACTACAGTAGGCTGATTGTCGTACCCCAGCCTCAGTCTCCCAACTTTCTCCACAGCTACAATTCCAGCTAATCAGAAGCCTGACATGTGAGGATCACTGTTCAAAGCAAAGAAGCTTGGCCTAGAGAAAGGCTTTTGATTTTCCGCTGTAGGAGGAGAAGGCTGTCTCACCTAGCACCAGGCCGGTCAGCGCTGCACTAGCACCACGCCGGTCAGCGCTGCACGCCAGCACTGCACTCCAGTCAGCTAGCTCCCAACAGCAGGTACTCTGTATCTGAGCCACACTGAGGGAAGCTGATCTTGGGCCAGGCACCTTGGGAACATACCAAACCCCAAGGAGGCAAAGGCCCTGCGGCTCCTGAGGGGAAACTCTTCGATGTTTGTAGAGCTGTGGACACACCTGGGCCTCGGAGGTCAGTAGGTTCCACAGGTGCTACAGGCACACCCATATGGATTGTTCTCACAAACAAACAGAACCCTACACCCCCTGCTGACAGGCTGGCCTCAGGTGGTAGAGAGCCAGGCCCGTCAGCATGAGGCCCTAAGTGCAAACCCACGCGCCAGCAGAAACTGAATGCCAGCCAAAAAAAAGCTATCTTAATGCCTTTTATTTATCCCATTACACACAAATTATACTGCAACATGTGATCTACCAACATGGTAGAGACAGAGGCAGAAAAAGGAATCACAAGTTCCAGACCAGTCTTGGTCACACGCAAGGCTCTGTCTCAAGGAAGAAAAAAATCAAGGGGTACCAATGGCTCATACCTGTAATCCCAGCTACTTGCTTCTCCACAGGTTACAATGACATTTTCCCTCTAGCAAGCAAATCAAACGGAGTCCCTGAATTGACCAGGAACAGGAACAAAATGTCCCTGGGCCAGCTATCTGCCCGGGTGCTGTTCCTGCTGCTTTAGCACACCTTTTGTTCTTAGGACTTGCTGCTTTTCTGAACCCAGTCTAAAAATTGCTTCCGTTATTCTTGGCATTAGTCATCACTAATGGCTAATCAATCTTTAAACCCTGTAATTACTTTTGTAAGAATAAAAGTTGAAGGTATTCTCAACCAGTAGGAACAGATTTGAGTCCTACATAACCAGTACCTTCTGAGGCGGGGGAGGGGTGCGTAGCATCAATTGTGGCAAATGACACCGGCATAATGACTCAGAAGGCTGACACGTTTCGTTGTCCCCAGTAGCTGGCTTGCTGCAGAAAGAAGTTGCTTTCTCCCCTGAGAGCAATTGCTGGTGATGAGATTTATTAACACAGCCAGGCAAGCAACTTCCATCTGGAAGGGCTGTGTGCTGAGATCTGCTGAGGACAGGGCCTGGGCTAGCCTCATGCTTTACGTGACTACTTCTTTCCCATTTGTTGTGCCAGTGCTGGAGCTTTGACTGGGCAATGTCCTTGAGCTTTTAGGCTCAAGGCTGGTGCTCTACCATTGGAGCCATACCTCCACCTCTGGCTTTTTGCTGGTTAATTGGAGATAGTAGTCTCAGGTACTTTTCTGCCTGGCCTGGCTTTAAACTGATCCTCAGATCTCAGCCTCCTGAGTAGGTAGGCCAGCAGGGTGAGCCCCTGGGGCCCAAGCTTTCTCTTGACTTGCTGGAAAAGTCCCTGTTCTTAGAAGCCTTACCCTCCCCTCCCCCCTCGGACCACAACACAGCCTCACCGCTCACTACGGCCTCTCCAAAGCACCATTTTCCTCCGTGCGTCCCCAATGGCCATGTTCTCCACCATCCACCTGGCCTGGGATCCTTTGCCTGGTTTGGCTGCGAGTCCCCTTATCGCATGGCCAACTCAAGCGACCAGAACCACCTCCAAGCCTGCCCACAGACCCCCAAAGTGACTGTATCCCCTCACCCGCAGTGGGAACGTCCCCTCCAGAGGAATCTGTTGGGGCTGATTTTCCATGATACTATGACCTGAGTAGTTTATATAAACAACAGACATGGATTCCTCATCAAGTCCAAGGGCCAGGCACCCCTCTGCTGGGGCGCACTGGTGGCTGCTCACGGATGCTACCACCCCACAGGGTTCTCATGCGTGACTAAAGAGCCATGTTCATCTTGCTGGGATTGGGGCTTCCATTTTAGGGCTTCTTGTGTGGTGCACTTGAACCATGGCTGCAGTCTAGCATTTTGCTGGTTGATTGGAAATAAAGAATCTCAAGGGTGTGACCGTCTCCAGTAATGTGGCCAGCTAGGTCCTGATAGCTCCCGCCTGGAGTGCTGGCTCTCAGAGGCTGAGGCAGGGCCGCGGTGAGTTGGGAACCAATCTGAGTTTGGCAGCCAGGACCCTGCAGGTGGCTGGTGAGCTTCCAAGCTCGGGGGCAAACTCCACACCAGGCCACGGTGGGGAGGGGACTGGCCTCTCTCCCTCAGCCCTGCCTCTGCAGCCCTTCCCTGCAGAGTCTGCAGAGGGAAAGATCGGTTCAATATTATCTACATTCCTCAGCATCGCACTCACTCGGACTTTTCACTAAACCAGATCCAGTCTTAGAGAATGGGGACGTGGCCTTCACTACAGTTAATGTTGCCCCTGCTTCCTGCCTGTAAAAAATAAAGCAAGGGGCTGGGGAGGCAGCTCAGTGGTAGAGCGCTCGCCTCACATGCATGAAGCCCTGGGTTCCATTCCTCAGCACCAACCACATAAGCAGAAAAAGCCAGAAGTGGCGCTGTGGCTCAAGTGGTAGCGTGCCAGCCTTGAGCAAAAGAAGCTCAGGGACAGCGCCCAGGTCCAGATAAATAATACACTCACCAAGCTTCGCAGCCATCATCACTATCCGTCCCTAGCACTTCTCATCTTCCAAACAAAGTCTGTCCCCATTCAATGGCAGCTCCCCAGCCCCTGTACCCACCTTCTCCTTTCTGCCTCTAGGGATTTGCCAACCCTAGGGACTTCATGAAAATAGGTCCCTACAGGCATTTTCCATGTGTATCTGGAGTCTCCCACTGCATATAATGTCTCGGTGCATCCACGCTGCTGCCCAGGTCAGAACGGCCTTCACATCTCGTTGTGTGGCGGGAACAGTTTGTCTATTAGCTGGAGGCCATCGGGACACAGAGCCGTTCTGGCTCACTGACCACTGTGAGTGAGGACACCTGGCTGAGCAGATGCAACAAGGCCACTCTGACCTTCCTGTTGTCTCTCAGAAGCAGGAGATGAGGTTCTCTAGGAAAGAGCCCCCCATCCCTGCCAGGAGTGGACTCAAACTCCTCACCAGTGCCGGGACGCTGGGGCTGAGGAAAGTCTGAAATGTGTGCAGTCAGACTCCTGGACGACCTGCTAGACCAGCCTCCCCTCCTGCAGCCCCTTCCCACACACTTTACCATGGCAGGCCAAGCCCTCTCTTTGCCTGGTCGCCTGCCTGCCTTCTCGCCTTCCTTCTTTCTCTCTTTCCTTCCTTCCTTCCTTCTCTTCCTCCTCCCCTCCTTCTCCCTCCCTTCCTTCTCTTTTCTCCTTTCTTTCCTTCCTCCCTTCTCCTTCCCTTCCTTCCTTCTCTTTCCTTCTTCCTTCTTTCTTTCCTTCCTTCCTTCCTTCTCTTCCTCCTCCCCTCCTTCTCCCTCCCTTCCTTCTCTTTTCTCCTTTCTTTCCTTCCTCCCTTCTCCTTCCCTTCCTTCCTTCTCTTTCCTTCTTCCTTCTTTCTTTCCTTCCTTCCTTCCTTCTTTTTTCCAGTCCTGGGGCTTGAACTCAGGGCCTGGGCACTGTCCCTGAGCAACTTTTGCTCAAGGCTAGCGCTCTACCACGTTGAGCCACAGCACTACTTCCTGCTTTTTCTGTGTATGTGGTGCTGAGGAATGGAACCCAGGGTTTCATGCATGCTAGGCAAGCACTCTACCACTGAGCCACCTTCCCAGCCTTTCCTTTTTTTCTTTCTTTTTTTTTTTAAACCTGTTCAGACAGAGTCTCATAACAGCATCATAACAATGCCTGCTGGCCTCAAACTCCCAATCCTCCTGCCTCAACTTCCCAAGAGCTGGGATTATAGTAGAGTGCCACCATGGGCAGCAAGCCCAGGCCTCTTTCTCTTGCCCATTTTCATAAATGATTGCTTGTTTTTTTTTGTTATTGTTCCTTTTATTTCTTTTTCTCGATTGGGGCAGGGGGGAAGAGAGCAAAGTACTAGAGTTAGAACTTAGGGCCTCCTGCCTGCCAGGCAGGTGTTCTACTATTTGTGCCACTCCACCAACACTTTTTTGGTGTTATTTTTGAAATAGTGTCTTAATTCTATGCCTGAGTAGAAACATCATCATGGTGGAGAGAGGGACATTGTAGATAGAGAGCCAAAACTGGCCAGGCATGATACACATGCTTGTAATCTCAGCACTTAGGAGGTGGAGACAGGAGAATCTCAAAAGATAGTGGCCACAGTGACGCTGTGGCTCAAGTGGTACAGCTCTGGCCTTGAGCTGAAGAGGCTCAGGGACAGTACCCAGGCCCAGAGTTCAAGTCCTGTGACCGACAAAAAAAAAAAAAAAGCTGGGTATGTAGCTCAGTTCTAGAACACTTGCATAGCAACAACAAAAAGAAAATCCAAAGTTACCTTGGACTGTTTTTAGTTGCATTTAAAAGGAAAGTACTGTCCACCTCTGTATCAGACCTAAGATCAAACTTTATTTATTCATTGCAAGTCCTGGAGCCTGATCTCAGGTCCTGGGCAGTGTTCCTGAGCCTCTATGTGCTCAAGGCTAGCACTCTACCACTTGAGACACAATGCCACTTCCAGCTTTTTCTGAGGAGTTTAGTGGAGATAAGAGTCTCACGTACTTTTCTGCCCAGGCTGGCTTCGAACTGCAATACTCAGATCTCAGCCTCCTGAGTAGCTAGGATGACAGGCATGAGCCTAGGCTCATCTTGATTTTAGATAAACTCTTGGGAGATAAGCCTGGTGACTTCCCTAACCTCCACCTACCCTAAAACTAAGAATGACAGCTGGGCCAGTCACCGGTGGCTCACGCCTGTCATCCTAGCTACTCAGGAGGTTGAGATCTGAGGATCACAGTTCAAAGCCAGCCCAGACAGGAAAGTCCATGAGACTCTTTTTTTTTTTTTTTTTTTGGTCAGCCGTGGGGCTTGAACTCTGGGCCTGGGTGCTGTCCCTCAGCTCTTCAGCTCAAGGCGAGCTCTCTACCACTTGAGCTACAGCGCCACTTCCGGTTTTCTGGTGGTTTATTGGAGATAGGAGTCTCACGGTCTCTCCTGCCCGGGCTGGCTTTGAACCACTATCCTCAGATCTCAGCCTCCTGAGTAGCTGGGGTGACAGGTGTGAGCCACCAGCGCCCGGCTTCCATAAGACTCTTATCTCCAACAAAACACTAGAAAACCAGAAGTGGCGCTGTGGCTCAAGTGGTAGAGCGCCAGCCTTGAGCTGAAGAGCTGAGGGACAGCACCCAGGCCCAGAGTTCAAGCCCACAACCAACAACAACAACAAAAAAAGAAAGCTGGGCACTGGTGGCTCACACCACCAGCTCAGGAGGCTGAGATCCGAGGAGGATCACGGTTCAAAGTCAACTGAGCAGGAAAGTCTGTGAGACTCTTATCTCCAATGAACCATCAGAACAGAAAGTAGCACTGTGGCTCAAAGTGACAGAGCACTAGCCTTGAGCAAAAAAGCTTGGGGATGGGGCTGGGAATGTAGCTTAGTGGTAGAGCGCTTGCCTAGCATGCATGAAGCCCTGGGTTCAATTCCTCAGTACCACATATACAGAGAGAACCAGAAGTGGTGCTGTGTCTCAAGTGGTAGAGTGCTAACTTTGAGCAAAAGAAGCTCAAAAGAAGCAAAGCTCAGGGACAGTGCCCAGATCTTGAGTTCAAGCCCCATGAAATCTCTAAAACTGTAATCCAAGCCTGTGAGGAGTGAGCTTCTTAAATTTTCTGGAGCTAGGAAACATTCCTAAATCTGTCCCCTAAGAGCAGTGGTAGGACTTCCATGAGGACCAGGGAATCTAGATAAAAGACAAGGAGGGAAGTCTGAGGGGGCCCGGTCTTCAGGGACAGACCATGCTGCCTGAGACCTCTCCCTGGTGTTCAGGAGAGCCTAGTGCTCAAGGCCCAAGGCCCATCCTTGTCTCGAACTGTCCTGCTATCCCTACTCTCTGGCTCTCACCGTGAAGTACTGTTCCCCAGGGCCAGGGTCTCCCTAAGGTCCTTCCAATGTGCCAGTGCAGTGGTACAGCCCAGAGGAGGGCCACCCTTCCAGGGCCTGCCTGCCTTCTCAGGAGCCAGCTGACCTGGGCCTACCACAGGAGGAGCCTCCCTGACACAAAGAAAGGGGATGGTGGGCTGCAAAGGTGGCTCAGTGCTAGAGTGCTTGCCTCGCATGCACGAAGCCCTGGGTTCCATTCCTCAGCACCACACACACAGAAAAAGCTGGAAGTGGCACTGTGGCTCAAGTGATAGAGTGCTGGCCTTGAGCAAAAGAAGCTCAGGGACAGTGCCCAGGCCCTGAGTTCAAGCCCCAGGACTGACGACAATAACAACAACAACAACAAAATGAGGTGGCCCCTAGTTGGCCAGTTTGGCAGTGTTTTGTCAAGAGAGATCCAGTTTCTGGAAGGTTTTTACTCTCTGGATCATCTAGGAAAGGTTTGGACTTTGATCATTAGTGGCTACTGACAAGTTCTCACAAAAATATCAGATTCAACTGCTCTGACTGGTGGCTCTTCCCCTTGGGTGTCTCAGAAGCTCCTGGAGAGCTAAAAAGGAGCCAGGCTCAGGGACAGAGGACAGCTCCTGGGTGGGCCTGTGGGGCCCCTCTGGGAGCAGCCAGCTCGGCGTCTCTGTGTGACTGCTGGGGACGGGTGCAGAGCTCATGAAACTTGAGCAGTGTGCTTTCCTGAGTTCTCCCTTTGTTTTTTTTTTTTTTTTTTTTGTCAGTTGTGGGGCTTGAACTCTGGGCTGGGGCGTTGTCCCTCAGCTCTTCAGCTCAAGGCGAGCACTCTACCACTTGTGCCACATCACCACTTCCGGTTTTCTGGTGGTTTATTGGAGATAAGAGTCTCACGGTCTTTCCTGCCCGGGCTGGCTTTGAACCGCGATCCTCAGATCTCAGCCTCCTGAGTAGCTAGGATTACAGGCGTGAGCCACCAGCGCCCGGCTCTGAGTTCTCCCTTTGGAAAGCGGAGTCCTCTGGCTAGTAGCTCCCTCCTGCCTCTGCTCCTCTCTCCTGGTGCTTTGGGTTTACCTGGACTACAGGTGAGAGGAGAGAGCCAGCCTGATGGGGGTGAGAAGGGAGGGCTGTAGGTGGCAGGTGGGGAGGGGTGAAGTCAGCTTGGAGACGGCGTCCATCAGAGGGGGGGGGGCACTGCAGGCTCCTGGACTGCACTGGTCACACTGTCACCTCTGGCTGCTTCTCGGGTTTCATCACGGCTCACTGGGTGTCTGCAAGGCTGGCGTGGGAGCAGGAACTATGTATGCTGAGCGCGTGGTAAGCGCTCAGTAGTAGGAGCTGCTGTCACCCAGTGATCCGATCTTTAAGTGGATGCTGGAGTCAGGCCCAGGCCTCAGGGCCCCGGGCCCGGCCCCTCCCCCTCCCGGACCGTGCGGTCGCCCCGGGTCGCGGCTCCGCACCAGCCTAGCCGGGCTTCCGGTGCCACCA
>NW_012267319.1:2777588-2786831 GCF_000151885.1 Dipodomys ordii
CGGGGCCCAGGTTCTGCCGCGTCCCTCCCACCCCGGGGCCCTGGGGGGCGGGACCCGCTCGGCCGACGGTTCTTGGGGGCGGTCGGTGGGGCGACTGCGCAGCCCCCAGCATCCTGCCAGGTGGCTCCATCCTTTCCAGGCCGCGGATCCTCCCTCCTGCCCACGGCCGAGAACGGCCTCGGGGCAGTGGCTGGGGGCCGGGGCGGGGCGGGGCCGAGGCTGGCTGGGGCTCCATGGGTCTTGAGGCCAGGAGAGGACCTGGGGTAGGGGGTGTCCAGCCGGCCGGAGGCGGTGTCCCTTGCCTGGCTGGCTAGCGGGAAGCCTGGCTGGGCCTGCCTAGCGGGTGGCAGGGTCCTCGAGCAGGGGAGGGGAGGCCGCCGGTGTGGCAGGGCCTGGACCCCTGTTCCACATGCCCGTTGCTGAGCCGCGCCCAGGAGAGGTGAGGAGAGCCCACCTGGCACGGTGGGCCGGCCGGACACCTGCGGGTGGAAGGAAGGAGGAAGGACGGGGGCTGAGTCTGAGCAGAGTGTGAGGGCTTGTCCTGTGGCTGACACACCTGGCAGGAGAGCACAGAGGTGTGGGTGGAAAGTCCAAAGGTGCAGGGGGACAGGGAGGGGGTGGGGAGCGTCTGGCAGGGTCACTAAGGTGAGGGTCCGAGGGTCCAGGGGTTCCGGAGCAGTACAGCCTGAGCAGGCCTCCTGTCTTGGGCCGAGGCCTCTGTCCTGGCCCTCCTCCCCACGCCACTCCTGCCCTCCTCTTCCTCCTTCACGGGATAAACTGTCCCCTCCTCCACTTCCCTGGAAGCTCCTGGCAGGATCCTCTGTTCCTAAATTACCAGGCACCTGCTCTCAGCTTCCACCCCAAGAATGAGGACAGGGTGTCCAGCTGCTCGAGGGAAGGGGGCTCCCCAGCCCCATCTGGGGAGGCAGGTGCCTCTTAGGACCAAGGCTTCCACGGGCTAGTGGAGGCCTCTCCTCGAAGGTCCAGAGCTTCTAGTGGGGACCTCGGTGTGGGGGTGGGTTAGTCCACTTTTTGTTGTTGTTGTTGGTGGTGGTGGTGGTGGTCATGGGGCTTGAACTCTGGGCCTGGGCGCTGTCCCTCAGCCCTTCAGCTCAAGGCTAGCACTCTACCACTTGAACCACAGCACCACTTCTAGTTTTCTGGTGGTTAATAAGAGTCTCACAGACTTTTGTGCCGGGGCTGGCTTTGAACCATGACCCACAGATCTCAGCCTCCTGAGTACTAGGATTACAGGCATGAGTCACAGGCACCTGGCCCCAAGCTTATATTCTTAATTTTGATTCACACTGTACACCATGGACGTCGCAAGTCTTGTCCACATAGCTGAATATAAGGAAAGAAAAGTTAGAAAAGGGCCCCAAAGGTTTTTTCCTAACATTGCTCTGGGAGACCAGGGGTGAGAGGTCGCTTGTGAGGCCCGGTGTCCACAGGTGGTGTCATGAGGCGAGCATCCTCTTGTCCTGGAACTCCAGCTGGGGACTGGAGAGTGCAGAGGACTTCCACCCTTAGTCCTGGGTGTGGCATGGAACAGATTCGCACTTCAGGACAGTTGGCCCCAGTTTCCTGCTCGGTGCTCCAGCCCAGCAAACCTCACTGTTTGTTTGTTTTTTGGGGGGCCTGAACTCCGGGCGCTGTCCCTCAGCTCTTCGGCTCAAGGCGAGCGCTCTACCACTTGAGCCACAGCGCCACTTCTGGCTTTCTTTTTGCTTATGTGGTGCTGGGGAGTCGAACCCAGGGCCTCAGGCATGCAAGGCAAGCACTCTACCACTGAGCCACCTTCCCAGCCCCATGCCTCACTGTTTTTGTGCAGCCTCCTTCCCTGGGCCAAGAAAAATGTACAAAGAGAAGATTGCAGAACGTTCACACTGTTTTGGGTTTTTGTTTCTGGGCCAGAATCCAAGGAGCATTTTAGTATTTGAGGGGCACCTCTGCATCTGATCAGAGCTGGCAGGCGGCTGCAGGCAGGTGGCGGCGGCAGGCAGGTGGCGGGGGGGGGGGGCGCGTGAGGCTGAGGCGCGCGGTGGGGCATGCTGTGGTCTTCATGGCCTCCTTCCCTGTCCCGCAGACAGGACACCAACTAGGCTTCTGAGTGCAAGGACCTCCAGCTGTTCTGGGCCTGCATAGTAGAGTATAGAAAAACAGGGCTGAAGCCAAGAAGCCCTGCTGCCTCTCCTCCCAGACTCCACCAGGCTCTTTTATTTTTTTTCAGTCTTTTATTTTTTGTGTTTTGGAACTAGGGCTTGAACTCAGTTCAGGGCCTTTTGATCTCAAAGTCTCTCGGATCTGACTGCCGGACTTGTTCAAGTCGCTAAGATTATAGACACAAACCACTACTACCCACATTCCCCCTTTTGTTTGTCTGCCATGCTGGAGATTAAGCCCCGACTGCATCTTTGCCATTAGCCGCACGTTCCTCTCGCCCACTTGCGGAAGTGAGTCCTCCAGGACCGGGCTTTGAATGTCCTGCGTCTCGTGGGTGTCTGCAGAGCCTTGCTGGCGTGTTGACTCTGCAGCTCCTGCGTTTGCAGCCCCCTGCCCTGTGGCAGAGATGGCAGGGTGCCCAGGCCAGCCCCCAGCCCTGCTTGTGCTCTGCGGCTTGCCAGGGTGGTAAAGATACGGTGTGCCAAACTCAGGACATGTTAGAATGTCACCACCGTGCTGCAGACCGGCTGCCTTCAAACACAGTTATTCTCTGCTCATCTGAGACCCCAAGTCTGGGACCTGGGGTTCGGAGGGCCCTGCTTCCTCCAGAGGCCAATCCTTCCTGCCTCTTCCCACTTCCGGTAGTCCCTAGCCGTCCCCAGGCTCCTAGCTGCATGGCTCCTCTCTGCCGCTTGACCTGCTCCCCTGTCTGCCTTCCTTCTGCCCTTGCTCCTCAGGCTTCTTGTCACGAAACCCAGGGTCTACACAGAAAATCCAGGACGATTTCATCTTGAAATCTTTATTAACTTATTTGCAGCCACAAAGACCTTTTCTCCAAATACAGGCATGTTTACGAGTTCCCTGGGCAGGCCTGCCGTGTCCGCTGTGGGTCAGAAGAGCCTTCGGAGAAGGTCGACAGTGGCCCAGTGTAGGGTGCAGCGAGAGCCTGGGTCTGGTGACCTCGGGGTGACTATTCTGGAGGGGAGGGCGGCCTGGCCGTCCGTCTTGCCGTGGCTCCTGGGCCTCCAGCCAACCGGGGTCTCCTGAGGGTGGTCGTGGGCCTCCGAGCCAGCGTCTGTCCTCTGGGGCAGATGAACCAGACCTGTGCCCTCAGCTGGGTAGGTGGCCTGGGCCTGTGGACCTCTGGAGCCGCTGCCCTGGGCACGGGCGTCTGAGACATGTGTGACTTCCGTGCTGGCGGTAGAGGTGAAGAGGGCCCTCAGGGAGTGACCGGTGCCACAAGCTCACCCACCATCCTCCACCAACATTGACTTTGAGAGTCTGACCTCAAAACCGAAACAGCAGGGCCACGCCGTGGGACACCCCTGCCGTACTGGCCCCCAGAGGCTATAGGGTGGATAGATAGCTTGGTTGGTTTAGGGCCTGTGGTCCAGAGGTGGTCCAGGCCTGGAAACATTGATCTGGTTTAGACTCTCCTTTGAGAAGGAACAAAACTGCTTCTACCCTTGACCTTTCCAACTCTGAGCTGGAAGTGGCATTTGTCTTGTGGCTCCTTGAGTTTGGGGTGAAGTTCTGTTTGTACTCTTTAGCTGCTAAGGAGAGTGTTTGAATCTTATTTTTCTCATCTGCTTCCCCTTCCTCTGGCCTGGACTGTGTCTGTGTCTGTGTGTGTAATCACGAACATGAGCATGCATGTGCGTGAGTACTGGTGAGCATGTGTAGGTGCGTAGTTGTATGTAAGCGTGACTGGACATACATGTGGGTGAGCGTGTGTCCTGTGTGAGTGTGTACAAGTATGACTGGCAGTGCATACGTGTGGCGGGCACTGTGCATGCGCCGTTGTGTGTGCACGCTTCACGTCAGCGTGCATGAGCATTGTACAGGTGTGATGTGGCGCTTGTCACTCTGCCCAAGCTCGGCGTGCGGTGGAGGTGGTGAGGGCTACGCCTGCAGAGCCACGTGCGCGGCCTGCTGACGGCCATGTGTGGCCGTGTGCGGCCTGTGTGCACCTGGCGAAGCCTCTGGTGTGCGGTCCTGGGCAGTCCAAGAGTGGGTGGGGGCATCCACTCCCCCTCTCCAGGAAGCAGAGGCAGCGAGGAGGCCAGCCACAGCACAGTGCCGAGGCCTCCGGCCCCTCCCTGCCCACCCACAGCGGCCTCCCTTTTTCCCGGCTACCCCGGCCCCCTGGGATTCCAAGCTGGGGCCAGCCTGTGCACCCCGCGCCTGTCTGCCCCGGGAGGGCTGTCCTCGCCCTCCTGTCCCATCCCCTTTCTCGGGAAAGCCATCTCCTGGACAGCTCCACTGAGGAAGCTGTGGAGGGGTCAGGCCAGCCCTCCTGGCCAGCTTCTGAGGTGGCGAGGCTCCAGGGGACCCCAGCTCCTGGCTGGATGCCTGCCGAGGGACAGGAGGGGGACTCACGTGGGGGTGGCTCCCTGCCCCGGGCGCCGCCCCACAGGCCCCACGCAGTTGTTTGCCCTGAAGCACAGGACCCAGGACAGGAGCTGGCTGGGCAGCTGACCAGCCTGGCTGTCCGTGACCCTCCGTAGCCTGGAGAGAGTGCAGAAGGCCTGACCGTGGTCACAGCTGCCCACGGCCGGGAGCGGGGCAGGACCCCCTCTCCTAGGCGTGGCGGAGCAGACCCCACAGCTCTGCTCAGCAGCTGGGAGCGGCCTGCCTGGCCTGCCTCCTGACAGCGAGTGCGTGGGTCAGAAGAGGCCCAGGAGCACACGTGGGGTGAGCCACGCGTGGGGGCCGTGTCTAGGTGGAAGTGCGCCTTGGAGCTGAGGTGTGGGAAGAGGCGGATTGTAGAGCTGGGTGCTGTGGCTGGAGGCGGCGGGAGGGGCTGGGGCCCTGGGCTTGCCTGCCATGCTGCCCAGCACATCCCAAATGCCCACTGGCCTCCTGTGGAGGAGACTAAAGCGGAAGCCAGGGTGCGGATGCTTCCAGGTGGGGACCCCTCTGGGGTCACGTCCAGACCTTCTCTCTGCCCCTGGATGCTTCCAGCAAGGGTGGCTTGGCTGGGTGGAGGAACCATACTGGAATATTCCAGAGCTCTCCCACTCCAGCTGTTGAGTCACTCGGCCTCCCCCAGTTGGGAGGATCCTCAGCCTCGGATGCTCGGATCTGTGCAGGGGCTGACGATGCGCAAGGCAGGCGGGCCGGCTCCGCTGGGGACGGGAGAGGGGGCGGCTGCAGGGCGTGGGGGAGGAAGGGGGTGGCTGGAGGAGGAGGGGTGGAGAGCTTCCCGCGTCCCTGCTTCTGCTCCCCCCCTGGGCCTCCCGCTTCCTTGGGCCCCTCCTGCACAAAGGCAGGGGCAGGAGCTTTTCCTGTTGTCACTCTGCCTCTGCTTTGACCACCTGGGGTGCTGCCGTCTGAGCGGCTTCCTTCCTCTGAGAGGCATTTTCTAGGTGCGTTCTCCTAGGGTCTGACTCCCCCCACTCATGCCTCTTGCCAGGCAGTCTTCAGGGGGGAGGCACAGGCCAAGACCCAGGAATGGCTCCCAGTTCATGGCCCTCACCCAGCAGCGCCTGGCCCTGAGCGGTGCACCTCTCAGCAGGGCAGCCTCTGGCTGTCGTGGACAGCTGAGATCTACCTAGCCCACGTGGGGCCTGATCTCCGGGCCTGGGCGCTCAAGGTCAGCTCAAGGCTAGTGCTCTCCCACTTGAGCCACACGGCCACTTCTGTTTTGCTGGTGGTTAATTGGAGGTTAAGAGTGGGAAGGGGAGGGCTGGGAAGGTGGCTCAGTGGTAGAGCGCTTGCCTCGCATGCATGAGGCCCTGGGTTCGATTCCTCAGCACCACATAAGTAGAAAAAGCTGGAAATGGCACTGTGGCTCAAATATTAGAGTGCTGGCCTTGAGCTAAAGAGCTGAGGGACAGTGCCCAGGCCAGAGTTCAGGCCCCACGACCAAAAAAAAAAAAAAAAAAAGGTCTCATGGCTGTTCCTGCCAGGGCTAGCTTTGAACCGCGATCCTCTGATCTCAGCCTCCTGTGCTGCTAGGATTACAGGCGTGAGCCACCGGCGTCTGGCTCCAGCAGACTTCTTGACTGGGGCACCCATTGTTCTGTAGTCAGTGTGGTCTGAGGGTCTTGGCCAGGCTTGGCATGCATTCAGGCCTGTGGGCAGTGGGGAGCCCTGAGCCCCAAGAACCCTACACGGGGCTGGGAACAGTACAGCGGAAGCCAGAGGCAAGGTTTCCTTTCCTCCCTCTCTTCTGCTCCCACTTCCATTTTTTCTGAGACCGGGTCTCGGAATGTAACCCAGGCCGGCTCTGAATTCATGATCCTGCTGCCCCCATCTCCTGAGCATTGGCATTATGAGTGAGCACCACCACACCCAGCTCCAAGACAAAGTGTTTAGTAGGGTGTGGAGCTCTGAAAGGATGCAGTGCCCCTGGGCCTGTCGGGAATGTGGAGACAGGATCCAAGATGCCAGGCAGATGAGAAGGGAGGATCTCCTGAGAGCATCGAGACAGGTATAGTGGTCTGGGAGCCTGACTGACTGCAGATAGCGAACCCGTGGAGATGAGAGTGGATCCGGCAGGGCAGCTGCCTCTGGGCTGAGAGGAAGAGCGGGGAGGGCACAGAGGCCCAGCTTTTGGGAGGTGTAGACAGTGAGTAGCAAGCCGGGCGCTGGTGGATCACGCCTGTCACCCTGGCTACTCAGGAAGCTGAGATCTGAGGATCGCAGTTCAAAGCCAGCCCAGGCAGAAAAGTCCATGAAACTCTTACCTCCAATAAACCACTAGAAAACCGGAAATGGTGCTGTGGCTCAAGTGGTAGAGTGCTCGCCTTGAGCTGAAGACTGAGGGACAGTGCCCAGGCCCAGAGTTCAAGCCCCATGACAGACAAAAAAAAAGAAAGTGAGCAGCAGCGGGAGGCCCCAGCGTGGGATTCGTGCTCAGGGTGCTGTGCTGTTAGTGGGCATGGACAGGGGTCTGGGCCTCATCACACTACAGCAGAGAGCCTCAGAGCTGGGGTGAGGTGCAGCTGGACTGGGTGGAGCCAGGAGCGGGGTGATGGTAGCATGGAGGCCAGGTACGGAAGGTGGGTAAAGTCAACCGGCAATAGGAAGATCAGCCCACAGGCAGGGGCACGGGACGGGTGGCATATTTACCTGTCCTCTCGGCAGAACTCTGTCCTGGCCAAAACAACCAGTTCTTTTTCCTTTTTCCTTTTTTTAAAAAAAATTATTTTTTAATTATTTTTTTTTGGTGCTGGTGCTGGAATTTGAACTCAATGCCTAAGCTTTATACCTTAGCTTTTTCACTCAAAGCACCAGCTTTGAGTGAAACACTGCTCCACTTCTGGCTTTTTGGTCATTAATTGAAGATCAGTCTCACAGACTTTTCTGCCCAGGCTGACTTTGAACCATGATCCTCATACCTCAGCTTCCTGAGTAGCTAGGATTACAAAGCTACTAGTACCCAGCTTTCCCCCTTTTTTTCTTTCTTTTTCTTTCTCTTTTCCTTTTAGTTTTTTTTTTTTTTTTGTGGTTCATGGGCCTTGAACTCTGGGCCTGGGCGCTGTCCCTCAGCTCTTCAGCTCAGTGCAAGTACTCTACCACTTGAGCCACAGTGCCACTTCCAGTTTTCTGAGTGGTTTATTGGAGATAAGAGTCTCACATACTTTCCTGCTCCAGCTGGTTTTGAACCAGGATCCTCAGATCTCAGCCTCCTGAGTAGCTAGGATTACAGGTGTGAGCCACCAGCACCCAGCTTTCTTTTTCTTTTTGGTTGGTTGTGGGGTTTGAACTCAGGGCATGGGTGCTGTCCTTGAGGTTTTTTGTTCAAGGTTAATGTTCTACCACTTTGACACAGCAGCTTTTCCAGTTATCTGATGGGTAACTGGAGATAAGTCTCACAGAGGTTTTGAAACATGATCCTCAGATCTCAGCCTCCTGAGTAGCTAGGATTATAGGTGTGAGCCACAGTGCTGGGCTTCTGTCTCTGCTTCTTGAGTGCTGACATCTTGCTTACAGATATGTACCGCGTGTCTGGTTATGTAGCTTTGGACCAAGAGCCTGTGGCGTGCTGGGTGTTGTCAGGGGCAGCATGAGGGAGGGATGTCTGGAACTTGTGCCAGTTTCTCTGGCGTGGACACTTTCACTGTGGCAGGACAGCGCTGTTGGCTTGGAGGCAATGTTCTGCCACCGCCACCATGCAGTGTCCCACCACACAGTCAGACAGAACCTCAAGGACATAGAGAATGGAGAGGCTAGTCATTAGGAGATGGCAGGTTGGACTACTAGTGATATTTGCTTTTGAAGTAATTAGAACTGTGAGTTTTATGGCTCGGTGACACATGTTAAATTGGCCACACAATTGCCTTCCGCACGCGGTCTCCTCCATTTTCATGAGCCCTGCTTCCTTTTCACCTTTCCAATGTCCTCTTCTGCCCACAGCCCGAGCAGAGGCTGCTCTCAGAGGCTTCCAGGTGGACGCATGGGGATAACCCCGTAGGCCGGAGCGTGCTCACACCCTAGGTTTCACCCTACTGGAAGGGGCACAAAGTGAGCAAGGACCCAGTCCTGCCTGCCACCGGGCCCCCAGGGCACCTCAGGTGATTGTCCTGCAAGACAATACACAGACTGAGCTCGTGCCCAGGTGGCCCAAGAGTGGCATGTGACTGCCAAGGGGCAGGGAGGCCTCTGCCCTGGCTACGGGGCGGCTGCTCACGTGTGTGTGTGTGCGTGTGTGTGTGCGCGCGTGCGCACGGCTGCTCACGTGTGTGCGTGTGTGTGTGTGTGTGTGCGCGCGCGGCTGCTCACGTGTGTGCGTGCGTGCGTGTGGTCAGTGCCATTCTGACCCGAGCCACCACTCAAGTTTGTCTCTTTGTCCCCTGGGGGCGAGGGCAGGGGGCAAGGTGTGTGAGGCAGCAGAGTGCTGGCCAAAGCTGGAAGCGGCTAGTTAATGGAGCTGGCTGTTCAGCCAGGTGTGGGAGGAGAGAAGCGGCCGTGTAAGAGCACAGAGGTGCCTTGGAGGTGGTAATGGATCCAAGTGCCGGCTTGAACAGGTGCACCTGGGTGAAGGAGAGGAGGCGGGCTCCGCAGCCTGTCAGGTGTGATGCAGCATTCTGGGAGGACCGGCAGCAGCGTAAAGAGGGTTCACCGCCATGAGGG
>NW_012267319.1:2786978-2798133 GCF_000151885.1 Dipodomys ordii
GGCCCCATCCCTGCCCGGGCTCTGAAGAAGGGCACAGGGTGGGGGAAGAGGCGTTCTTCCCAGGGGAGAAGTGGACTGGGAGCAACCGGAGCCTTCTCTTCCCCCACCCTCCTCCGTTCACTCCCCCCGCCGGTGCCCTGGGGGAGCTGCTGGTGGGCAGACAAGCCCGTCCTGCTACTGAGTACAGGAGTGTGGGTTTTGCTAGGGACAAGAGTTCAGGGACAGCAGGCTCCTTCTGGGGCCCAGGGGCCCCCCGCGGAGCTCAGCCCGGCCATTTCTTGCGAATGCAGCTTGGTGGATAAGTGGACGCTAGAAATGCTGAAACTAGCATGTGACACTTATTAATCAGCCAGGATTTGAAATGGAGAAGCCGGCCCAGAGGCTCTGCGCCATCATTTAAAAGCAGAAAATAGCAACTTCCTCCTCGGGTACACTTGCCAGTTTCAGAGGATTAATTATCTACCCAAGCAGAAAGAGCAGAGCACAATATCTTGGCAGGATTTCCAAGATTTGTGCCATCATTGCTTTATAGACCTGTTTCATCAGACTTGAGTGGAGTTGAAGGAGTTTATGATATTGTGAGTGGTATGGGGTGGAGAAATAAGGCAAAAGCCGTTTGTACACATTTGGCTTCAGAGCTAGTTTGTATTCTGTTACTATGGTCATAATACCGCTGTAACATTTTTGAACACAAATCCTAAGCAAACAGCTCCATGAAGTAGCACAGAGTAGACACCACCATGAGGCAGAGTCCAATGTGACCAGGTCTGGGTCAGCTGCCTTCCTGCCACCACGCCAGATTTTGTGTGTGTGTGTGTGTGTGTCTGTCTGTGTGTGTGTCTGTCTGTCTGTGTGTCGTGGGGGTGGGGTGGCCCTGGGCTGAGCCTCAGCTCCTCGGGCGCTGTGTCTGTGCATTTTCCTTAAGACTTGCCCTGCCATCTGAGCCACAGCTTCACTTCTGGCTTTTTGGTGTCTCACAGACTTTCCTGCCCAGGCTGGCTTTGAACCTTGATGCTCAGATCTCAGCCTCCTGAGTAGCTAGGATGACAGGCGTGAGTGCCGGCGCCCAGCTTGCCATACCAGATGCCATCTTGTCGTCCCACTGTCTCTCCTTCTGCGCCTCACTCTGTCCCGTGACCTCCGGCCCTGCCGCGTCTTGCTCTGCCTCTCTGCCCCATCTGGGAAGCTGTGGGGGTGAGGTGGCTCACTTCCTCTCCGCCCCTGGGTAGGCCTCCAGAGCTGTGTGCTGTGAAGGCCTCTTTTCTGCTTCCTGAGCTCCTTGCTCTCTCACCTTGCTTCCTTGCTTCCTGTCCCGGGTTTTCAGGGGAGGGTCTCAGTTCCTTTCCTGCCTCCTGGCAGTCCTGGCCTTGGTCTTACCAGACTTTCTAGCTCCTCCCCGCCCCACGCCCTGTGGGCTCGTCTTCTCTAGGCCAGCAGTGGATGGAGTGAGTGACCGTTGGACCCTGGGACCCTGACTCGCACGCCGTGCCTGTCACACACGGTTGAGCTCTGTGCTGCTGCCCTTGGACGGCCCGGGCTGTGGAGTGAACTTCGTCGGTTCACCTGAGGCCTTGCTGGGGGGAGGCAGGGACAGAGGGGTGACCCTTCGCCCCCCAGGGAGGGTTGGGCTTGGGCATGGCTGTTGGCAGAATGGGGAGCAGTGCAGATGGAGAAAGGAGGTCCTCCCTGGCAGATGCCAGCGGGGACGGAGCCGGGTGAGGGGCCAGCTTCCAGGAAGGTGGTGGGAGTGGGGGTCCCACGCGGGAGCAGGACGTCACTGTGGCGATGGTGGCAGCAACTCCGGGGGAGGATGGCGCTGGGCCCGAGATGTCAGGACAGCCGTGAGTGGAGGGGGGCCCCGGGAGGTGGCTGGCTGGTTCACACCGGTCCAGGTGGCCGGGCCGTGTACGGGGCAGCCCTCAGTGAATGCCCCGCCCCGCCGAGTCTCCCCGGTGGGGCCAGGGCGCTCGGTCCCCACGTCAGGTCCCATGTGGGGCCTTCCTGTGGCTCTCGGCGGGGGGCGGGTCTGGGCTCAGTGTCAGGACAGATCCTGGGGGAGCCTGCTGACGGCCCCCGGCCTCGTGCGGGGCGACGGCGTCCTCCAGGGCTTGGGCGCACTCCCTCCTGCATCGCCGGCTGTCCTCCGTTCTCCTGAGGGTGCACGAGCGCTCGCGCCACGCGCTGGGCCACCCTCCGGCTTCCGAAGAGCCCTCCTGACCTTGGGCCCTCACACGAGGCCCGGGACCCGGGGCTGAAGGTTTTGCTGTGGGCTGTGGGGGTCTGGGGGCTGCTGGAGTGGCTCCCTGGGCCGTGTGGCAGGCCTCGCAGGCCTCGTCCCTGTTAGGTTTTTAAAAAGAGTTAGCCGAGTAAGAACAGCACCAGCACGTGGTATTCAGGTAAAGGGTAGGTTTATTCAGTAGACCTGCTGGGACCAGGCAAGGGTGGCACTCCCCGTGGCTGGGAAAGGCCTGGGAATGAGAGAGAGCTGGGAAAGAGAGGAAAGAGCTAGAAAAGAGCAGAAAGAGGGGTAAGAACAGTAGCACTCATGTGGTATTCAGGTAAGGGGTAGGTTTATTCAGTAGACCTGCTGGGACCAGGCAAGGTTTGCACTCCACGTGGCTGGGAAAGAGAAGAGAGAGGAAAGAGCTGGAGCAGAGAGAGAGCTAGAAAAGAAGAGCAAGAGAGCGTCTGGGCCTGGACTAGGCCTTATGTAGGGTATGGGCGGGGAAAGGTGTGGCCACATCAAATTCAGATGTGACCTCAGCGGAGGCAGATGTGACCTCTTCCAGGTGTCCCAGTTGCCTAGGTAACGCAGGTACTGGGTGGAGACTTTGCTGCGAGGAGGGTGGAGTCTGCTTGCCATCCAGGGGCGGACCTTACAGTCCCCACCACGCTGTCCTGGTGGAAAGGGCAAGTGGCCGGCCGCAGCCTCCCAGGGGCGGTGGGAGCAGCTGCCCCCGACGGAGGGGCGCGAGGATCGGGGCGAGAGCTGCCACGCTCCAGCCGTGTAGCTCTGAATCCCGTCCTGTCCGCTGCCTTGTGCACTGAGTGAACGGCTGCAGCTGGGGCTCCCCAGCGGCGGAGCCCCGCCCTCCCGCACCCCCGGCCGCCCACCAGGGCCACTGAGAGGCTGGCTCAGTGGCAGGCCGTTTGGCAGCCCTGCTGGTTTCCAGGGAGACCTCAGGCCCTGGAGTGGGGCCGGCTTCCTCCCAGCTGACCCAGGAGGAGGTGGGGCTGGCCACCTGCTGCCCAGCAGCGTGCTGCAGCCCAGTGTGGTGCTTGCAACATCCATGGCCCGAGGCCTGGCTCAGTGAGTCTGGACAATCATGGCGTTATTTCCTGGAGCACTTCGACTCAGTGGGGTCTCCAGAACCATCCATGAGCCCTCAGTGAATCCCAGAAAGCTGGGCCAGGGCTCTGTATGGCCCCTTGGGCTGGTTCCTCCCTACATAAAGAACAGGGGGGACACCCAGGCAGTACAAGTGTCCAGTGGCCTGTTTCAGTGTACCGGCGAGGAGTCTGCTGCCCCTCCCCCAGCCGGTACCCAGGCATCTCTGGGCACCTGCAGTGAGTTTGTGGGGCAGCAGATCAGAGCTCTTACTCCTGTCTCTGCCATTTGTCTGCAGGTTTTGGGATTTGAAATCGATGCGGTGAACTCTGTCCAGTTTTCAAACCACACAGGTAAGGCCTTGGGGCAGCAGCAGGGCAGGACTGAGACGGCGTTGGGAGCTGTGCTGCCGGCAGCCAGGGATTTGTGTGCTTGCTCCGCCACGCTGCATGCCGCGGTGCGTGGCTCTGGGTCACCTGTGGGGCGTGGACTCTGGGGTGTGGATCTCTGCTGCGCTGCTCTGGGGCTGTGTGACTCAGGACAAGTGTCAGGAACTCTCTGCCTCCGTTTCCTCTTTGGCAAAGCAGAGTGGACACCCCCACACCTGTGGAAGGTCGTGGGGTCAGCAGGTGGACCTCACAGAGTGCTGGCGATGCAGAGCTGCATCCCAGGGTGAGCCCTGTGACGTGCCCGCCACACCCAGGGTGACACGTGGGCCTGGGAGAGTCCCCCACAGTCATCCCCTGGTGAGCTGGCAGCTGGCTCCTGACACCAGTGCACGGGGAGGGGGCTTGCGTGTGACCGTCTGGCCCTGGGGACCCCAGGACCTGCTGCTCGGCGCTGAGGGCAAGGGACTCAGAAGCCCTGGCGTTTCCAGGGCGAGGGTTGGTTCCCCTGCCCGCCCCACGGCCTGTGGAGCCCACTGCACGTGGGCTGCAGCCAGGCCCCTGTGGCAGGAGAGCAAAGCCCCTGGTTCCTTTGAAGCTCCCTGCAGCCCTGTCCTGTCCTGACATTCTCCCGAACCCGAGGAATCAGAGAGCAGCCACAGCCTGCTGCGGCCTTCCAGTGGTTTCTCATGTGTGCGTTTCTTGGAGGAGGCTACGCGTGGCATACACGAGGAGAGTGCGGGCGGCCCTGTGCGGGTTCGGGGTGCTCTGATGAGAAGTCCCAGGAGGCAGAACCTGCAGCCACCAGAACTGCTGTCTTTTGCCACCATGGGTTTTTTTCTCTTTTTCTTTTTTTCTGGTCAGTCATGAGGTTTGATCTCTGGACCTAGGTGCTGTCCCTGAGCGCTTCAGCTCAAGGCAAGTGCTCTACCACTTCACAGCACCACTTCTGGTTTTCTGGTGGTTCATTGGAGATAAGAGTCTCATGGACTTTCCTGGATGTTCCTGTCTGGGCTGGCTTTGAACCATGATCCTCAGATCTCAGCCTCCCAAGTAGCTAGGATGACAGGCGTGAGGCACCAGCACCTGGCTACAACCCTGGGTTTTAGAAACATTTGCTTACATTCAAGTAAGCAGCACGCCAAGTGGCTTGAGCACTAGTGGTGGGTTGTGCGTATTTCTGAGGACTGTCTATCTGCTCACCGCACTCCAGGACGGGTGTGGCTTCCAGGCATTGCCTTTTGGCCCCATGTGGTCTTCTCTCTGGCTCAGGCTTTGATCTGTGACTTGCTGTCACTGCACGTTAATGAACTTGTGGGGGAGGGGGGTGGGTCAGGGATGGGATGAGGCTCTACCTGCTGGGGCACAGTGACCTCCTTCCCCACGTCCCATCCCGAGGACACAGGCTCCCCAGAGGTGCTGAGTACCCACTGAACTGGATTAATCCATCAGGAGGTTGCATGGAAGGTGTAAGCCTCTGGTCCCCCCAGCGCCCTAGGGCAGGTCTGCTTAGACAGGTTGGGGGCCACTGAAGCACATTCCTGAATGACCTCGTGCATGCCTTGGCCAGCCCATGAAGCAAGCCATCCACCTGCCAGCCTCAGGAGCGGCAGTGTCTCCGGGAGCCTGTGGCCATGCGTAACAAGGCCTGCATGACCTGTTTTCCCGACAGGCTATGCTCACTGGAAGGGCCACGTGCTGAACTCCCAGGAGCTCCACGATCTGTACGAAGGTCTGAAGCTGAACAACGTGAATAAGTATGACTACGTGCTCACAGGTGAGGGGCCCAGGCCCCAGGCCCAGGAGACCTCTCAGCCTGGGTGGGCTCAGAGCCCCCTCCCTGGATTTGTGCCCAGTCCCTGCCTCCTGTGGGAAGAGGCTGTGTATGCCACCCCTGATAGTCTGGAGACCTGTCACAGGGTGCCAGGCTTAGACCACGGGTGTTCCGGGGCAGGTGGAAAGGGCTCAAGACGGGTGACCCATTATCACTTGGCACATGAGTTTCATTTGTCATATTTCTGTGCAATCTGTGGTGTGTGTGTCCTGAGACTTGAACTCAGAGCCTAAGTGCTGTCCCTGGGCATGTTTGCTCAAGACTAGCACTCTACCACTTGAGCTACAACTCCACTTCTGGAGTTGTTAATTGGAGATAAGAGTCTCATGAGCTGGGTGCTGCTGGCTCACGCCTGTCATCCTAGCTACTTAGGAGGCAGAGATCTGAGGATCATGGTTCAAAGCCAGCCCAGGCAGGAAAATCTGTGAGACTCTTATCTCCAATTAACCACCTGAAATCCAGAAGTTGTGCTGTGACTTGAGTATAGTGCTCACCTTGAGCTGAAGAGCTGAGGAACAGCGCCCAGGCCCAAAGTTCAAGCCCCACAACTCCCCCCCTCCCAAAAAAAAAAGTCTCATGGACTTACTTGCCCAGGCTGCATATTCTTTTTTTTTTGGGGGGGGGCCTGGCCATGGGGCCTGAACTCTGGGCCTGGGCGTTGTCCCTCAGCTCTTCAGCTCAAGGCTAGCGCTCTACCACTTGAGCCACAGCGCCACTTCTGGCTTTTTTTTTTCCGGCTTATGTGGTGCTGAGGAATCGAACCCAGGGCCTCATGCATGCAAGGCAAGTGCTCTACCACTGAGCCACCTTCTCAGCCCGAAAACTTTTGTTTTTATTCTTTGTTCCAGTACTGGGGCTTGGACTAGGGCCTGGGTGTTATTCCTGAGCTGCTTTTGCTCAAGCTAGTGCTCTACCACTTGAGCCACAACTCTTGTCTGGCTTTTTCCTGTAGTTTAGTGGAATAAGAGTCTCATGGAAGCCAGGCGCCGGTAGCTTATGCCTGTAATCCTAGCTATCTATTTAGGAGACTGAGATATAAGGATCGTGGTTCGAAGCCAGCCTGGGCAGGAAAGGCCATGAGACTCTTATCTCCAATGAACCACCAGAAAACCGGAAGTGGTGCTGTGGCTCAAGTGGTAGAGTGCTCACCTTGAGCTGAATAGCTGAGGGACAGCGCCCAGGCCCAGAGTTCAAGCCCTATGACCAACAACAACAAAAAGTCTCAGACTGCCCAGACTGGCTTTGAACAGTGATCCTCAGATCTCAGCCTCCTGAGTAGCTAGGACTGCAGGTGTGAGCCACCAGCGCCCAGATAAAAACAATCTCTATGGAAAAGTAAAGTAAAAAAAAAAAAGTAAAGAAAAAACAGACCCTTTACCAGTCACTCGTGAGTTCATTCCTTTACAACATCACCACTGGTCACGTGTCACAACTGTAGACTGGTTGGGCAGGCCTGCCCTGGCAGCTGGTGTCTGTCCATCTGCGTCCCTCACCTGGGCAGCCTGGTGCTGTTGCTGCTGTGGCGGTGGGAGGTGGGTGAGGACCCGTTTGGAACATGCCTGCGTTTCTCTCCCCAAGGTTACACAAGGGACAAGTCCTTCCTGGCCACTGTGGTGGACATTGTGCGGGAGTTGAAGCAGCAGAACTCCAGGCTGGTGTACGGTGAGTCCTGGACTACTCTGAGCCCAAGGAGGGGTGGCTCCGCCCCTTCCTATCCCTGGTCACCTCCCACCTTCCTGCTCCGCCTCCCCTGACTGGGCCTCCAGGGAGGAGCCTTCCAGGCTCCACAAGGAGCTCACATGGGTGTGTGAGAGGTAGGCTACAGATGCTGACCACATGGGCCCTTAGGGCAGGGCCAGCGTGGGGAGGAGCACAGGTCTGGGTTAGCTATACGTGCCAACTCTGGGGCACTGGAGCAGGAGCAGCATCGGCAGATCTGCACACCCAGCCCTCACCTGGCACAGGTCTCCTGAGCATGCACAGAGTCCCGGCCTGCTGGCCAATGGCAGATGCGACCCACTCTCTGGGGACTCACACCCAACTCACCCTCTGGGGGACTCACACCTGGCCCACCCTCTGAGGGACTCACACCCGGCCCACCCTCTGGGGGACTCACACCCGGCCCACCCTCTGGGGGACTCACACCTGACCCACCCTGTGGGGACTCACACCTGGCCCACCCTCTGGGGGACTCACACCTGACCCACCCTGTGGGGACTCACACCCTGCCCACCTTCTGGGGACTCACACCTAACCTACCCTCTGGGGGAATCACCCTGCCCACCCTCTGGGGACTCACACCTGGCCCACCCTCGGGACTCACACCCTTTGGGGGACAAACACCCTCTGGGGGGCTCACACCTGAAGGCATGTGCTTGCACCATGGTGGACACTGAGGCCTGGCTTCGGGGTGTGTTCAGCGAGGCCTGAGCAGCCTGGCTTGCTTGGGCGATCTGGGACGTGCCATTTCAGACACAGGCGTGAGCGCTAAGTCCACAGAAAGCAACCAGAAGAACCAGTCACCTTAGAGAAAGAAATGCATGTGGCCGGGAATGAGAACAAGGAAAATGGCTTGCCATTTTTCCTCTGCTGTGTATGTGGTGGTCAAAGCCAGTGGCTCACACCTGCGGTCCAGCCAGAGCTTCTGCCTGGGGAGAAGACGTTTGGCTATGAATGGTAGTGCTGGTTATATGGCATAGAAGTACTGGGTTCATGCGCATAAGAAAGACTCAAATGAGCTGGGGCTGGCCGCTCACACCTGTCAGCTACTCAGGAGGCCGAGAGCTGAGGATCATAGTTCAAAGCCAGCCCAGGCAGGAAAGTCCATGAGACTTACTTTTTCGGTCATGGGGCTTGAACTCTGGGCCTGAACACTGTCCCTCAGCTCTTCAGCTCAAAGCTAGCTCTCTACCACGTGAGCCATTTCCAGTTTTCTGGTGGTTTATTGGAAAGTCTCACAGACTTTCCTGCCACAATCCTCAGATCTCAGCCTCTGAGTCACTAGAATTACAGGCGTGAGCCGCCGGCACCCAGCTTCCATGAGACTCATCTCCAAGAAAACCGGAAGCGGCGCTGGGGCTCAGGTGGTAGAGCGCTCGCCTTGAGCTGAAGAGCTGAGGGACAGCGCCCAGGGTTCATGCCCCACGACTGGCAACAACAAAGGCTGAAATGGCCAAGTTCCTGTTGCCTGTTCTGCACATCACGTGGAAGTCGGCGGGAGGGCCGCTGCTGACCAGGCTTGTGTCTCTGCAGTGTGTGATCCCGTGATGGGGGACAAGTGGAGCGGCGAAGGATACATGGTAAGTCACTGCTGTCGTGACTCGCACGCGCAGCTGTGCTGGACCCCGGAAGTAGGGCCCTCCCCCGCGTGCCGGCCAGGCTCCCGCCGGGGCTGGCCGGCTCCTCGGTAGGAGGGGGAGGCCGGCCTCGCCAGGCCGTGTGCAGCTGTGCCATGGACACAGACTGTGGGTCCGTGGGTATGACCGTGTCAACCTCATTTCTGCGTGGAATTTGCAATCATTTTCACATCGCCTTTGGTCTGATGGTTTCCTTCCTGACTACTTAGACATGCGAAAATCACAACGAACTCACAAGAACAGCCTTCCAAGTTTAAGACCCAAACGGCTCTCGCGTGTGCCTCCATTGGTGTTGTGTGACGTGTCCGATCGCTCGCTGTGAATGCCTGGGTGTGGAAGGCGGCGGGGCTTGGGGTACCCCAGCGCTGGTCAGGCCCGGGCCCTCTGCCTGCTTGGTCAGCATCTGAGGCTGGCGACAGTGGACGCCCGCCCAGGCCAGATGGCTGGCTTACTCAGAGGCTACCTTCCCATCCGCTTTCTTTTTGTTCTTTTCATTTTTGTCAGTCGTGAGGCTTGAACTTTGGGCCTGGGCGCTGTCCCTGAGCTCTTCAAGAGCTCAAGGAGAGCGTTCTACCACTTGAGCTACAGCACCACTTCTGGCTTTCTGGTGGTTTATTGGAGATAAGAGTCTCATGGACTTTCCTGCCAGGGCTGGCTTTGAGCCTCAATCCTCAGATCTCAGCCTCCTGAGGGGCTAGGATGACAGGCGTGAGCCTTCGGCGCCCGGCTTCCATCCACTTTCTCTGGTACCTGTTTGCTGGAAGGCTCTTTTCATAGGCCCACCCCTCCTTTCTTGCTGTTGCTCGCTGCAGCATGCTCAACTGACCCAAGCAGATGCTTTCGTAAGCCCCTGAAGATCTGAGGCTCTGTCCACGCGAGGGTGGTTGCAGGCCCGTCCTGGGAGCCCAGGCCAGTCTGGACCTGAGATAATGTGCTGGACTCTGGTGACAGAAACACTGCCTCTCAGGGCTCTAGGAAAAAGCATGACTGGCTCTTCCCTCCAGACAAGCGTGGATTTCACGCTTGCAGTGCTGGAGGTCACACCAGAGCCCTGAAGTGCTAGGCAAGCATGCTGCTGCTGCCGCCCCAGCCCCCAAAGTCAGATTTTTGTTTTGGCTTTTGCCAGTCCTGGGGGTTGAACTCAGGGCCTGGGCGCTGTCCCTAATGTTTTTACTAAAGGCTAGCGCTCTACCCCTATGTATGTGGTACTGAGGAATCGAACCCAGGGCTTCATGCGTGCTAGGCAAGCACTCTACCACTGAGCCACCTTCCCAGATTTTTTTTTTGTACGTTAGTGCTGTCCTAGAGCTCAGAGCTTCCTGCCCGTGTGTGGCTTTTTCACTTAAGGCTAGTTCTCATCACCTAAGCTGCTCCTCCCGTCCAGTCTTGAACACATTGACACATAGCCCTGACCTGGGTAGAGAGAGGAAGTCACCTGCAAGTCAGATTCCTAGAGCCAGATGGGCACCCAGCACCCCGGGCCGGGGATGCTCCCTCTGTCCCGGCCATTTCCCCTGCTTCCTGGCTGCCGCCCTCCCTCCCTCCCTCCCTCCCTCCCTCTGTCTTCCAGTCTTTTGACCCACGAACTGAGGTCTTTGATCTCAAACACCCTTCTGCCCGGGCCTGAGTGAGGCCTTGTGCCATCCCTTCCCCCATCTCCACCTCAGGACCCATGGTGACCCCTGGGCTCCCGTGCCTGCCCCAGATGTCCCCACAGACCCTAGCTGGGATCTGTCCCTAGTGCTTTGGGTCGAGCCTCCTCTGCCCTTCCTGTGTGGTGACCTTTCCCGCCTTCTCCTCTGCTCTCCAGTACGTTCCAGAGGACCTCCTTCCAGTGTACAGAGAGAAAGTGGTGCCGGTGGCAGACATCATAACTCCCAACCAGTTCGAGGCTGAGTAAGTAACTCAGCACCCGCGCATCAGCCTGGCACCCACATTCTCCACCTGTCCCCACCCCCACCCCCACCAGGCCTCAGCCAGGCTGCGGGGGGCTGGCCTCGCCTCTAGGAGGCAGCAGAGCTGACAGCTGGCTGGGACTTGTGAGGACTGGGCACGCGAGGGAGAAGGAGGCGTCCTGGCCCTCCAGGGCACGTGGGGCCGGAGCACCTGGCGACAGGCTGCCATGCTGCGGCTGGGGAGGCCCTGGGAAACGGGGTGCAGAGCAGGAGGCCGCCCTGCCCGCTCAGCTGCCATGCTGCGGCTGGGGAGGCCCTGGGAAACGGGGCGCAGAGCAGGAGGCCGCCCTGCCCGC
>NW_012267319.1:2798183-2810010 GCF_000151885.1 Dipodomys ordii
GGCTGGGGAGGCCCTGGGAAACGGGGCGCAGAGCAGGAGGCCGCCCTGCCCGCTCAGCTGCCATGCTGCGGCTGGGGAGGCCCTGGGAAACGGGGTGCAGAGCAGGAGGCCGCCCTGCCCGCTCAGCACGAGAGGTGCACGCCGTGCGGGCCCCAGACTCTTGGCCTCTTGGCAGCTGGGATTCCTTGAACTGGGTCTATCTCAACTTGGGGACCCTGAGCCGTTGGTGGCCTCCTGGGCAAACGGCACATATTCACAGTCCTTGGAATTCTGTGGCACGCTCAATTGGCTGGTGCTGGGTGCTGTGGTGTGGGTGGCAGACTCTGCCCTGCGGTTCTTCACCCTTCTCACCACAATGTGGGCCTCCCCAACCCCTGTCCTGTGCAACATTTCCCTTTAAACCCCCTCTTACCCACCTGCCCCCCCCCGTCCCCGGGCCCCGCCTGCCCCCCCCCCCAGGTCCCCGGGTCCCTGTGACGGCCGGCGGAGGCTGAGCTGGCTCCCTGGGGAGGCGGCCGGGCCCAGGCAGCGGCTCACCGTGTGTCCTTTCGTCCGTCTTCCAGGTTGCTGAGCGGCAGAAAGATCCACAGCCAGGAAGAAGCGCTAGTGGTAAGGGGACCTTTGAGAGCTGCTCCCTAGTTTGGGGGGAGTCGAGGCTGGCACCCGAGGACATGGCACAGCGGTAGCTGCTTTGGCACCGCTGACACTCCATCCCCGCCGTCCCCGCGGCCTTGGTCTGCGCCGCTCATCCCTGCAGCACTGATGTGATGTCCTGAGCGGCTGGGACATGTCCCCACGAGCACTGTGCTCTAAGTCCCCCCAGGAGGACAGCGTCGTAGCGACGGACAGTGGGACATGGTCCCTCCGCTGTGGCCTTGTCTGAGTCACGTCTGAGGGGCTGGGTCAGCCTCCGAGCCACGCATCCGCAGAGGCCTCCCGTGTGCTGGCGCTGTGGAGCTCAGCATTGTCTCTCCACAGAATCCTAGGGCCCACTGTATGTCATGTCGTGCGTGACACTGTGTGTGGGGGGAGGCTGGAGAGAGAGAGGGAGAGTCACGTCCCAGCTTGGGCTCGGCCTATGGCCCCAGTGCCCACCTAGGGGGCCTACTCTGAATGGCTTCAGGAAGGACAAGGGCTTCCAAGAGGGTGGCCAAAGCCAGCTGATAGAGAAGTCGTCTCTGTCGTGGTGGCTGGACAGCCGGCCTGCCCTGCTGTGAGGAGGTGTCCTCCGGGCCCTTGGGGACCTGCGTGGGCCTGTCCAGGCTGGTATGGGGCTCCTGGCTTCTTCACCTTCACTGTTTCAGTGACCCCAGCAGAAGGTGGGGCCTCGGTTGTCCTGGGTGGGCTTGGCCGGGGGTGGTTTTCCGGGTACTCCCCCCGGTCCCGTCTCGGGCCTGCCCCGGGCTGCTGTGTCTGGTGGCCTGGCCCAGCCCCCCTCGCGGCGAGTGACCGCAGGCCAGCCACAGGGAGCTGTGGAGGCGGAGGGGGCGTGGCCACGGTGTGATGGGCCCTGCACCCCCGCAGGTGATGGACATGCTGCACGCTATGGGCCCCGACACCGTGGTCATCACCAGCTCTGACCTGCCCGCCCCCCGGGGCAGTGACTACCTGATCGCCCTGGGCAGCCAGAGGATGCGTAAGTACCACCCCGGGCCGGCGCCCGCCCCGCGGCCCAGCCCGCTGACCTCTGAGCTCCAGGGTTGGTTTGGGGCTTGGCAAAGGGAAGTCGTGTCTTTCTCAGTAGATGGCTAATTTCATGGAGTTGGGGGTCGTGTCAGAGGTCAGAGCAGGTCCTGCAGGGCACCCTGCGGTGGGCCTGGGGGTGCTGGTGCTGCCAGGGTTGTGTCGTCTCCGTGCGGGCTCCTGACGGCCCGTCCTGCCCTGGGCCAGGGAGGCAGCACAGACGGGCTCAGGTGGACCAGGCCTCGGGGCTGGGCCTGCGCCCCGCCCGCAGGAAGCAGCCTTCCGCTTGGCTGGGTAGCTTGATTGCACAAAAGCCACCTAGATGCTGGGAAGGTGGCTCAGAGGTGGAGTGCTCGCCCAGCATGCTTGAAGCCCTGGGTTCCATTCCTCAGTACCACACACACAGGATAAGCCGGAGCTGGTGCTGCGGTCCAAGGGGTGGGGCATTAAAGTCTTGAGTTAAAGAAGCTTAGGGACTACGCCCAGGCCCTGAGTTCAAGTCCAGAACTGGCCAAAAATAGACCATCTGGACTGCTTTTCACTGAATGATGTTAGTGGCAAGGAAGGGCAGCGGGTCTTGTGGTAAGATGGTGACCTCCAGGTTGTACCCACTGGCCCTAGTGGGCACTGCAGCTGTGGTCTCCTCCCTGCTCTGCATCTGTCACGTGTGTGTGAACACACGTATGTGCCCAGGCACACGTGCACACACGAGTACATCCAGGCAGCGGTCCACCCCCTCCAGTTCCAGGCTTTCCCATCCTCTCAGGCCACATGTGGCAGTTTGGGGTCCAGGACTCTGAAGGAGGTCGCCCCAGGCCCACCGTGCTACCGCGGCTGTTGGGGGGCAAGTCACAGCCAGTGACCTGCTGCCCTGTCCTCAGGGAGGCCCGACGGCTCCACGGCCACCCAGCGGATCCGCATGGAGATGCGCAAGGTGGACGCCGTCTTCGTGGGCACCGGGGACCTCTTTGCCGCCATGCTCCTCGCGTGGACCCACAAGCACCCGGACAACCTGAAGGTCAGCCTACTCGCGGCTCCCGAGCGGCCCCGGCCACCCTGGGCAAGAAGGGGGACAGGCCTGGCTCGACCCCTGGGTCCAAGCACTGGCCCCAGAGAGGGTGAGGAGAGCGGCCCGGTGGACTGCGCTCTCTCCCCTCCCGTGGGGAAGCAGGGACGTGAGAAGCCTGCTGGGCGGGGGTAAGCCGGTGTTGAGGACCCGCGGGGCCCAAAGATGTGGTTTGGTGATAGAGCGCCTGACTGACAAGTGCAGAGCCCTGGATTCGCCCACAGTGCCTCCGGAAAAAGCTCAGAACCGGGCACTGGTGGCTCATGCCTGTGATCTAGCTAGGCAGGAAGCTGAGGTCTGATACCTCAGTTCAAAGCCAGCATGAACACAGAATTCCATGAGGCTTATCTTCAATTAACTACTAAAAAGCCAAAAGTGGAGCTGGGGCTCCAGTGCTAAAGCGCCAACCTTGAGTGAAAGAGTCAGGTAAGAACGTGGGGTCCTACCCCAGTACCACACTCACACACAAAAAGCCAGTGAGGGAGGAGCCCGACCCAGCCTGGTGCGGTTCCCCTGCTTCATCCCCATGACCCGGGACACCCCCCCCAAAGGCATCCAATCCCAGTGTTTGCTGGCAGCCGGCCCCGAGGATGGGGGCTGGGCAGACCGCGCGTGTGGCCTTAGCATGGAGCTGTCTGGCCACACGGTGCACGCGCTTCCACAGACACAGAGGCTTTGCTTAGGCCCAGACTGGGCCAGCTGCGCGGGGGCCGGGAGGGGCGGCCCAGGTGAGCTCCTGGCAGGTGAGCTCCTGGCAGGTGGGCTCCTGGCAGGTGAGCTCCTGGCAGGTGGGCTCCTGGCAGGTGGGCTCCTGGCAGGTGAGCTCCTGGCAGGTGAGCTCCTGGCAGGTGAGCTCCTGGCAGGTGGGCTCCTGGCAGGTGAGCTCCTGGCAGGTGAGCTCTGGGAGCTGCTGCTGAGCCCCTTGGCTCTTTGACTCCTGCAGAGCAGTGGTGTCCTGACCGCGTATCAGGTGGTTTGTGAGGGAGGCCCCGTTAGCTGACAGTGGACGGTTGACAACAGGATTGGACTGGCCCAGGGTGTGGTAGAGTGTGCAACTGTGCACCTGTGCCCTGTTCCATTCACTGTCCCTGCTCACTCTAGGAGGGACGAACCAGAAGTGGGGGCCTGGAAGTGGTCCCTGGCCCTGCCCTTGTGTGGCGCCCCCTTCCCGGCAGGTAGACCAGCTGTCTTTGGCTCCTTATTTGTAAAATGAAGGGATCACTGTGGTCTTTGTGCACCAGGCCCACTGCAATCCTGACCGGGAGGCTGGAATGTGGGATTTCCTCACCATACCGCCCCTCCTTCCTCCCTCGGGCAGAGGCTGAGCCACAGCTGTGGGGTGTAGCTGGCTGCCAGGGCTGGCGGAGGCTTGCCCAGAGGAGTTCTTACTTCAGAGTCCCAAGCCTTTGACTCAGGTTCAGTGTTGTGCACTTGCTGAGCCTCCCAAGCCTTGGGTGCTAGGTCTTTCCCATACAGAACCTTTCCTTTAAGGGTCTGAGGGTTTGAACAGAGGGCTCTGGCTGCCAGGTCATACTCCTTGCTGAGCGTCTTTGTAAACAGTTAATCCTGGGAACTTTTTGTTTGTTTTCTGTTGGTCATGGGGCTTGAACTCTGGGCCTGGGCACTGTCCCTTTGCTCTTCAGCTCAAGGCGAGCACTCTACCACTTGAGCCATACCACCACTTCTGGTTTTCTGGTGGTTAATTGGAGCTAAGAGTCTTGCATTTTCTTGCCCTGGCTAGCTTTGAACCAAGATCCTCAGATCTCAGCCTCCTGAGTAGCCATGATGACAGGAGTGAGCCACCAGCTCCTGGCGCTTTATTTATTTTTTTGTACTGAGGTTTGAATGCGGGATCCTGTGCTTGTTAGACTTGTCAGGTGCTCTTCCATTTGAGCCATGCCTCCAGTCTGGTTTTTTTTTAAACCTGGGACTCTTCAAGGTTAACAAAGTCCTGAGATAACAGCTTCTTCCTGTGAGACTTGTGTGGTCTGGAGGGAGGTGGTGACTTCACTGCTGCACACCTGCCCGGCGCTCACACCTGCCCGGTGCTCACACCTGCCCGGCACTCACACCTGCCTGGCTCTCACACCTGCCCGGCGCTCACACCTGCCTGGCGCTCACACCAGCCCGGCGTTCACACCTGCCCGGCACTCACACCTGCCCGGCACTCACACCAGCCTGGCGTTCTCACCTGCCCGGCACTCACACCTGCCTGGCGCTCACACCCACCTGGTGCTCACACCAGCCTGGCTCTCACACCTGCCTAGTGCACACACCTGCCCGGTGCTCAGCGTGCGGTGCTCAGACCTGCCCGGTGCTCACACCTGCCCGGTGCTCAGTGTGCGGTGCTCACACCTACCCAGCGCTCACACCTGCCCGGCACTCACACCTGCCCGGCGCACACACTTGCCCAGCACACACACCTGCCCGGTGCGCACACTTGCCTGGTGCTCAGCGTGTGGTATGCATACCTACCCGGTGCTCAGCGTGCGGTGCTCACACCTACCCAGCGCTCACACCTGCCCGGCACTCACACCTGCCCGGCGCACACACTTGCCCAGCACGCACACCTGCCCGGTGCGCACACTTGCCTGGTGCTCAGCGTGTGGTGTGCATACCTACCCGGTGCTCAGCGTGCGGTGCTCACACCTGCCTGGTGCGCACACCTACCCAGCACTCACACCTGCCCAGCGCGCACACCTGCCAGGTGCTCAGCGTGCGGTGCTCACACCTACCCAGCGCTCACACCTGCCCAGCGCGCACACCTGCCCGGTGCTCAGCGTGCGGTGCTCACACCTACCCAGCACTCACACCTGCCCGGCACTCATACCTGCCCGGCGCGCACACTTGCCCAGCATGCACACCTGCCCGGTGCGCACACTTGCCTGGTGCTCAGCGTGTGGTGTGCATACCTACCCGGTGCTCAGCGTGCGGTGCTCACACCTACCCAGCGCACACACTTGCCCAGCACGCACACCTGCCCGGCGCGCACACTTGCCTGGTGCTCAGCGTGTGGTGTGCATACCTACCCGGTGCTCAGCGTGCGGTGCTCACACCTGCCCGGTGCTCAGCGTGCGGTGCTCACACCTGCCCAGCGCGCACACCTGACCGCTGCTCAGCATGTAATGCTCACACCTACCCGGCGCGCACACCTGCCCGGTGCTCTGCATGGCACTTAGCTCTCTGTTACTGGAACAGAATAAATACCCGAGGCAATGTGTTTGAGGAGGGGCGGGGTTTGGCCAGTCCTCGCTGTCCCTGTTGCTCTGGGCAGTGTGTTATGGCATGGACACATGGGACAGGAAGCTGTTCACCTTTGGGTGGTCAGGAAACAGGAAACCCCTTAGAGGGTACTTGCCCCAATGTCCTGAGGACTAAGACTCGTGGACCTCAGGGTGCATTCTGCATCAGAACTAGCACTTGAGCCGGGCGCCAGTGGCTCACACCTGTAATCCTAGCTACTCAGGAGGCCGAGATCTGAGGATCTAGGTTTGAAAAAAGCCAGCCTAGTCTAATCTCCAATTAACCACCAGAAAACCGGAAGTGTTGCTGTGGCTCAAGTGGTAGAGCTTTGAGTACAAAGAAGCTCAGGGACAGTACTCAGGTCCTGAGTTCAAGTCCTACAATTGATCCTCCCCACAAAAGCAATAACAACAAAAATCCTGTAGCAGCCGACATCTTTGTGGAGGACTGTCCTGTGGCGGCCATCCCCGGCCCTGGCAGGAGCGAGTGTCACCGTGGGCGGCTCCTCCTTGGCCCCCTGGCTGGCATCCAGGAGCAGAGCAGGTAGGCCGGGGCACAGCGTCTCTCCTCCTGCAGGTGGCCTGTGAGAAGACTGTATCTGCCATGCACCACGTTCTGCAGAGGACCATGCAGTATGCACAAGGTACCGCCCGGGGCCCTGCCCTCCCCCGCCCTCCCCCGCCCTGGGCCCTCTGCCCTCCCCCCTGCTGTTAGGGTTGTGGGGGGAGGTGTGGAGCCCTTCCAGGTGGGGAGTTCAGGGAGAAGGGAGGAGGGCCGATGTCCCGCCGGCTTCCCAGCGGTGCCCTCTACTCCTTGTGCGCCCTGAAGCTCAGGCCGGGGAAGGGCAGAAGCCCAGGCCGGCGCAGCTGGAGCTGAGGATGGTCCAGAGCAAGAAGGACATCGAGGACCCTGAGATCGTTGTGCAGGCCACGGTGCTGTGAGGGCCGCGCTCGGACGCACAGCGCGGCGGTGTCTTCATGTTCATCCCTGTGAAAAACACCTGACGTCTGCCTTAGAGCCACGACCTAAACTTGACATTGTTCCTTCATGAGTGTCGGGTCTCCGCTAGTCTCAATTGTGAAAACGTGCCACTGTGCTCTTCCAAAAATCCACAAAGCTGTCATAGAAATTTGTGATTTGGAAACCTGGTCTCTGCCCCAGCTGTGTGGACCGGCTTGGGGTCCCGCGGGCACCCACGCCTGCCGTCCGGGGGGCCTTGTGTTCGGCTGTTATTCTGAGATCGCCAGATACCTGTATTGTCACCCCGTCTCCTGTCCTGTGCCCGCTGCAATTCTCGCGTCTTCATTGCTGCTCCCCGGGTCTCTGGGACGTGCGGTCCGCGAGGTGGGCCCTGTGAGGACAGGTTGGTCAGTGTGTCCGCCTTCACACACCCCGTGCACAGGGTGCTGCTGCTGCTCAGGTGGTTTGAGACGTGAGGAGCCGCGTTAGGTTTTTGTCCAAACGCTCCCAGTCTGCCTTGCGGTTGTCGAGTGGAGGCGCTGCGTGTGTAGACCGCAGGGAGGCGGAGGAGGCGTCTGCCCGCGTGGCATACTTCACTCCCAGCCCGTGTGTGTCCTGTGCGGGGCCAGCGGCCCTCACTGCCAACTCTTCCCCTCGGGAGTCTTCCAAGGGGACATGTGTCACCCTGGGGTGGGGCAGCCGCCAGACCCCAGAGTAGGCTGCGACATTGAAGGCTATAGTGTACGCTGGACACAAGTCCAGCTGTCCACTGCTCAGTGGGACCAGGCATGGCCACAAGTGGGACTTCCTGGCTCTGGTCTGCCCCCACCCCGCAGCCCTATGCCCGGGTCCTGGGAAATCTGCTTCCTTCAGAAGTATCCTTCCCACTGGAGTCAGCCTCACCAGGTGAAGAACTGGGAGCAGGCTGGGTATGGCTCGGCCCAGGGCAGGGTTCAGTGAGGGCCTGGGTTCTGTCTGCAGCACTGCAAGAACACGAGAATCTTATCTGGCGTCTGAAGTGGCACACGCAAGGAGGCGCTGGTCCCTGGGGCCCAGCCCACTCCTCCCCCCATGACCGCGCCCCCTGGGCGCCTGAACGCACGGGGTCCACACTTGGCTGCGGCTGGCTGGTTCCCTGCTGCCAAGCAGAGCAGACCTGTGTTTCCTGCCCACAGTCACCTGCGCCTCCGTGGGGCCTTCCACACCACGCAGTGGCCAGGGTGGCATGTGGCCACTGGTGATGGGTGAGGGACGTCCCCTACCCCAAGCACAGGCCTGGGGGCAGTGCCTGTGTACATCTCCAGGGAGGTGGGGAAGGGTCCCGGGCCGTGTGGTGCGGCGCGCCTTGGTTTCCTGACTCAAGCCGGGGACGGAGCTGCAGCAGGGGAAGTGGGAGGCGCAGTGCTGAACGTTGGTCCCGTGTGTGTAAGGTCCTAAGCCCCTGCCCAGAAAGCGGACCTGAGCTGTGCAGGTCTCGGGACCCTGGTGCCCCAGCCCTGGGGTTGAGGGTCCCTTGAAGGTGGCTGTGGACCCGGCGTGGCTCCTGGGTGCGGTAACACAAGCTAGCAAGTCAGAAGCTCGAGGAGCGCGGGCGCAGGCAGCCGCTTCCTTAGCGGAAAGCGCTCCATCCTTCCTTAACCCGCTGTTGAAACTGAGGACTACTTTAAAGAAGATCTGTTTAGAGTCACGCTTAGTCCTGCAAGGTAACTCCTGTCTCTTATTTTTGCAGTGTAAGTTAGTGATTGTGCGGAGAGTGCTTTGCTTTGTGTCCTTAAGCTTGTCAGAGCCAGGTTTTAAAGGTCACTTGGTTGTGGTGGAGGCCACCGAGCGTGAGCGAGGGAGGGAGCGAGCGGGGCCGGGGGCTGTGGGGGTCCACAGGCCCCTGTCACCAGGCTGGACTGCGGAGGAGGAGCCCCTCCCCCTCCCGCTCCCAGCCATTCTGGCAGCCTCCTTGCCCAGCAGGGACCTGCTCAGGACCCTAAGCACGTGCTTAGCCCCAGAGGGGGGCTCTGGAGTTTGAGACATGACTGGGGTAGTGCCTTGCGAAGCCCTGGCGGGGCCCCACGGCCCCTGCCCACTGCCGTCCGCAGGGTGCGGCTGCTGGGGCTTCCACCCCGGCTTCTTTGCTGCCAGGCCCCAGGGCCTCCCCCCTGCAGCTGTGTGCGAGTCCCATGAAGCCTTTCTCTCAGAGAAGCATGTCAGGCTATGGATACCACAGGCCGGCTGCGCAGGAGCACTGCCCGAGGGCCCGGCTCGGGGAGCACTGTTTGCCACCGCTGTGGTGGGACGTGGTGTGCCTGCTTCAGTGTGGAGAGGTGTCCGGTCCAGGCCACGCTGGCCGGCAGGCGCTGGTGCTTCTGCCACCAGCGCTGCAGTTCTGGCCCCCACCAGCAGAGGTCGCGGTGAGGCCAGTCCCTGTGGTCCTCCAGGCCGATGAGTAAAACAGCAGAGCCCCTCTGGAGAAACAGTTATCACTTGTTCTTCGGAGCATAATCTTTCTCCGTTCGGTGGGAGCTAGGCTTGCGGTCTCACCATGCCCCCCGTGAAGAGGCCGTGCCTCTGTCTTCCTCCTTGAAGCCCTGGCGGGCCACCGTGGCAGCTGGGTGTGGGGCTTGGTGGTGTGTGTGGGTCTCGCTGTTGGCTGCAGTCTGTTCTTGGTGAAGATATTTCTGTTCTAAATGTGCAAAGACCAACTAAAAGTAATGTTTTCTACTCGATATTTAGCCTTCAGGACAACTCTGTGTTTATTTGTTCAAAATATTATGAGTTACTTTGGCATTTCAAAGTTTTTTTGTTTTTGCTTTTTACTAATCGAAAGCTATTTCCAGATGCAGGCACACACCCCTGTAATCCCAGTGCTCGGGAGACCAAGGGAGGAGGAGTCAACACTCAGGCCGGCTTTGGCTACATACTCAAAAGAGGCGTTTTCCTGTTTGTTTTTCATTTTAGTGTCTGGCAGAACGGGGCAGGGTTTTAATGTTCTCCACAGTCTGAGCCAGGCTGTGTTCCTAGAGCAGGTTTCTGGTTCCATCTCAGCTCTGGCCTGGGCTGCGAGGAAGGGGCGGGCCCCAGTGCAGAGTCATGATGAAGCACGGAGCCGTGCCGGCCCCTCCCCGCACCCCCCCACAGGGCACTTCCCCATCTTCCTGGAATAGGCCACCCACTTGGGGTAGGAAATTCTGGAGGCCCTGGGGCCCGTGCCCTGGCTGGAGGTGCGTCACCTCCCCGCAGGCCGCTTCTGAAATAGTAGTGAGGGCAGAAGGAGAGGTGGGTGGAAACAGAGAGGACAGTGTGGCCCCAGCCCAGCTGCACTGCACGGCCTGCCCACGGAGCTGGGCTGTCCTGGGCGGGCGGCGGTGCCCTGGCACTCCGCTGGGAGACCCAAGCTCCCCGTGCCTGACCCCGGGCTGGGGAGCGGCAGCCAGTGTAACAGAAAAATGATTCACTGGGCCCAGCAGCGTCCCAGGGTGTCTGAGTGGCAGGAAGGCGGAGACAAAGCCACCCCCAGCTGTGGTCAGGGAGACACCAAGTTCCTGAAGCCATGGTCCCGATGAGCTCAGCCGCTCTGGCAGGGGAGTGAATTCTCCTTGTGTTTCGCACAGTCCCCAGAAGCGTGAAGTGTGCAAGGACACTGACAGCTTCTGGCCTCATAGCTGCTTCATTCCTAGTGTAGACCTGTAGTTGGAGTTTAGTCCAATTATTGCACAACTAAACCAGCGGGAAGCTGGCGCTGCTGCCGCAGGCCCGGGTGCTGGCAGGTCTTGGCGGGCCTCCTGGGAGGGGCGCCAGGCCCTGCCCCCCGCGGGCGCACGCAGGTGGCCTCTGTGCCAGTGTCTCCCAACTCTGTGCGCTGTCCTGTGTGGGGTTTGTAAACTCGGGCGCCGTGAGCCCATGATCATGTCTGTTTTGTGATGGTCCTGTTGACTTTCGTGATTATCCACAAATAAATATTTTCATGGCAATTGTGTTGGCATGGTGATTTTTTGTTGTTGTTGTTGATCCTGGGGCTTGAACTTGACCTAGGCACTGTCCCTCAGCTCTTCAGCTCAAGTCTAGCGCTCTACCACTTGACTCACAGAGCCACTTTGGGTTTTTGACTGGTTTATTGGAGATAAGAGTCTCATGGCGTTCCTGCCGGGGCTGGCTTTGAACTGTGATCCTCAGACCTCAGCCTCCTGAGTAGCTAGGATGACAGGCGTGAATCACCAGTGCTCGGCTAGGCATGGTGATTTCTTGCTCCCTTGGAACTCTCTCCAAACCAGCCATTGTTACCACCACGAGGGAAGGGGTGGCTTGCCCCCTGCCTGGGGCGCAGATTCCCTGTGGGAGAGCCTGGGCGCTGGGGTGGGGCGGTAACGGGGATGAGAGAGGTGGGGCACCTTCCCAGCCCCACCCTGCGAGGTTCTGAGGGCCAGCCTCATGTGTGCGTGTGCGTGTGTGCGCGCGCGCGCATGCACACATGCGTGTACACGTGCGTGTGCCAGTCGGGGCTTGACGTCAGGGCCTGGGCACTGTCCCTGAGCTTCTGTGCTCAAGACTAGTGCTCTATCACTTGAGCCACAGCTCCATGTCCTGCTCTAGGTAGTTCATTGGAGATAAGAGTCTCACAGACTTTCCTGCCCAGGCTGGCTTCAAACTATGATGCTCAGATCTCATGCTTGTGAGTAACTAGGGTTTCAGAGTTGTAGAGCGACTGGGTGGCGACATTGTGTTGCTCTTGGCTGTGGATACATGGTCTGAGAACTCACCCATGCCTTCCTGCGGGAAGCCTCAGCAGCCCAACATGGCTGCTAGGCAGGGACGCTGGCGCTCAGCGGGGGTGCTGGGTGCCCTGCGTGAGGATGGATGGATGGATGGATGGGTGGGCGGGCGGGC
>NW_012267319.1:2810060-2814662 GCF_000151885.1 Dipodomys ordii
GGGGTGGCCTGCTGCCTAGCCACTTGCAGTGCTACAGGACGCTGCAGTTGCAGTAGCCTGGCTGCAGCCACCGCCCTCATGGGTAAGGGTCCTGTGGCAGCTGTGCAGACTCAGACAATTCCAAATGGACTGGGGGGGGGGGGCACAGCAGCCCTTGGCACCTGGCTGCCGCCTGTGCTCCTTGGCGCACTCTAGGCTCCCCGGCTGGACTCACAGCCAAAGGAACATGGAGCTTGATGGGAGGCAGGTCACAGGCTCCACTGGTGACCGACGATGCCCCGGATAGGACGCTGCCCGCCTGACCTGCGAGCCTGGTCATGGCCGCCAGCCGCCAGTGAGGGCGTCCACAGTGCCTGCCGGTGCAGGTGTCTCCTAGCCGAGCCCCAGCCTCGTCCGGCCAGGGCCCAGCAGCCTTCCCAGGGCCCTGAGGCCCCTGGGCCTGTGCGTTTGGGCTGCGTCCATTGGGCTGCATTCCTGGCCCCAGAGCCCAGGGTAGTGCCAGGCAAGAGTGGCCTGGGCACCTCTGCTCTTTGATGACTTGGTCCTGGGGCGGGGGAGGGTGGTGCCCACTGCCGAGGGGGGAGGGGGGCAACTCCTCTTGGCCCCTTGCCATACTAGGCCAGATAGCTGCCCCCCAGAGGTAGAGAGCTCGCCTGTCCTGTACAGAGGCACAGGGGTGCCGTCCACAGCACGCCACAGGTGAGCGACCTGCTGGCACCCCTGCCGGGCCCACTCCCCGGGGTCTGGCGCCACCTGGCTACGTGGGCACGCCTGCTGCCCGCAAGGCGGGAAGCACCTCTTTGAACGGGTGTCTGACGCTGGTGGATGAGCTAGCACCTCGCAGGGTGCAGGGGTGTGTCGCGGTGGGGAAGGAGGCACTCTGGCTCCAGCGGTGGAAGCCATGGGTGACTCGTGCAGCTCTGCTCAGCCTGGCACTCAGCTACGGGAAGGGAAGGAGCACGGGCGGGAGAGATGGTGTCCTGAGCTATGCCCAGTCAGGGGCGGCCGGGGCAGGACCAGGCCTGCAGTTTTCTCTTGCACCAAGTGGTGACCAGCTGCGGAGAACCCAGCCCCCCAGCCCGCCCTGCGGCAGCCCTCCCAGAGGCGGGTAGACAGGGCCGGAGGCTGTGGTGGCCTCGCCCGGCTCCCCCCAGCCATGAGAACACCCTTAGCTCTCTGGGCCACCTTGCGTGGCCAGAGTGGGAATGGACACACAGTGCGGAAGGCCGTGCGTGGTGGGGAGGGTGAGGCTGGGCTGGGGGCCTGGGCCCGCCACCCGGCGGTGCCAGCCTGAGGAGCCTGGGCAGCCCCTGACTGGCACTTGCTCCGCCAGAGACGGCCTCCTCCTTCCCAGGCAGCAGGGGCCGCTGGCAGGCCTCGGGCAGTGCCAGGGGCCACCCCGACTTCAGATGAAGGCAAAAAGAAATTCCAAGATAAAGAAGACGGGCTGGGCACCGGTGGCTCATGCCTGTAATCCAAGCTACTGAAGCGGCTGAGACCTGAGGATGGTGGTTCAAAACCAGCCCAGGAAGGAAAGTCTATCCAACTAACCACCAAAAAGCTGGAAGTAGACCTGTGGCTCAGTGGTGGAGCCCTAGCTTTGAGCAGAAAAGCTCAGAGACAGCACCCAGACCCTGAGTTTAAGCCCTGTGCAGACCCCCTACTCCACTCCCCCCAAGAAAAGGCAGTATTGACTTTAAAAAATATATTTGAGTTTGAAAATAACGATCATTAACTGTGAGAAAGAAAATCAATAGTGAAATTGAGGACAGGACGGAAGTAAGAGACGCAACTCAGCCAGGTGCCCGCACCCCAGAGGTCAACCCGACACTTCCTTCCGGCCCCCTGGCGTGGTGGGACTAGAAATAGGCCAGCTCATCCTGCTGGCTCTTGTTGCTCTGGTAGGCGGACAAGGCTGGGGGCTTGTTTTCATGAGGCAGGCTCTGGAACACCTTCAAGTGCACAAATTCTTCACCCCCCACGTCAACCTGGTGGGAGACAGGTGCAGAGGAGTCTCAGTCCTGGGAGGGCTGGGGCCGCCGCCACAGACCTCTGCTCAGCTGTAACGGCACCCCTGCCCGGGACGCCAGTGCGCAGTGCGGCGCAGCACAGCTCACCCACCCCGGGCCCCGCCCAGCTCCTCCTGTAAGGACAGTGCCTATGGGCACCGTGCCTGGAGCACCACACCCCAGGGCAGGCCAGAGCCCCAGACCCACCTTGATGAAGTAGTTCGTCCCTGACACCACCTGGCTCTTGAAAGACAGAGCTTTGAAAATGGAGAACTTGCGGTTTTCTTTCTCTTCCAGCTCTTGTTTCACCTGGGGGGCGCAGAAGGACAAGGACTGGGACTCAGTGACCCCGCAGCGACGGGGGACAAACAGGCCCCCCCCAGTTCCACCCCCACGGGCACGGCCCTGTGCTTTGCTCTCAAGGCTGGCACTGTGCCGCTTGAGCTCCTGCTCCACTTTGGCTTTTTGGTGGTTAACTGGGGATAGTCTCACAGTCTTTCTTGCCCTGGCTGGCTTCCAACAGCGATCCTCAGTAGCTATGATTACAGGCGTGAACCACAGGTGTCTGTTCTACCCACGTTTAGTGCCACTCGTTCTTCACCCTTTCTCTTACGGTACCACCATATAACTGGTGTTTTTTCACTTACCATGCAGTTTATTTGGAACTGTGTACCACTTTTATTTTTTACCAGTCCTGGGCTTGAACTCAGGCACTGTTCCCTGAGCCTCTCTGTGCTCAAGACTAGTGCTCTATCAATTGAGCCACAGCGCCACTTCCGGCCTTTTCTATGAATGTGGTACTGAGGAATTGAACCCAGGGCTTCATGCATGCTAGGCAAGCACTCTACCACTAAGCCGCTTTCCCAGCCTACTGAGTATCTTTTTTAACTCATCTTTTGTGTGAATGTGTGGTGCCAGCTTGAACTCAGGGCTCAGGCGCTGTGCCTGAGCTTTTTTGCTTAAGGCTAATGCTCTACCACTTGAGCTACTGCTCCACCTCTGGCTTTTTTGGAAGTTTATTGGAGAGTTTCATAGACTTTGCTGCTGAGGCTGGCTTTGAACCATGATCCTCAAATCTCAGCCTCCTAAGTAGGTAGGGTATAGATGTGAGCTATTGGTGTCCAGCTTAGGTTTTTTGTGTCAGGGATTGAACCCAAGGCCTTGTACATTTGAAGCACATGCTCTACCACTGACCTACACTCTTAGCTTTCACCTTTCAAAGCTACATCTCAAGCCGGGTGCTGGTGGCCCACACCGATAATCCTAGTTATTCATGAGGCTGAGATCTAAGGATCTTGATTCAAAGCCAGCCTAGGTAGGAATGTCTGAGAGACTCTTACCTCCAATGATGCAGTGTGCAGGTTGATCTTGTTTGTGGGTGGGGTGTAGGCAGGATGTGTAGGGGTGGGAAGGGTGGCTTCTTTACAACAGAGAAGCTGACTCACTCTGAATCAAACAGTAAATTTATTTTTGACCCAGTTCTGTTTTCTAGAATCTTTGTCTTTGAGATGATCAACTTCAAGATCCTCAGGTCTCAGCCTCCTGAGTAGCTGCTGTAGGCCACTGGTGGGCCTGGCTTTCTTTTTTTTTAATTTAATTTTTTGCCAGTGTTGTGGCTTGAACTCAGGGCCTGGGCACTGTCCCTGAGCCTCTTTTGCTCAAGGCTAGCACTCTACCACTTGAGCCACAGTGCCACTTCTGGCTTTTTCTGTGTCTGTGGTACTAAGGAATGGAACCCAGAGCTTCATGCATGCTAGGCAAGCACTGTACCACAAAGCCACCTTCCCAGCCCGAGAATCTCAACCTTGTTAATCAACAGAATCACAGGGAGTGTGGTATGCTGATTCTGGGAACTCTTGCTAGCCCCGCCCCCCACTTATCCAACCTGTAAGGATACTGTGTTGCAAATGGGGAAACTGAGGCAGAACCTGGTTCTGCAGTCTGGCCTGGTTTTGTCTTTTCAGTTATTTGTTTCTAACTGTGAAAGCAGACCTTCCTCCACGCTACCACACACCCAGCCTGCCCTATCTTTCTTACTCATCTTGATTTTTTTTTGTCGTGGGGCTTGAACTCTGGGCCTGGGCGCTGTCCCTCAGCTCTTCAGCTCAAGGCGAGCGCTCTACCACTTGAGCCACAGCGCCACTTCCGGTTTTCTAGCGGTTTATTGGAGGTGAGAGTTTCACGAACTTTCCTGCCCGGGCTGGCTCTGAACCGCGACCCTCAGATCTCAGCCTCCTGAGCAGCTAGGCTGACAGTGAGCCACCTGCCCGGCCTTCTTACTCATCTTGAGACAAGGTGTCTCCAGTAGCTCGGCTGCCCTGGGTTTCTGGATCTCCCGCGTCAGATTCCCAGGTGCTGGGGTTACAGGCTTGCGTTTGGAGGGGATTTCTAACTTGTGGAGTAAGAACAGCAGAGAGGACTCCCGCGATACCTCTGCGGACCGCCTGAGACCGGCCGTCCGTCCATCCGTCCGTCCGTCTCCTCTCTCCCTCCCCGTCTCCCGGGCCCTTAGCTCGGCCGGCGCGGCCGGATACGGGAGCCCCGCGAACCGACCCCGGCGGCAGTGCCGGGCTGAGCTGCCTTCCCGGCCGGC
>NW_012267319.1:2815502-2816920 GCF_000151885.1 Dipodomys ordii
TGAGACTCCTATCTCCAATAAACCACCAGAAAACCGGAAGTGGCGCTGTAGCTCAAGTGGTAGAGCGCTCGCCTTGAGCTGAAGAGCTGAGGACAGCGCCCAGGCCCAGAGTTTAAACCCCAATACTGACCAAAAAAAAAAAAGTTTGAATTGACCATTTATTTATTTTTGCCAGTTTCGGGGCTTGAACTCAGGGCCTGGGCGCTGTCCCCAAGCTGCCTTTTGCTCAAGGCCAGCACCCTATACCACTTGAGTCCCAGCTCCATTTCCAGCCTTTTCTGTGTATTTGGTACTGAGGAATCGAACCTGGGCTTCGTGCTTGCTAGGCAAGAACCCTGCCATTAAGCCACATTCGCAGCCTGACCATTTTATTTTTGACGTCTTGGTTTACAGAGACAGGCAAGGAATTGTGCTCTGGGCAACCTTCTCTTTGCCAGGCAAGCAGCTTCCCCTTCCCTGCCTGTCTTAGCTTTTGCCCACACAGCTAACCCGCAGTAAACAGCCTTGCCCATTCTTACTGAGGTGGCCTTTGTCTGCTTCCACAGGTGTTCCCCTCCTACAGCTCCAACAAGCAGCAACCTGACTTCCAGGGACTTTCCACCCAGGGCGTTAGAAGATATGGCCACACAGCCTGAGTCAGGATCTTGTATAGCAGGTGTACCCAGAAATCAACTGCCCCAGTGTGGCACAAAAAAACTGGTGGATGAACATGGCTGAGGTGTTCCCTTTTTTTTTTCTTTAGGTTGGTTGTGGGGCTTGAACTCTGGACCTGGGCACTGCTCCTGCGCTCTTCAGCTTAAGGCGAGCACTCTACCACTTGAGCCACAGCACCACTTCTGGTTTTCTGGTGGTTAATTCGAGATAAGCTGCCCGGGCTGGCTTTGAACCGAGATCCTCATATCTCGGCCTCCTGAGTAGCTAGGATGACAGACCTGAGCCCTGGTGCCCGGCGGCTGAAGTGTTTTCATGTGTGAAAATGCCTTATACCTATTGAAATTGTTTTAGGAGCTAGGTGCTGGTGGCTTAGACCTGTGACCCTAGCTACTTAGGAGGCTGAGATCTGAGGATCATGGTTCCAAGCCAGCCTGGGAAGGAAAGACTCTTATCTCCAAGAAACTACTCAAAAAGCCAGGAGTGGTGCTGTGGTAGAACACTTGCTTTGAGCAAAAGAAGCTCAGGTACTGCACCCAGGCCTATAGTTCAAACCCCAGAACCAGGAAAAAAAAAAAAAAAGACTTAGAAAGTGAAAGAGGGGTTGGGAAAGTGGCTCAGTGGTAGAGCGCTTGCCTTGCATGCCTGAGGCCCTGGGTTTGATTCCTCAGCACCACATAAGCAAAAAGAAAAAGCCAGAAGTGGTGCTGTGGCTCAAGTGGTAGAGTGCTAGCCTTGAGCTGAAGAGCTGAGGGACAGCGCCCAGG
>NW_012267319.1:2816970-2818434 GCF_000151885.1 Dipodomys ordii
GGCTCAAGTGGTAGAGTGCTAGCCTTGAGCTGAAGAGCTGAGGGACAGCGCCCAGGCCCAGAGTTCAGGCCCCATGACTGGACCCAAAAAAGAAAGTGAAAGTAGAGTAGGGAACATGATAAAGATTGGTTGGAATACATTGTATACATGGATGAAAATATCCTAATGAAATTCCTCCTGTAACTAATGTATGCTAATTAAACAACTATCCAGTGGTACTCACTAGACACTATGTTGACAATAAACTATACAACTTGTAGGTTGGGATGGGAGAGAAAAGCTGGGAGAAAGCAAGGGAAGGGGTGACATTGTCCACAAAGAAATTACTCATTAGCAGGGCACCTGTGGTTCACGCCTGTCGATCTAGCTACTGAGGAGGCTGAGATCTGAGGATCACGGTTCAAAGCCAGCCTGATCAGGAAATGCTGTGAGACTCTGATCTTCAATAAACCACCAGAAAACCAGAAGTGATGCTGTGGCTCAAGTGATATACCACTGGCCTTGAGCTGAAGAGCTGAGGGACAGCGCTCAGTCCCAGAGTTCAAGCCCCATGACTGACCCCCCCCAAAAAAAACTATCTGACTTACATAACTAACTCCTCTGAACATCACCTTTATAATAACAATAAAAATAAAAATTTAAAAACTACACGAGTTAACAGCAGCTACTTTCTATTTCCCCCTCATCTGCTTCTGATCTGCAGAAATGATAAGTGTCTTATGACTAATAATGAGCCTTAAGATTTCCAGAACTGACAATTCCTGAATTGAAAAGTCTCTCCTGACAAGCTGATTAGGATCAGATTTGCTCATTTGGCCACAAGCCACTGTCACCCATCTTCCACCCACGAATCTGTCATCACCCATCTTCCACCCACGGGGCAACTTCAACTTTGGACGACTGCCCTCCGTCTCCCGGAGGCCAGCAGGGTCCAGTAACAAAGAGCCTGTGAGCACTTCTAGCAGGTCGGCAAGCCCGGGGCCGTCTTCAACAGGCCCGAGCGTCGTGCTTACCGTCTAACCTCTCTTCGCTATGTCCCCCAAGCGACTCCCACGGCGGGGCACGCGCGGCGCAGGAGCTCCGTCTGCCTGGTGCTGTGTGTGGGTCGGGCATCTCTCCCCCCTCCCCGTCGCTCTGGTCGGTCGTGGGGCCTGAACTCGGCCTGGGCGCTGCCCTCAGCTCCGCAGCTCAAGGCGAGCGCTCTACCGCTCGAGTCACAGCGCCACTTCCAGCTAGCTGTTTCTGCTTATGTGGTGCTGAGGAATCGAACCCAGGGCCTCAGGCATGCAAGGCGAGCGCTCTACCACTGGAGCCGCAGCGCCACTTGCGGTTTTCTGGTGTTCGTTGATGAGAGTCTCACGGCGTTTCCTGCCCGGGCTGGCTTTGAACCGCGATCCTGCGAGGCCGCCGTCCGGAAGGAGGTGTGCAGGCCGCTCCGCGCCGCGGCCGCTCTGCCCCGAGGAG
>NW_012267319.1:2819704-2824764 GCF_000151885.1 Dipodomys ordii
CCAGCAGCCCTCACCGCCGTTGGTAGCTTGGCCCCACGCGAGCCGAGAACGGGCTCCGTGCTCATTGCGCCCTCAGTTCTCAGCCCCCCCCCCCCGCCCCCGTCATCTGCGCGTTCACGCCCCTGGGAACAGGGCCTCCACCTGGCGTCGGGAAGCTCAGCAGGGATCTCGGCTACGTCCCTCCTTTGCTAGCCTAGCTGTTCGGCCTCACCGTCGAGGAAGGCCTCCGCTGCCAGTTACCACCGCCTTCACTACCCTGCTCACTCACCCTGCCTGCGTTCTGCCTATTGTCGGGAGTGTGAAGGCATGGGGAAGAACTGCAGGCTTGCGGGTTGCAGTGTCCCCCACGGCCTGCCCGGTCCAGAGTTCCCCCGGTCACGCTCAGGAGTCCTCTAGTCTAACGTCGCTGTTACTGTGCAGGTGGCTTCACACACGACGAGTTGCTGAAGATATGGAAGGGGCTCTTCTACTGCATGTGGATGCAGGACAAGCCGCTCTTGCAGGTGAGCCTCGGGGAAGAGTGGATGGGGGACTCGAGCACATGGCTGGCCACATAGCAGGGCCAGAGGTGCTGGAGAGGGCCACGCAACAGAACCTGCCCGTTCTGGCAGCTGCCAGGGTCCTGGCCTTTGGTGGCACTGGCTGAGGACTAGCATGGCTTATTACCATGGTGACACTGGCAGGAGGCCCTGCAGGTCAGGTGGGTTTCATGTGTGTCCTGATTTGGTTGAAATCCAGTTGTGTGTGCGTGCCTGCCTGTGTGCATGCTGTTACTGGGATTTGAACTCAGGACCCCTCTCTTGTTTGGTTTTTTCCGCTTATGGCTGGCACTCTACTACATGAGCCGTACCTTTTCTTCTGGCTTTTTGCTGGTTAACTGGACATAGAGTTTCATGGATTTATCTGCCTGGACAGGCTCCAGACTGTCGTCTTCAGATCTCAGCCATCCAAGTAGCTAGGGTTACAGGCATGGAGATTATAGAACCTGGAGAAAGAGTTTTGAAATAATAGAATTCAAGGGACAGAATAAAAGGCTCCCGGGGAGCTTATGTGCAAAGAGAAGCCATGTTCTAGGCCTGCTAAGCAACTGTCCCAAGAGGAGGTTCTGGAGCCTTCCTTGTTGCAGATGTTTCCAGTGATGCTTGGTACCAGGAGGCATGCACACCCTGGATGTGGTTGGCCTTGCTTCCTGATGCAAGGTGGCTGTGTCCCGTGGCTTCCATTTCCCCCAGCTCCTGGGACAGGACAGCCTGAGTGCCCCGCGATGGTGGTGACTGCTGTTGTTTATGGGGCGGTCATCGCCCTGGCTTCAGTGGAGAAGCAGAAAACTGGTCCCTTAGGCCGAGCCCTGAGAGGCCAGTTCTCTTTGCTGAGTGAATGGACAGTGGTGTGTTGACCTACTGTGTGCAATGTGCTTCAGGACCTGAGGGAGTTTTTGTTCTTTCTTGCACAGGAAGAACTGGGAAAGACCATTGCCCAGCTCATTCATGCATTTCAGACCACTGAGGCACGTGAGTACACACAGCTGAACGTAAGCAAGCTCCAGAGTCTCCGAGGCTCAAAGGCACACAGCACAGACCTTTATGTTCCAAGACCTGGAGTTGCACATCCTGGGTAGCATGTGCTCCCAGTGCTCTGCCTGTGCTCGCTTATATGTAGATTCAGCTTTGGAACGACAGGCGGGGTCCTGCATTCTGCAGTGCAAAGGAAAAGCTAGTGTGGTAGTGTAGAATTAGACTCCATAGTAGCAGTGAATATTGGGTGTAACTCCTTTGTTTTTTTCTGACCAAGATGAGTAGTTCTCACCTTGCCCACTCATTGGACTCCTCCGGCAGCCTTTAAATGTCCTGATGTCCATACGCTGGTCCAGTGAAGCCCAGCTGTGGGGCTGCAGCCTGGGCGTCACGTCCTGGGCTGAGGGCAGCCTGATGCGGGACAGTAGGGCCCGTGCTGTGGGGCTGCAGCCTGGGCGTCCGCGTCCTGGGCTGAGGGCAGCCTGATGCGGGACAGTAGGGCCCGTGCTGTGGGGCTGCAGCCTGGGCGTCCGCGTCCTGGGCTGAGGGCAGCCTGATGCGGGACAGTAGGGCCGTGTTGTGGGCAGCGCCTGTGGTTGTGGCTTCTCCTCACATCGTAGTCAGCAAGACAGTGGTGAGCACACAGTTGGTAAGAATCTGTCTTCGTCTCTCTTTTTGGGTGTTTGAGATGTGAGGGCTAGAACCTGGGGCCTTGCACAGGCCCCTGGTGGTCTTTGTCTGATTGTTGATTCTGTATCTGGGGTTGGAGCAATCAGTCATGCTGCCTCCATGACCCCTCCTGCCAGTCCTGCTGCAGCCGGAGGCCCTCAGCCCAGCCCGCCGCGGCAGACGGCCCCGTTCCCACTTCTCTTGCTGTCCATATTGTTCCCTCTGTGCCTTTTTTTTTTTTTGTCAGTGGTCTTGAACTCTGGGCCTGGGCACTGCTCCTGAGCTCTTCCGCTCAAGGCGAGCACTCTACCACTTGAGCCACAGCACCACTTCCAGATTTCTGGTGGTTAATTGGAGATGAGTCTCATGGATTTTACTGCTCAGGCTGGCATTGAACTGGGATCCTCAGATCTCAGCCTTCTGAGCAGCTAGGATGACAGGTGCCTAGCTCCGCTGAGCCTTTTTTGGGAAAACACTGTTGCAGTTTTGCTGAGCTACGCTGTGTTCTCTCTGCAATGCCTAAAGCAAGACTGTGGTTACTGATTTGTTTCTTGAAGTACTAGAGATTGAACGCAGAGCCTTGTGCGTGCTAGGGGGAGTACTGTGCCGTTGATCCCCAGCCCCATTGCCAGCCTCATGCCTCAGCGCAGTGCACCAGCTGGGAAAGGCCAGGCTGCCTGCCTTCTGAGAAGCTGGCACTTCCTGGGGAAGGCTGCCCCCATCCCATCTCCCCCCACCACCCGCCCGCTATGGTGTTAACTGGGCTCTCTCTTTCTAGGGCACCTGTTCTTACAGGCCTTTTGGCAGACTATGAACCGAGAGTGGGCCGGCATCGACAGACTGCGCCTGGACAAGTTCTACATGGTGAGGGCGTACACCCAGGCTGAGCTCAGTGGTCTGGGATTGACCCTGTCCAAGCCCAGCAGGTGTCGTCCCCAAAATGCATAAGTGGAGTTGACAGCACCTCCTGGTGGAGTTGGCAATGAACCTTGGGGACGTTGCCTGAGGGGCTGTGGCCAGCAGCACCAGGTTGGGCTTACTCTGGGCCTGGCCCCCCATGGTGTGCTGCTCAAGCAGCTGCTCTGGCTCCGGCTCTCCCTTCAGGTCATCCTGTCTTGACATCTCGGACACAGGTTGTTGGTTAGGTTTTTTCTATGCTGGGGACTTAACTTGGTTGTGCATGCCAGGCAGGTGCCCTGCCGCTGCGCCCAGCCCCCAGCCCTGGAGGCAGTGTTGTTACTGCAGGGCCCCGCATTGCTGTGGCTGATGAAAGGCTGGAACAAGGCGCCTCCCCAGACCAGGCCGGGTGCACGGGTACAGGCTGCGGAGTGTCGGGGGGACACGAGGTCAGCCCAGCCAGGTGCCACCTTTGTGCGTGTCATTCTGCAAGACGTGGTCCTGAGCAACGTCCCCATGCTGAGATGGCATAGCTGGGTGAATGCTGGGGCCCAGCAAAAGCTGTTGATCTGCAAGGCCTGTGCCTGCCCCTCTGTAGCCCAGTCCAGCCACTGGGCCTGGTTCTGGGTTGACCCTCTGAGGAACGTGACGGGGCACACTGCAGGCCCACAGGGTGCCAGGAGCGGGGCTCCAGCTGCGCACGAGCTCCTACACAGGCTGCCAGGCTGCATGTCCCTGGTGTCCCTTTTTCCTGTGATCTGACCTACAGTGGACATGTGGTGTTTATCTGTGGAGGAAGAAAAACCCCTCCCCTCCACTTCCTTCCCCTCCCCTCCACTCTACTTCCCTCCCCTCCCCCCCCCCCCCCCCCCCCCCCCCCCCCCCCCCCCCCCCCCCCCCCCCCCCCCCCTCCCCCCTCCCCCCCTCTATTCTACTTCCCTCCCCTCCTCTCCCCTCCCAAAGGCTCTGGTGGGCTGTGCTGTGCTTCTGCTAACTGAGTCCTTCTGTGCCCAAGCTCATGCGGATGGTCCTGAACGAGTCCTTCAAGGCTGTGAAGAGCGGAGGATGGGAAGAGCGGTGAGTCGCCCAGCGAGGGGGCTCAGGCAGTGCGGAAGCACACCCTTTCTCTGGTAGGGAGATGTTGTACCTCTAAAGATACTGGAAGTGAAAGCATTTGTTTCTTTTTGTGTCGGCACTGGGGCTTGAACTCAGGGCTTTTTGCTCTCACTTGGGTTTTTCTACTGAAGGCTGGTGTTCTACCATGTGAGGTGTACTTCCATTTCCAGCTCTTTGCTGGTTAATTGGAAATGAGAGTCTCGTGGACTTTTCTGCCCCAGGCTGGCTTCAAACTGTCATCCTTAGATCTCAGCCTTCTGAGTAGCTAAGGTATAGCTGTAAACCAGTGCAGGGCAGTGAAGGCTTTTTTTTTTTTTTGGTCGGTCGTGGGGCTTGAACTCTGGGCCTGGGCGCTGTCCCTGCGCTCTTCAGCTCAAGGCGAGTACTCCACCACTTGAGCTACAGCACCACTTCCAGTTTTCTATGGTTTATTGGAGATAAGAGTTTCATGGACTTTTCTGCCTGGGCTGGCTTTGAACCGTGATCCTCAGATCTCAGCCTCCTGAGTAGTTGCCATGAGAGTCTTGGGAAGACCCTTGGTCTCTTCCCCCCCCCGGGCTGTCTCCTGCTGGCCTCTGGGCATCTGTCTCTTGGTTTTGCACCAGATGTTCCTTCTTTCTGAGGCTGATAGCGCCTTGGTGTTTTCTGCTGTCGCTGCTGTTGAGGGGCTTTGGGAAAAGCCCTTCCCAGTCCCAGGTGGGAGCTTGCACTGTCAGCACTCTAGTTTGGGGTGCGCCTAGACGGCTTCCTATCTCGCACTCTCTGTCAGCACTCTAGTTTGGGGTGCGCCTAGACGGCTTCCTGTCTCGCGCTCTCTGTCAGCACTCTAGTTTGGGGTGCGCCTAGACGGCTTCCTATCTCGCG
>NW_012267319.1:2825214-2832921 GCF_000151885.1 Dipodomys ordii
GTTTGGGGTGCGCCTAGACGGCTTCCTATCTCGCGCTCTCTGTCAGCACTCTAGTTTGGGGTGCGCCTAGACGGCTTCCTATCTCGCGCTCTCTGGGCTCTGACCCAGCCCTGGGTGCCCAGAAGAGCAGTGGCGTGCCTCTACTGCCTGCATGGCGTGGAGCCAGTGCTCGTGCAGTGCTACTGCCTGCATGGCGTGGAGCCAGTGCTCGTGCAGTGCTTCTGGGATATGTCAGGTGGCCTGTGGCATCAACCCTGCTGGACACTGTCCTCACCCAACACGTCTGCCCAGGCGGTACCTGCCCCCAGGGACAGAGAGGACCACTTGCAGGGGGTGGAGCCTTTCTCCATGGGACAGGGACAAACTGTCCCTGGGACACACTGCGCAGGGTGCAGTGTGGCCTCATAACCCTGTGGCTGCGGGACTTCTCTGTGCTGCAAGGACGATCCACGGGGTTCACCTGCAGTGTGGAAGGGGCGGTGTGTTCTCACCAGGCCCTGGGTCATAGGGAGCAGGGGCCCCGGGGGCCTGCTGCTGTACTTGTCCTCTTTCTTCCTCAGACTGGTTGAGCAGCTGCTAGATCTGCTGACCACCGAGATCCTGCACCCGGACAGCGAGGCCCCCAATGGGGTGAAGAGCCACTTCCTGGAGATCTTCCTGGAGGAGCTGAGCAAAGTGGGCGCTGCAGAGGTGAGGCGCCGACCGCGGCCGGCGGGCTCCGTGCTTGTGCCCAGGACTGACCCCGCCCACCTCTCCTGCGTCCTTCCCCGCAGCTCACCGCGGACCAGAACCTGCAGCTCATCGACCCCTTCTGCAGGATTGCTGCCTGCACGCAGGAGTGAGTGTGGCCGCCGGGGCTGTGGGGCGTGGTGGGGTGGTGCTGCCCGGGATCTGAGCCCCGCGCGACAGGCCGTGTGCGCTGCCTCTCTCAGCTCCCTGGTCTTGCATAACATCACCCGGGGCATCTTGGAGGCGATCGTGGAGCAGGCCCCGCTGGCCATCGAAGACCTGATGAGCGAGTTGGATGCGCAGAGCAGAGAGGATGAGGGCTCGGCTGGTGATGACGACGATGATGATGATGACGATGATGATGGTGCCGAGGCTGAGCGTGGACAGGACGCGCCATCCGGGAGCCTGTCTGCAGGTGAGGACCCCAGCACACACACCGCCTCCACGACCGGCCCGGCCAGCCCCGGAGCTCCCCAGGGCGGCTCCCACTGCCGCCCCGGCCCGTGGCTCTTTCACCTGTAGTCCACTGTGGCACAGAGGCGGAAGACTGCGTGTGTGTGTGTATTTGTGTGTGTGTGTGTGTACTGGTAATGAAGCTGTGTGTGTGTGTGTACGCCTGTGTGTACTGGTAATGAAGCTGTGTGTGTGTGTGTGTGTGTGTGTGTGTGTACGCCTGTGTGTACTGGTAATTAAGCTGTGTGTGTGTGTGTACGCCTGTGTGTACTGGTAATGAAGCTTGAATGTGGGGCTTGAGATCTCGCTCTGCTTTCTTGCTCATGGCGATGCTCTGCCACTTAGCCACACCTCCAGTCTAGCATGTTGGCTGGTTAAGTGGAGATTTAATTTTGAGGACTTTTCTGCCCAGGCTGGCTTCAAACCGTGAGCCTCTAGATCTCAGCCTCTTGAGTAGCTGGGATTACAGGGGTGAGCCGCCGGTGCCTGGCCCACAGTCCTTGACAGCACACATCTCCTCTGCTCCCCTGACCCCGTCTCAGCCCCGCTGTGCGTGCTCGCCACTTGCAGCTCCCACACGTGTGCTGGCACGGGCTGCTCCGGTGCCCAGCTGCCTGGGTACCTTGCCCCTGGGTCTCTGTCTCCCTGTCATTCTCTGGACACCTAGCGTACATATTTCTGCTTTTGGGGCCTGGGCCTGGGGTTGGACCCCAGGGCTTTGCGCATGCAAGGCGAGTGCTGTACCACAGCCTTCTGCCTTGTTGCCTTCCATAAGTCACTTCTCTGGTCCTCCTTCCTGGTCCTGCCCCTCTGGGATGGAAGCTGTGCTCTGATGGCCGCTCTGCCCCAGGCTGCGGTCGAGCCTGACAGAGCGGGGAGGGTAAAGGCACAGCCGAACGCACTGCTTCTAAATGGCTGTGCAGAGCCAGCAGCGGTGGCCGTGGCCTGGCCGTGTCTGGAGCCTTGACTCCGGTCCTCTGTTCACTGTTGGGTCTGGTGCCAAAAGGGTCTACCTGAGGCTGGGCTTTCGGACCCCACCTCTGCTGCCTTCGTGAAGGCCTCCGACGGCACAGGCGCCTCCCAAGACATCCTGGGCCGTCTCGCCACGCTCCCCGACACGCGAGGCGCACGGGGCCTTGGGTGCCCAGGCTGGCTCTGGAGTCGCACACACTGGGCGCAGCTCTGGGTTCTTGGTCTCTTGTTCTAGGCTCCACCCGTAGGGCTGACCCTGAGGTGGGCAAGGGGCAGACGGGAGAGGATGGGGAGAACACTGGCCCCGTACTTCAGGTAGGCCAAGGGACGGGGGTGGGGGGTTGGAGGGGAGGGGGTTCCCTGCGTCTCTTTGTCCACGGCAGCCAGGTGTTGAGGTGCACAGAAGCCAGGCCCGACTTCGCCTCGTGGCATCCTGTGCTTCCTGCGGCGCCTGGCGCCTCCTCCCCTGGCATTTGGCCCCTCGTGGGCATGCTGGGCTTCAGTGAGGCGGCCGCATTGAGTGGCCAGTATGTGGCGCGGCAGGTGGGAATTGTCGCGCCCGTCAAGGAAGGTTTGGTCCCTTGGTTGAAACCCTGTCGGGTTGTGTTATGGGGCTTTAAACGTACCCGTGACTGCGCTGGCGCCGCCGTTTCTGGCAGAGGTTGCGGGTTGAGGCCATAGGTGCTGTGCCTCTGGGCTGGGCTGCGCTGCGCTGCGCCGCCCTGCAGCAGCATGGCACGTCCCGGCTACAGTGCCGTTTGTCCAGAAGGGTTGGGACAGCACATGGCATCATGGTTGAGCAGAGAAGCCAGTGCTGGACCCAGTACCTTCCCACCTGAGAGGCCTGCATGGTCATGGTCTGGGGAGGCGGCTGACCTCGCGCCTCCCCCAATCCCATCCCATCCCACGTCTCTCTGAAACAGTTTGACTACGAGGCAGTTGCTAACAGACTGTTCGAGCTGGCCAGTCAGGAGAGCATCCCTTCCCAGAACAGGAAGCGGCTCTACAAAGTGATCCGGAAGTGAGTTGAAGCCGGTGCAGGCCGGCTGCCTGTGCTTCGCACGCTCTCTGGGCGCTGTCCTCCAGTGACCGCAGTGGGGTGGGCGGGAGCGCAGGCTGCTTGCCCTCTGCAGGGGGTGTCTGCAGGCCCCTCGCTGGCCCCGCAGCTCTGTCCGCTGCCACTCGCGTCCCCCCGCACAGCCGGGCTATTGCTCAGTGTCTGTCTTCTCTTACAGGTTTCAGGAGCTGGCTGGAGGTGAGGATCGGGTTGGACACTTGAGTGGCCACCCACGGGTGTGTGTGTATGTGTGTGTGTGTGTGTGTGCGCGCACGCACGCACGAATGCATATCCTATCATGGTGCGAATGGTGTCTGGGGCAGCAGGGTGGGCTGAGGGATGCCACCAGCCTTCTCCATCTGCACAGAGGTGTCACAGGCATGCATCCATCACAGGCCTGGGGGGTGGGGAGGGAAGGTGTCCAGACTCTGGTGTGGTGTATACTTACTTGACCTGCACAAGCTCCCTGGAGGTTTTGGAAGGTTTTGCAGCCAAGCTGAAGGGCATTTATGCAGCAGCTGCAGATGCCATGGGTGACACCTTGTCTGTTACACGCTGGCCTGGGGAACTGTTCCCACCCCCCAGCTCACCTATCCTGATGCCTAAAATACATGTATGATGCCGGCTGCCAGTGGCGCACGCCTGTAAGCGTAGCTACTCAGCAGGCTGAGATCTGAGGAGGCCTGTTCAAAGCCAGCCTGGCAGAGAAGCCTGGGATTCTTAGCCACAATCACACAAGGCATCTGTGGGTGCAGGTGGTCGCACGTGCGCTTGTTGGCCTGGCTTCTCAGGCACAGGGGCCTGCCAGGGTGTGGCCTCATTCCTGCCCGCGTCTCCTCACGCCCAGCCCAGGCCGTTGTAGACCTTGGCCTCATATAGCTCCAGGAATTGGCTTTGGGGTGGCGTGGGTGCGAAGGATGGGTACTGGACGGGTTGGTTCTGGCCAGGGTCACCCTGTGCAGTGCTGCGGCCCTGTGCACATGCGCCCAGCCCACCTCGCCTTCCCAGGCAGCTTCCCTGAGGACGACGTCCCGGAGAGAGCCTACAAGAAGCTACTAGAAGGGAGGCGTAAGCGGAAGCAGAAGAAGAAGAAGAAGAAGAGTTTGCCTCTGTCACCCCAGGAGGGAGGTAGGCCTGGAGGCATGAGGAGGCAGGGGAGCTGCCTCGCTGTCCCCCCTGGTGGGCACCAGCCTGGTGCCCGCTGTGCTGGGCACTGCTCATGGGTTGAAGGCTGCCACCGGCTGGAACTGCCCTGCAGGGGCCTGTGCTCTGCCTGGCGGCGTCCGGCCCTCTGCGTGGAGGCCACAGGAGCGTGGCCGGTGTGTAACGCCACCGCCTGGGCTTGGGGTGTGTTCTGCCCAGGCGGTGGGTGTGTGGGGTGGTGCCCCTGGCCGGGTGGGAAAGCCTTTTCTGTAACCCGCAACCCGTGTGTGCCACACTCCCCCCCCCCCCCCGGGGAATGCTGCTGGGTCCCTTTGGGGGCCTGGGAGTCAGCGCCTGGGCTCTGGCCAGTCACCTCAGTAACTCCCTGGACCACACTGGTTCCACGGCCCTGCCCACCCCCCCCCTCCCGGTCTGTCCTCTTTCTGGAGTTGCAGTCCTCCCTGGGGCCTGGGCTTGGGGGCACGGCACCATCCACGTTGTCCACACTGGCGTGAGCACCCTTGCCCACTGCCGTGGCGTGAGCACCCTTGCCCACTGCCGTGGCTGTGTGGAGGCTGGCGTGCACTCACAGCTGGGCTGCTTCACCAGGGGAAGGAGAGGAGGAGGCTCTGAGTCCTGACCCAGGCATGGAGACCAAGAGGAAGAGGAGCAGGAAGAGGAGCAGGCCTGCAGAGCAGGCAGAGACTGGCCGCCAGAGAGGGGCTCACGGGAAAAGGAGGAAGAAGCCTCAGCAGCTGCTAGGTGCCAGAGCGAAGAAGGCCGGAGCGCAGCAGCCAGAGGGGAAGCGGACGCGGATACCGGAAGGCAAGGAGTGACCAGGCCACCCGGCCAGTCCTGGACAAGCTGGAGCCGGGCTGAATAAAGGCAGAGGACCTGGGCACGCTCCTGCGCTCTCTGCTAGCTTCGAGAGTTCCTTCCTTGAGCTAAGGCCTGTGTATGATGACTGTTGAGTCAGAAATTGACACTCCTGAGGTCGAATTCTACCCACAGTGGGTGTGGTGATGCACGCCTGCAATCCCAGCTACGTGAGACAGAAGGATCATGAGTTCAAGGTCAGCCTGGACTACATAGACCCTGTCTCACAGAAAGAACGACCTACATGGAGATCACCCACCTTGAGCTCCCCACAAAATAAACGCCTTACGAGAGCAGCTTTGCTTCTGCTGTTTGTGGAGTGTGGTGAGGCGACAGGCGTCTCCGGAGCAGAGCCTGTGCTGTCTGGCTTTGTGGGAGTGGAGTCTGCGCCTTCCGGGTGGCCTGGTCCCTCCGTGGCCGGCTGGGGCTCTGAGGTGGAGGGTTCCCGGCTTGTTGCCGGAGGGTGTAGCTGCTGCTGATCTGTTCTCTTGGGCCGTGGCTGAGGTTGGGGGTCCGGTGGGCGCCGGAGCGCGCGGTGGGCTCTGCTCTCATTCCAGTCGGTGGGGCTGGGTCCCTGGGCCCTGCTGCTATTCCCGTGTTCCCCCTGGGTATAGACCAGAGGCCGAGGGGAGGATGGTCGTGCTGTGTCCCAAGGTTACAGATGACCCAGTGCAACTTGTGAGAACTCTGGTCCACCCACCTGCCGAAGCAAAGTGCCGTGAGTGCGCCTGCCCCGGGTCCTGCGGGGCTGCCCCCTGCCCACCCCGGACGGCCTGTCGGTGGAGCCGCCGCTCTTGGGGCACACTGGGACAGTGACGTGTGTCAGAAAGTGAGGAGGTAGGGTGGGAAGGTGGCTCAGTGGTAGAGCGCTTGCCTTGCATGTCTGAGGCCCTGAGTTCGATTCCTCAGCACCACATAAGCAAAAAGAAAAAAGCCGGAAGTGGCGCTGTGGCTCAAGTGGTAGAGCGCTAGCCTTGAGCTGAAGAGCTGAGGGACAGAGTCCAGGCCCAGAGCTCAGGCCCACTACTGGACCAAAAAAAAAAGAAAGTGAGGAGGTAGGGTGGGAAGGTGGCTCAGTGGTACGGTGCTTTGCGTGAAGCCTTGGGTTCGATTCCTCAGTCCCACATACATGATAAAGGCGGGCAGGAAGTGGTGCTGCTGCTCAGGTGGTGGAGCGCCAGCCTTGAGCAGTAGAAGCTCAGGGACAGCGCCCAGGCCGAGTTCAAGCCACAGAAGTGGAGAAAAACAAGTGGACAAGGCAGTGCATGCCCGCGACCCTGCCACTGGGTGCAGGCTGATGACAGGTTGCCGGGCGCCGGTGCTCACACCTGTAACCCTAGCCACTCAGGAGGCTGAGCTGAGGATCGCGGTTCGAAGCTTGGCACCATGACTGGAGGAGGGCCAGGCCCTTGGTGCCTCTGCTGACTGTCCGGGCTGTGCCGCGCACGTGTCTTCTCTGCACAGAACCTCTCCAGCACTGTGGTGCCTGGGAGACACTCGCCTGTCCCCTCTGGTGGGCTGGTGGACTGTGGCTCACTGGTCACCATTGCTCGCGGCTTTGGGCAGCCTGGTGACCGACAGCCACAGCCCATGGGCATGCGGGCGAGGTGGCTCACTGGCGGCCTGCAGTGGCCAATGCTTGAGCGTTCAGGACATTTTCAGGAGTGTGCAGCCGCCACCACGTTCCACTCTGGGACATTTTACCCAGAAGAAGCCTGCCACCCTGCCACCCGCAGCCTCTCGTCTGTTCCTCCCGCAGCTCCCGCTCTGCTGGTGGCGGTCACGGTGTCATCCAGGACGTGGCTCCACCCGACTCCTTCCACCCGGCGTGGTAAAGCCTCATCCCTGGTCGCCTCCGCGGCACGGTGGCCTTTCCACACTGCCCGTGCAGACACAGGGTAAGCTGCGTCCGCTGGAGGCTTCAGGAGTCTGAGTATGGACATTGGTTTTCCAGGGGTGGAACAGTTTCACTAAAGAACTCCCTGACAGCGGCTGCACTGGACACAGCTGTCCAGCTGTGGCCCGCAGGCCAGCAGTAGGCAGGGCCACAGCTGTGAGTGCTTGGGCCGGGGCACCGGGAGCGGCGGGACAGGGACCTCGGGACGGGGCACGGAGTCGGCGAAGTGACAGACTCACAGAGTTGCATCGGAGTGAGTGCATCTTCACTGAGGAGAGTTAACATCTTTATACACTGTGATTGCGACATAGATTCTCTAAGCACATGATTTTTAAGAAAAGCAAAGCATTAATGGGTTACGTGGAAACGATGACTATCCCACCAACTGTTTTTTTTGTTGTTGTTGTTGGTCGTGGGGCTTGAACTCTGAGCCTGGGCGCTGTCCCTCAGCTCTTCAGCTCAAAGCGAGCGCTCTACCACTTGAGCTACAGTGCCACTTCCGGTTTTCTGGTGGTTTATTGGAGATAGGAGTCTCACGGTCTCTCCTGCCCGGGCTGGCTTTGAACCATGATCCTCAGAT
>NW_012267319.1:2833251-2835013 GCF_000151885.1 Dipodomys ordii
ATTGGAGATAGGAGTCTCACGGTCTCTCCTGCCCGGGCTGGCTTTGAACCATGATCCTCAGATCTCAGCCTCCTGAGTAGCTAGGATTACAGGCGTGAGCCACCAGCGCCTGGCTATCCCACCAACTGTTTAAGCTAAGTGGTGCGAGACAAGTCTAGCACATTGTTTAATACAATGCATCATCTATTCAGCCTTTTATGTTTAATAATTAACAAACCTAAGACAGGGCTGTACTTATGTTGTACTCTATTTTTTCCATAAGTTTTCAAGTCCCTTTGAAACCATCCTAAAAACCACTTTCAGGTTGAGCCAGGCATTCTCTGTTTCCTATGATTTTGATCCCAATATTTTTCACATGAATTTCTAATTGTTATTTTAAACTATCTTGTTGTTTTGATAATAAACACCACAATGGTCTAGATCTACCTAATCTTTACATAAAATCTAATGAGTACCAAGATAGTCTTTTTTTTCTTTTACATTAGTCTATCTATTTCCATCTTTATAAACGCCTGTATAAGGCAAAGGTTCATTGATCGGCTCAGGAAATGTGATGTCACTAACTTTATATCTTGTGGGAAACCACCATCTATTCCCTATAACATAAGCTGGACCAAACTTAGTCATAACTGTTGGAATCTTTCTTTTCCTTTTATTATTAGGGGTCCCTTTTTCTAGAACTCTGTGCTTCTGGGATAACTCCTTCTGGTGGTTTAATTCGTTAATTCTGCCTGTTGTATCTGGAAATTTCAAATTTCTGTATTTACTATGCGTGAGCCGCAAAACTGCGTGTGAGGCTGCAGGAGCTGCTGAGGCAGCGTCACCTCAGGTGACAGATTGATTGGGGCGTCGTCCACATCCAACCTTCAGTCCTGGTCTTTATTATTCACAGAAGCCGTCTCTGTGGACTGGAAAGGAGTGCCCTGTTCGCGGGTCAATAGAAGAATAGCCAGAATGAGAATAAAGGTGGCAACGAATGTACAGCCAAGAAGCGGCAGTAAGGATAAAGCTGGAGGCAGTAAAGGTGCAGCCCAGCGTGTAAGCAGCCTTGAGCCAATACCCTTCCGGCAGCCATGCTTCCTTGAAGCTAGCGCCTTGCCTGACGCCATCTCTCACTGACACTGCCTGTCTTCAGGACTCCTGTTTCTCTGACAGTCTCCTGCCACACTTGGCTAAGGGTGTACTGACGTGCACCTTGGCTCTAAGTATCTTCCAGAAACCAGTGGGGTTTGCCAGAACCTGGTGCCACAGCCTAGGCAGGTGGACACAAAATGAGTAGTCGCTGTGACTTAACTTAGGGTCTGTCTCTGTTTCTGTGGTCCGAGTTCGTGTGCCCACGGAGGGTGCCTACGCTGTTCCTGGCACTCAGATGCCGGCTTGGTTCCCCATAATCTCTTCCGTGGGTCTCCTGGAGCCAAGGCCCCTCCCAGTGCTGCGCCCGCCCTGGCTTCTCGCCTCCCTCCATCCCTGGTCTCTGTGGCCCTCTTGTCTGTGGCTTCCCTTCCTGGGCTGGGACCCTCTGCCTGCTCTGATTCCTGGCCTGCCTCTCCCCCAGCAGGGACGCCCCCCCTCGCCGTCTGGCCCAGTCTGAGGCCCCTATGGGAGGGGAATGGGGCCTGGCCGCTGCATTCATCCAGGATCCAGACCTCTCACACTCCCAGTCAGCTGTGGAGAGCTGTGTGCCAGGAGCCCTCCAGGAGGGGCAAATGGAGAGGTAATCGGTGGGCCCCGGCCTGCGTGGTGGGGTGGGGCAGCCCGGCCC
>NW_012267319.1:2835158-2839201 GCF_000151885.1 Dipodomys ordii
CCCCCCCCCCCCCCCGTGCCCTCGCGTGGCATACGCACCAGCTGTGCTGCCTCACTCTGCTCTGCCCTGCCCAGGCCGCGATCTCCTCCCTGGCAGAGAAGACCGGGTGGAGCGGCACGCCTGGTGCCTGGCCACGTTGGTCTGCGTGCTGGTGGTTTGGGAGAGGGGCCGGCAGCCCCACAGCGCCGCCTTCCCACCAGCCCAGGACAGGCGGGGCCTGCTCTATCACCATAACCACTGTTGCGGCCAAGCCTGCCCTCATGTGCTAGATGTGCCAGGATCTGCAAGACCCAGGGTCCAGGGGGAAAAAACAATCTCAGGGATTTTTCTGCCTGGGTTGGCTTTGAAATTCAATCCCCAGATCTCAGCCTCCTGACTACCTAGGATGACAAGGCATCAGCCACTGGCGCCTGGCAGCAATCTCCTCCTCCTCCTGCTGCTCCTCCTCCTCTTCCTCTTCTTCCTCCTCCTTCTCCTCCTCTTCCTTCTCCTCCTCATCTTCCTCTTCCTTCTCCTTCTTCTCTTCCTCCTCTTCCTCCTCCTCTTCCTCCTCCTCTTCCTTCTCTTCTTCCTCCTCTTCCTCTTCCCCATCTTCTTCCTCCTCCTCTTCCTCCCCCTCTTCCTTCTCTTCCTCATCTTCCTTCTTCCTCTTCCTTCTCCTCCTCATCTTCCTTCTCTTCTTCCTCTTCCTCATCTTCCTCCTCATCTTCCTCCTCCTTATCTTCTCTTCTTCCTCCTCCTCCTCTTCTTCCTCCTCCTTTTCCTCCTCTTACTCTTCCTCCTCCTCTTCCTTCCTCCTCCTCTTCCTCCTCCTCTTCCTCTTCCTCATCTTCCTTTTCTTCTTCCTCTTTCTCTTCCTCATCTTCCTCCTCCTCCTCTTCCTTCCCCTTCTCCTCTTTCTCCCCCCCCTCCTCTGCCTTGGCAGCAGCAGGGAGATGGCTGGAGGGCATGCAGGTCTGCATGGTTGCTGTGGGCAGCTGTCCCTGCTAGGCGGGCTTGGGACAGACGCCCCTGTGTTGGGCTGCCTGGCGCTGTCCCGGGTGTGGGGTCCCGTGGAGGTCTCTGCCTGCCCAGGACGGACGGGCTGGGAGCGCAGCACTATGCAGGGGAGCGAGGAGGCCAGGGCCTGGGGGGCACAGGGCCGGACACTGGCTGCAGAGACGGTGCCATGGGAGGCCCTGGCGTGGTCAGGGCGGCTCCTCCCGCACAAGGCTGTTGCTGTGTGTACCCAGCAGCATGGCTTCTGGAAGCAGCACCAGCCGGGGCGTCGGCCCGGGGCAGGCTGGCCTTGGCTCTGCCCAGCCCGGGAAACTGGATCGGCTGTGTATTTGCTGCAGTAGGGATTTCAGATCCAGGACCAGCTCCCAAGGGCTTCTCTGCGGATGCCCAGCTCTCTGCCTGGCGCCTTCCTCCACATCTTGAGACAGACTGCGCAGGCTGCAGGGCTGGGGCGGGCTCAGGGCCCCAGGGTCCCAGGGCAGGGCAAGACCTGGCCGGGCCAGGACCCGCGTGGTGTCAGACTGGCATGGCGGTGACCAGGGAACAGCCCCTGTGTGGTCTGCACACGTTGAGCTGGCACAGGGTGTGGAGAGTGTGTCTGAGTGTGTGCATCCAGGTGTGTGCCGTGTGCATCTGAGGGAACAGACCCCTGAGCAGGAGCTGTATCCAGCCACGGGGAGGCTTTCCGGTGGTTTCTGGAAGGAGGCGGCCTGGACTTGCGGCTCCTGGCCCGCTCTGGCCTGTGGCCCCGACGGCTCCTGCCTGACCCTCGGGGGCGGTGCGTGACCAAGGCGAGCAGCACATTTCTGAGACCACACCTGCGCATGCCTTGTTGAACACGGATGCCACAGGAAGGGCAGGCTCCGTTATTAAAAAAAGTCACTCTGAAAAGCAAAGAAAATGCTAAGCGCTGGTGGTTCACACCCGAACTCTTGGCTACTCAGGACACTAAGATCTGAGGTTTGCAGTGAGCCAGTCCAGGTAGAAAGTCCAGATGATTCCTATCTCTAATTAACCACCAAAAACCCAGAAGTGGAGCTGTGGCTCAAGTGGTAGAGTGCGAGCTTTGAGTAAGCGCCCGGCCCTGAGGTCAAGCCGCAAAACCAGTACCAAAAAAAGCGCAAACAACAAGGAAGGCCGGGAACTGGTGGCTCATGCCTGAAAGCCTAGCTTCTCAAGAAGCTGAAGTCTGGAGCTGGGAAGGAGGCCTAGTGGTAGAGTGCTTGCCTAGCACGCATGAAGCCCTGGGTTCGATTCCTCAGTACCACATATACAGAAAAGGCCAGAAGTAGTGCTGTGACTTAAGTGGTAGAGTCCTAGCCTTGAGCAAAAGAAGGTCAGGGACAGCGCCCAGGCCCTGAGTTCAAGCCTCAGGACTGGCAAAAAGAAAAAGAAAAAAGCTGAAGTCTGAGCATCAAGGTTAAAGCTGACACAGGCAGGAAACTCTGTGAGACTCGTATTATCTCCAGTTAATCAACAAAGTGAACCTGTGGCTCCGTGGTACAGCACTAGCTTTCTTTTTCTTTTTTTTTTTTTTTGTTGGTCGTGGGGCCTGAACTCTGGGCCTGGGCGCTGTCCCTCAGCTCTTCAGCTCAAGGCTAGCGCTCTACCACTTGAGCCACAGCGCCACTTCCAGCTTTTTTCTTTTTGCTTATGTGGTGCTGAGGAATCGAACCCAGGGCCTCATGCATGCAAGGTAAGCGCTCTACCACTGAGCCACCTTCCCAGCCCTAGTGCTAGCTTTCATTGAAAAAGCTAAGCAAGCATGTGAGACACTGAGTTTAAGCCTCAGTACTGGTGTGCGCGCACTCGCACACACACACACACACACACACATCAAAGGAAACATCAGCAGTGTATCCAGCAGCACCACAGCGCAGCAGGCAGGAGCATGCGCCCAGCCCACTCCCCCAGCTAGCGAGAAAGCGTGACCCACTCTGCTGGCTCACACTGGTCACAGCTGCTTGAGCACTCTGAGCAGGAAACCCGTCCCAGCGGCCAGGCCAGGCGCCTGCTCCATGGTGAACCATTAGACTTCTGAGGGAGGAGTGAGACAGGAACCCCCCCACCCCAGGCTGGCGGCTGTGCTAGAGAGACGAGGAGGGGACCGAGGCAGAGGGGAGGGGCCGTGCGCACCCCAGCCATCCTGGGATGCCCCCAGCTGGATGCACTGGCAGCGGTGGGCTGGGCCCTGGGGCCCAGGCAGGATGCGGCCTGCACTCCTGGCCGGGCGGTCTGGCCTGCTGCCGCTTGGGCGGCTGTCATCAGTGGGGCCGTTGTGGTCAGGTGCGCGTGGTCATGTGTCCTTGGCCACAGCCTGGGTCGCTGGGCCCCGCTGATCTCCACGGCAGGGGAAGCTGCGCCTGGGTCTGTGGTGGCCAACATCAGAATCTCTCACTGGGCGCAGGTGGCTGGCGCCTGTCATCCTCGCTCCTCGGGCGGATGAGATCTGAGGATCATGGTTCGAATCCAGACCAGGCAGGAAAGTCTGTGAGACTCTTACCTCCCATTCACCACCAAAGTGTCCCAAGTGGAGCTTTGGCTCAGGCGGTAGAGCACTAGCCTTCAGGGAAAAGCTGAAGGGAGTACCGGAGGTCAAGCCCCAGTGCTGACAAAATGAACAAATAACAGAACCTCGGTCTTGGCTGGAAGGGGCGTCTGAGGGGCCGAGGGGCGTGGCCTGTGAGAGCCGGCCCAGCAGAGCCTGCTGGACACGGAACTGAACGGAGGCTCCCCACCCCTCCACCCTGAACAGGGCCACCCGCACCTGCACCCCAAGTGCTAGCCCCTCACCGCCCTCCTGCTGAGATGCCTTCCCGGTGCACCCCCTTCTGACAGTGCCGGGGTTCCACAGACAGATGGCAATACTAAAGGGAGCTGTGCACCCTGCAACTGGGAGACTCTCCAGAAAGTTCTGCCCAGTGGGGTGTACGGTTCCTTTCATGTCACTTCACAAAACTGCCACCAGAGGGCAGGCGCTGGCTGTCGGGTAGAGAGCCGCGGCCCGCTGGCAGGGCAGGAGGGCCCTGCAGGGGAGCGGGGGG
>NW_012267319.1:2839251-2845532 GCF_000151885.1 Dipodomys ordii
GGGGGGGGGGGGGCAGGAGGAGGGGGCACCGAGGAGGGGGCACCGGCTGTGTGGGACACTGGGAGAGAGTGGAGGGTGTTCAGACCTCTGTGTGATTCCTGCCTCTCTGAAGCTAGCAAGAGAATGCTGGAGGTGTGGCTCGAGTGGTAGAGCGCCCGTCACAGCCAGTGAGGCCCTCAGAGAAGGAATTAAGGAATGAATCCTCTGCTTTCTCCTTTGGCTTCTGGCGGCACCGCTGCTGTCTCCCCACATCTTCTCCAAGCTCGGAATTAGCAAGTGATCGATTTGCTCCAGGCAGAACCCAGGCCTTTCACACCAAGTGCTGGCGGGCAGGTGTCTCTCCAGCTTCCTGCAGATCAGGACATGCCTGTCACCAGAGACCTGCGTGCTGGAGCCGGGGTGTGGCCATCTAGACCTCAGCTGTGGGATGGCAGGGCGTCTGGAGACCAGGGCAGCTTATCCAGGAGGTGGCCTGTCCTGGTCTCCTGACCTGGCTGAGCTGATGCCAGTTGCTGCCCCTCCCCTTCAATCAGGCCATTTCCCCCCCCACTCCTTCCTGTCCCATGCAGGTAGCCAGTCACACAGGGCAGAGGTCCACCCTCAGGTGACACTGAGGGTCTCTACGTGGGGTCTCGCTCTGCGGACTGCTGGCCACAATCAGCAGTGGGGGCGGAGTCTGCGTAGGCTGAGGGGGGGGCACATAGTCGGGCAGACCCCCAGGAATTTCAGTCACAGGCTTGGCACAATGGGAGAGAAACCAGCAGAGCCAGTTCCTCCCCTGCCTCCCATGGCTTCTGGCTAGCGCTGCTCTTTGCCCTGGCTGATGTGCCTCTGTGTTTAAATGGCTGGCGTTGTGTAATCTTACCTGGCTGCAGGCGCAGGGAGAGCCAGACTCAGGTGTGGATCGTCAGCAGAGCCCAGCTTCTGCGGGAGAACCAGGCTCAGGTGTGGATCGTCAGCAGAGCCCAGCTGCGCGGCGCGGCTCCTCCGGCTCACAGGTAAGACCTCCCGCGCACAGCCTTCAGCACAGGGGCATTTTTTTTAACATGAAAGGCATCTCTAATCTCTGTGATATGAAAAAATCTCCTTCATTTCCACCTGAGCGTTCAGTCTCTCTCTTTTGACCAGGAGAAGGGTGTAGATTTTTAGAATTAAAGTCGAGCTGGGAAGGTGGCTCAGTGGTAGAGTGCTTGCCTAGCCTGCATGAAGCCCTGGGTTCGATTCCTCAGAACCACAAACACAGGAAAAGCCGGAAGTGGTGCTGTGGCTCAAGGTAGAGTGCTAGCCTGGAGCAGAAAGCCTCGGGGCAGTGCCCAGGCCAGGAGTTCAAGCCCCACAACCGGCAAAGAAACAAAAAAGAATTAAGTCTGACGTTTGGCTACAGAACTCACATGCTATTGCCCTCCTGGCTATGAAGGGCAGGGCGTGTGTCTAGACTCTCCAGAGGAGGACTGTGGAAGGTGCTGGAAGGGTGTTTGGAGGAGGAAGGGTGGGCACAGGCACTAGAGCAATAGTGTGCAGCCACCAATACCAGGCAGCTCGGCGTGTGCTTGTGCAGAGTGTGCTTGTGCAGAGGCCGCGCGGCCGCGCCTCAGACCGCAGGTGTGGCAGCCCGGGCCGCCTGTCCCCCACCGGCCTTCTCTTTTGCGTCCCCTTTCTGTCTGTCCCCTTTCTGGCCTTTTTTTTTCTGGTACTGGGGTTGAATCCAGGGCTTCGTTTTGCCAGGCAGCCGCTGTACATGCGAGCCCCACCCCAAGCCTTTTTGCCTGTTATTTTCAAATAGGGCCTTGTGTTTCTGCCTGTGTAGCCCTGGAGAAGGGACTGCTCCTTCCCGCCACCAGGTGCCCCCTCCTTCTAGCTTCCCCCGCCCCACTCCTTCCCACCCTAGTGGCCTGGCCAGGAGCCAGGAGCACGCTGCCCTGCCTGCCAGCCTGCTATGGCCAGAGAATTTTCTTGTTATTACAGAGGTGTTGGACAGAAGGGTTACCACTTCACAATTCAGGTAACGCGCACGCTTTTCTTTTGGATGTCACCCCTTCCTTTGTTTCCCCCAGTTTCCCCCGACCCGGTCTACCCACACGCTGCGTCGGTCATTTGGCACGCGGTTCATGTTCCACCAGATGCCCGGCTGCATTTACTCCCCTCCTGCAATCCCCTCACCTCCTTAAGAAGTAAAGAAGGCTGAGCACCTGTGGCTCACGTCCAGGATTCTGGACTCAGCACACCGAGGATCATGGTTCAAAGCCAGACTGGGGCTGGGGAGGTGGCTTAGTGGTAGAGCGCTTGCCTTGCATATATGAGGCCCTGGGTTTGATTCCTCAGCACCACATAAACAGAAAAAGCTCAAAGTGGTGCTGTGGTTCAAGTGGTAGAGCGCTCTCCTTGAGCTGAAGAGCTGAGGGACACCGCCCAGGCCCAGAGTTCAGGCCCCACGACGGACAAAAAAAAGTTAAAAAATAATAATAATAAAAGCCAGACCAGGCAGGAAAGTCCACGCAACTCTTATTTCCAGTTAACCACCAGAAAACTGGAAGTAGCACTGTAACTCAAAGTGGTGAAGCACTAGCCTTGAGCGGAAAAACTCAGGGACAGTTCCTAAGCCCAGAGTTAAAGCCCCACAATGAACACACATACAACAACAGCTAACCCATTTTTGTTTCCTGGAATTCATTTCAATGAGTAGTATTTTACAGGTTCAGGAGAGCTACGCCTTTCTCTTCTTCTCCTAAGAGTGTGTGAATGCCGTGAGCCCCGTATGTTATCATGTCCAGCTGTATTTTAGATCTAATGTCACATATGAGAGAAAACATGCACTGTGTGTCTCTCTGAGCTTGGCTTACCTCACTTAAAGTGATTTGTTCTAGGTCCATCCATCTCCCTGAAAATGATGTAATTTTATTCCTTCTAATGGATGAGGAAGTTCCATTGTGTACAAACACCACATTTTATTGATCCACTCATCTGTTGTGCGGCATCTGGGATGTTTCGTAACTTGGCTCTTGTGAATAGTGCAGCAGTGAACATGGATGCACTAGTGTCTTTATGTATCCTGACTTGTAATGGTGCCCAGGCGTGGTGAGGCTGGGTCACAGGGAAGGTCTGTGTTTAGATTTTTTTTTTTTTTTGTCGGTCAGTGGGGCCTGAACTCTGGGCCTGGGCGGTGTCCCTCAGCTCTTCAGCTCAAGGCGAGCGCTCTACCACTTGAACCACAGCACCACTTTGAGCTTTTTTTGCTTATGTGGTGCTGAGGAATCGAACCCAGGGCCTCAGGCATGCAAGGCAAGCGCTCTACCACTGAGCCACCTTCCCAGCCCAGCTCTACCTTTTGAGTAGCTGAGATTTTTTTTAAATGCTGGCAATTGTGCTAGCCAGATGTTCCACTGAGCTGTATACACAGATCTAAAATGGGACTTTTTTTTTAAGGGAATTCATTTCATTCCTTAGGAAAGGCCTTGCCCCAGACTTGCCTGAATGCATTGTCACTGAAAATGTCTAACTTGTCTTAGTTTAAAATCAAAGATGTCCAGGCACTGGTGGCTCACACCTATAACCACAGCTATTCAGGATGCTAGGATCTGAGGATCACGGTTCAGAGCCAGCCCATGCAAGAAAGTCCAAGACACTCTTATCTCCAATTAAAAATCCAAAAATCTGGAAGTAAAGCTGTGGCTCAAAGTGGTAGAGCGCTAGCCTTGAGCAAAAGAGCTTAGAGACAGTGCCCAGGCTCCCAGGGCAAGCCCCAGGACCAGCAAAACATATGAACAATCACCAATATTTAATATTCTTTTATCACTGAAGATTTTATGGCAAGCAAAGTTAATATAAATAATTTTAATGACTGAGTCATAGTTCATCCATCTGGTAGGGTAGCTTTCTTTTACTAACTACAAGTGGCTTTGGGCATGTGGAATTTCACCTTTGGGTGAATTGAGCATTTCATTGCTCTGGACATAAGCTAGGTGCCAATGGCTCATGCCTGTCATCCTAGCTACTCCGGAGGCTGAGATCTGAGAATTCCCATTTGAAGCCAGTCTTGGCAGGAAAATCCAGGGACTGTTATCTCCAATTAATTAGCAAAAAGCCAGAAATGGAGCTGTGGCTCAAGTGATAGAGCACCAGCCTTGAGCAAAAAAAAGCTAAGGTCCTGAGTTCATGCCTCAGAATTGGCACATGCACATATACACAGACACGCACACGCGTGCACACATACACACATGTTGTTCTGGATACAAATCAAATTATTTCCAAAAAGTTTTGTTACAATTTATATTGCACAGGGCTGGGAAGATGCCCTTCAGCAAGCCCACAGCCCCCATGCCAAGCGGGGCCTTCGGCTGTGAGGGTGGGGATGTGGACAATGGACAATGGACAGCCCTGCGGCGGCACAGGGGCTTCCGGAGCCCCTGCAGCCTTCCTGCCTCTCTCCTTCCCTCTCCGCGCTCTGAGGCCTGAACGCCTCACACCCCAGTCCTCGCCAGCGCAGACCCAGCCCTCGGAGGACATCAGACGAACCTCGTTGGGCCTGGCTGGAGGCTCTGACCCAGCCTGAGCCCTGCCCTAGGGCCACCGCAGGGTGAAGGGGGCTTTCTCCTGTGTGGCCAAGCCACCGTAGCCCTGCAGAGGACCAGAGAGGACCCCATCTGCTGGGCTTCTCCCACAAAAGGCGCGGAGAGCTGGCCGTGGTGCTGGCAGCAGCGGTGGCCTGGTCATCACCGGCTGTGGATGGAGTGGAGCCCAGGGCAGCACACGGCTCAGGGTCAGACCCAGGCTGACAGGAAGCACTGCTAACACTGCCCGGGACCTTGCAGTAAGTTGTCTCTCTGTTTGTCTCGGAGAGCCAGGCAGGGCTCCATTTATCCCTTCATCCTGGCCCTCCCCTGTCTCCCCTAGGAGAGTCAAGCACAGACCCCATCCCTTGGATTCCACCTCCCTTTGCACGCGAGAGCATCACGCAGAACCTGTTAGACCACTCACACCTTCCCCAGCCACACAGGGATTTGGCAGCAGCTCCACCCCCCCCCTCACCCCATGGCCCTGGCCCCTAATTTTCCAAGCTCTACTAAGAGACAGGATAAAATCCAAGGCTCACGATCACTTCTATTTATTTCCATGGTGACTCGACGCAGGGAAGGGTCTGCAGACGCCTCCTGCCCCGCGTTGGTGTCCTGCGGTCAGCCTGACCCAGCCACCTGGAAGAGGCCACACTGAGACTGGCCCTAGGCCAGGCCCCCAGGGCCAGGGAGGCACGGACTGCCCATGTGTCAGGGCCTGGACTTCAGCCGGCAGCTTCAGTCTCGGTGACGTGTCTGTATCCCGATAACATTCACACAGCCTCTTCTCAGTATATCCCTGAAGTTGTGCATCCAGTCCCACGGCCAGTTCTGGGGAGTCCTTACATTACAGACAGCCACCGTGCCCGCGCCCACCCTCTGTGCTGTCCCACGAATCCACCTTCTGCCGACAGACGGCTCTGGATGGATGGACAGAAAGGGGGACGGTTAGGTAGAGGGGGATGTAAAGCATTGGGCCCAACACGTGGAAGATAACGTGGCCCAGCATGCCGCTTTTTGTTCCCATAGTCCCTTGGGCTCCTGCTCAAATGCTTCTTCCCATAACTCCCTGGGTGCCCACTCAACCAATGGAAAGAGCTGGGGCGGGGCATGCACAAGCCATCTAGCAGTCAGCACAAAGCTGATTGGTGGAGATGTGGGAGGAGCTTGCACTCCAAAGCCCGCCCTCCAGAGGACCCAGGCTCCTCTGCCCTCCACCAGGATGGAAAGTGCTTACCTGAAGCATATTCCTGCTTTTTAATTATTTGATGAGCCGAGAGAACACGTCTGGTCCCCTAGATGGCGTGGGTCTCACAGGGACAGAGCCCGCAGCCTGTGGTCCCCGCTGGGCTGCCTGCCCCCCAGTGTCATCCAGAAAGCATATGTGGGGTTCACAGCAGAACCTGCTTCTCCACAGGTTGAGCCCACGTTTCTCCCCGCTCAGATCCCCAGCAGCTCTTGGTGAAGACAAAAATCCCCGTGGCCCCGAGCTCTGCACCTCAGACCCACCGTGATGGTGACCCCTGCTCTCACCCACGACCCAGCCACGTTGGGGCGGTTTCCCTCGTATGGGCGGGGCCTTGAGGGGTCAGAACTTCCCGCCAGCATCAAGGAGGGAGCCCTGGGCTTTCCTGCCCTGGGGGGCCGTGAGGGAGCTGGGAAGGCAGGGCTGGGGGGCCGTGAGGGAGCTGGGAAGGCAGGGCTGGGGGGCCGTGAGGGAGCTGGGAAGGC
>NW_012267319.1:2845737-2856993 GCF_000151885.1 Dipodomys ordii
CGTGAGGGAGCTGGGAAGGCAGGGCTGGGGGGCCGTGAGGGAGCTGGGAAGGCAGGGCTGGGGGGCCGTGAGGGAGCTGGGAAGGCAGGGCTGGGTCACCCCTGGTCAGCTCTGGGTCGAGCTCTAGGATGCCCAGGAAGGCAGCAGCCATCCTCAGACAGCAGCAGCAGGGCCTGAGCACACAGCCCCTTCCACAGCCTCAGGCCAGACACGTCACCCCCTGCCGCTGTGTGGCTTTTCCTTCATAAAGGATCTTTTGCAAAATGTTAGCAAAAATGAATCACAGACAATGTGGCAGTTCCTCCAAAAATTAATCGGAATGACCACATGATCCTACAAAATCAAGCCGGAGTTTTAGGCCCGAGGGCTTCCCGCATGCTAGGTCCAACAAAGCACAGAGCAAGGTTTAGTGTGTGTGTGTGTGTGTGTGTGTGTGTTTGTCTGTCTGTCTGCTTGTCTGTCTGTCTGTCCGTCTGTGCTTGTACTGGTACTGGGGCTTGGACCCAGGGCCTGAGTGCCTGTCCTTGGCTTTTTCACTCACTGGTGCTCTACCACTTGAGTCACAGCTCCACTTCCAGAGTTTTGGTGGTGAATTATAGATAAGAGTCCCACGAACTTTCCTGTCTGGGCTGGCTTTGAACCCTTGATCCTCAGATCTCAACCTTCTGAGTAGTTGATAGGATTATACGTGTGAGCCACCAGTGTCCAGCTGACATTTGGCTCTATTCTTGCATTCAACCCCATGCATAACAACTGAAGCATCAAGCATGGAACCATGTCTGAGTGAGGCCGCTGGATGGAACCCAGCCTCCGTGGCTGGCCCCTGCCTCTGTTGACAGGAGGGCCTGGGTCCCGGCAGAGTTGTCCCCTCACGGCAAGTTCCTGTTTGTCTGTTGCCCTGAGTGTGCGGTGAGATCATGTCCTCTGAGGCCGCTGAGTCTAGACGTTTCCTGGACGCTGGGAGAGCCGCTCCGGAACAACAAGCTCCAACAGTGCCCATTGCTAAGCAGCTGCGCCCCAGGGACGGCCTCTGGTCCCAGACACAGGCCTGCCCTGCCCGGGCCCAGGGGGCCTGTGTCACAGGTGCAAGGGCTGCCTGCCGATACCAGGTGTGGATGATTTAGAACACCCAAACACGAATCCAAGCACCCAAACACAGCTCCAAGCACCCAACCATGAATCCAAACATCCAAACATGGCTCCGAGCACCCAAACACAGCTCCAAGCACCCAAACACTGATACAGTACACCCAAACACAGCTCCAAGCACCCAAACACGGCACAGAGCACCCAAACACTGACTCAGATCAGGTGGGTGGGGCCCAGTTGCCGTATCTGCTGGGCAGGGGTCTTGAACTACCTACAGAGGCTAGAGAAGGCTCCAGAGGAGCAGGAGCAAGGCAGCAGGATGGGAAGACCTCAAGTATGGCAGGGAGGGCAGAACCCCTGTGGAGCCCTGGCCTGGTCAGGACACAAACCCATACCACCCAGTGCTGCGTGCCAATGATGGGGTCATGCGCTCTCTCTCTCTCTCTTCCTCTCTCTCTCTTTTTCTTTCTTTCTTTCTTTCCTTCCTTCCTTCCTCCCCCCCTCTTTCTTTCTTTCTTGTCAGTTGTGAGGTCTGAACTTTGGGCCTGGGCGCTGTCCCTCAGCTCTTCAGCTCAAGGTGAGCGCTCTACCACTTGAGCCACAGCGCCCCTTCCTGTTTTCTGGTGGTTTATTGGAAATAAGAGTCTACCGGACTTTCCTTCCCCAGGCTGGCTTTGAACCGTGATCCTCAGATCTCAGCCTCCTGAGTAGCTTGGACTACAGGCGTGATCCACCAGTGCCTGGCTACAATGAATGCTTGACTGCCCTCTGGCTCCCTCTGCCCCTTTCATTCATCCACCCTGAACTCCTTCCCTCTATTCCCCCTCTTGGGTGTATCCATTTCTTTGGGTCTGTCTTACTTCATTTAATAGAATTTTTCTCAAGTCTTTCCATTTACTTTTTTTTTGGTCAGTCGTGGGTCTTGAACTCTGGGTCTGGGCGCTGTCCCTCAGCTCTTCAGCTCAAGGCTAGCACTCTACCACTTGAGCCACAGCGCCACTTCTAGCTTTTTTCTTTTTGTTTATGTGGTGCTGAGGAATCGAACCCAGGGCCTCAGGCATGCAAGGGTAGTGCTCTACCACTGAGCCACAGCACCACTTCTGGTTTCTTGGTGGTTAATTGGAGATAAGAGTGTCACAGACTTTCTTGCTCTGGCTGGCTTTGAACTGTGATCCTCAGATCTCAGCCTCCTGAGTAGCTGGGATGACAGGCGTGAGCCACTGGCGCCCAGTTTCCATTTCCTTTTCAACAGCACAGTATCGTTCTTTCTTACAGAGAGTGGTTGAACAAGTGTACGTTCCCACAAACAGCGTGTTAGGGTTTCCTGGTGGCAGCATCCGTGCCAGCATTTGTTTTCTGTGCTCTTGATGATGTCCATTCTTGTGGCTGACGTGAGATCTAATGTCCGCTTATGGACAGGGATGTTGAGCATTTCCTTTTCTTTTTTCTTTTTGTGGGTCGTAGGGCTTGATCTCAGGGCTTGCCGCTGTTAGTTACTTTTGTGGGAGGGTCTCACTCTATGCTGTGTGCTTCCCCTGGTCTGCAGGGACCCGTTCGCTCCCCGCACCTGGCCTTGGTGCATCCCCTCCCTCTGCTGGAATACCGGTCTGGGCTATGATGCCCAGGACCTGGAGTCGCTGACCCCCCTCCCCACCACCCCGCCACCCCGCCGCACTCAGACAGGTCCAAAGGCCGGGACTCTCCAGTTAGACCTGGCGACTTGCGCCAGTGCCTGCTAAAGAGACGTGGTGAAGGACAGAGAAAGGACAACATGGAAGACGGCACCTCTCCAGGGGTCTCCAGAGGTGCGACACTGGCTGCGCTGACACAGGGGCAGGGGTGAGCAGGTAGGACTCAGCGTTAACACTGTGGCAGGTCACAGGTGAGGCCTGCCTGGCCATCGTCACAGGCTTTGGCCCTGGCGGAATTCTGGGATGTTATCACTTTACTGCTGGAACAGAACAGAAACAAGGTAGTCTCTCGAGTTTAGGCTATTTCCGTGAAGATGATATGAAGGCAGGCTGTGTGAGGGAAGCTTGCTTCCCGCAGGCCAGCTTGTATTTCCGGATCCCGAGGCGCCGGCCACGCGTGGCCCTCTCCTCTCCTTTTCTGCACACCTCCGTCTCATGCAGGCTGGGGGTCTGCTCCCCCACCCCATAAACTCTGTTCTGTCTGACCCATGCGGAGGTCTCCGTTCGGGACGTACAAGTGGGAAAAGCTGCAGGTGTGGCCACCGCTTGTTTTTTTTTAAGCCTCAGTTCCACTTCCAGCTTTTTGCTAGTTAATTGGGGATGGCAGTCTTCGAAGACTTTTCTACCAAGGCTAGCTTTGAACCTCGCTCCTCAGAGCTCAGCCTCCCGAGTAACTAGGATTTTCGGCACAAGCCACGCATGGGCACAGGAACTTTAATCCTTCCTGAGCTAGGTGAATGCACACCCAAATCACTCCAGCCACAACTCATCCTCCCACTGGGGTTCTGGGCGGGTAAGATGGGAGAGCCCCGCGCGGCCGCTACCCGCAGGGCCCCCCTCCTTCCAGACAGGCCTTTTATTCTTTCTGTCTCTACAAGTTCAGAGAGTTCCCAGATTTGCCATTTCAAAGGCAAAGGCAGATTTAGACAATCTCTTCTGTCTCTCTCAATTTTGTAACTGAACATTAAAAAGGAAATATGGTGGGTGGGAAACCGAACTGCTTTGATAGTTTACTTCCGAGTTTTACCTTCTGAGTTGGAGCCCTTGGTTACTTGTTGAAGAATACTATCTCCCTGTCTGCCCTCAGCACTCCTGCCCGGCAGGAGGGAGTGCTGGCTGAGGAGCTGCTCGTATTGCACTGGCCACAGGCAAATCTTCCACGTCCAACACTCTTTCCTTCTGAGTCATGACCTCGCCTCAATAAAGGCTCTGAGGAAGGGCCGGCCTGGCTGGGCGGAGGCAGGCTCTCAGCAGGCCACCCGCGGGAAGCCACTAAAGAGAGCTCAATTATAGATCAGCTGGAGGTTGTGGGCTCCCTGCTGGGTCGGCAGGGCTGTGACTGGCATGCTTGCCTCCAGCCCTTCAGGACACTGGAGAGAGGCTTCCTAGGCCACCGTGAGGCCACTTTTATGCCGCAGCCCCCAGAAAGCCTGGCTCTGGGGAGGGGGAGTGAAAGATGAAATGAAAGATTATTAGACTTGGCCAGAGAACCACACAGACATCCAGGTACAGAGAACAAAGAAAGGTTTATTGCCGGGGAAGGGACCGGCAAGAGTCCTTCTCACAAGGCAGAAGTGAGAAGCAGCACAGGCTATTGTCTGGGGTGACCTATATAACCTAGGAGGTTTAGGAGGGGCTGGAAGGGGCTAGGGGGTGGAGACCCCAGTGTGGACATGTGGGCCAGGGGCTTCATCGTGGAAGACTAGGATGGATGCATGCTGCTCAAATAGTAGAGAAGGGTCCTGCAGCTGCCCAGACCTGAGGTCACTCGAAGGGGCTCCTGTTGCCTTCTATGGGGGTAGCTGCCCCAGAGAAGGATCCCCAAAGACCACCATGGAGCTGATTCTGATGCAGGAACATGAGAGTCATGTATTGCCAGCTCCGACCCTGGACTCCCGACCGTCACTGACGCAGCGGATCTAGATCGAGAGCCCTGACTTCCAGTGTAGCAGGGGTTTTATTATGGTGACAGCAAGGGTAGGGGGTTTCTAACTTAGCGGTTACATGATTGGTTGACATTTAGTGAGTGAATCTTGTAATGTCTTATTGGCTAGTGTGCACGGGCTAAGCAGTAAGCAGCAAACTGTGTTAACTATGCTACCTTAAGAAACATCTGGAGCTTTAGGTGCCTTCCTGTCATCCGCTGATGGCTGTGGCTAGGGAAGTTATTGGGACATTTCGCAGCTTTTCCAGGAACATGGGTACTTTCAGTAAAGGCCTTCACAATGGAGTCTAAGTCCAGAATGGCTAAGGCCTCTCATCCATAGCTGCCCAGAGAAGTGCCATCCCGAGTGAAGGGGGCTGGAAGTTGATTATTTACTGCCTTTACTGTGTTGCCTAGGAAGGGAGCATGCTAAGCTGTGGAGAAGGGAAGGAGTGGACTAGGCTATGGGAAGGGACTCATTTTGCTAACAGGGAGACAGAGTCTGATCTGGCCCTTTGGCAGGGACAAAGGTCTGCTACCCTACTTCAAGTCTTCAAGGCTGGGTTTCAGATCCCTGTTCCTTCAAGGTCAGAAGCTAGGAAACTGGGATTGGGGCATCTGCCCCAAGAGAGGGGGCTGCACATAGAGCCAGCCGTGTGTGGTCCCTAAGAAAGCAGGAAAAGAGATGGGAAGGAAAGCCAGGCGCCAGTGGCTAATACCTATAACCCTAGCACTCAGGAGGCTGAGATCTGAGGATCACAGTTCAAAGCCAGCCAGGGTAGAAAAAACCATGAGAGACGGTTATCTCCAATTAACCAGCAAGAATCTGAAGTGGAGGTATGGCTCAAGTGGTGGAGTGTAGCTTTCAGTGAAAAAGCTATGAGACAGTGCCCAGGCCCTGAGTTCAAGCCTCAGTTCCAGGTGAAAAATGAAAAATAGAGACTAGGACACAGTTCTATACAGAGGGATGGGAGGGCCGCCGGGGGAGGCGAAGCGGCAGTCTGCAGCCAGCAGCTAGCCGGAGGTCCCCTGTAGGAGTCCATGCCTGGCTGAAGTCCCTGGCTACACAGTGCACAACACATAAACAAGGCAAAGCAGGGCAGCGTTAGGAAAATGGAGAAGGGGAAAAGCCGGACTCCATCTTCCACGGGCTGGGACTGCTTACTGAGGCGCAGCGAGGGGCCTAACCTTCCCCGGGGACTGGAGGTTGCTGAGGAGGTGGATGTGGGGTCCGGCTTAGACGGGTCTTAACAAGGAAATAAAGGAGTAAAAATCAGGCGGTAGTTCCTCAGGGGCTGGCCGGGTGCTTGGAGTCAGGTCGGGAATGGAATGTCGCGCTGGGGGCCCGTGCCCTGGCCAGGTGGGGTTGGGATGAGCGGCCTGCGGCCAGGCCTGCGGGGAGGCGTGTTCGCGCACCTGGGGAAATGAGGCCCGTGTCAATCCGGCGGCGCAGCGTTTGAGTTCGGGCCTGTGGAGCTCTAGCAATGCAGGCCGGCAGCGAGACAGCTTTGGGGACCATGGCGGTGGGCTGGGAAGGCCGAGGGGAGCCCCCTTAGGAGGGGGGGGCAGGGCTCCTCACCGGGGAGATCCTCCCAGAGGTCTGTGCCACGTGGGCAGTGGCCACCGCTGTCCACTGCAGAGAGCCAGGCTGGCGGTGGGAGCTCCGTCCTCAGCAGAGCTGCAGAAGTGCCCCCCGTGCCCCCCCGCCCCCCAGCTCCTTGGCAGAGGCAGGGAGGGCTCTGGTGACAAAGGCACAGAGCCACGCCAGCCTTCCGCTTCCTGAGCGGGGCTGGGTGGGGGCAGGGCTCTGCCGGAGCGGACCCCGTGGAAAACGGGAGCTTAGGGACTCTGCCAGGGCAGAGGACAGCCCAAGAGGGTTTGTGGGACCATGGAGCTGTGAACTGAGGCAGGAAAGCTCCCAAGTTCTCTGTAGTGACAGCGACCTGTCCTGAGCCGCCTGGGGGAGGCTGGCCCTTCACCCAGCCTCAGCCGCATCCCCGCAGCTCCTCCAGAAATGACCTGGCTTCCAGCATTCAGAGGTATGGGATTTCTAGAGGAAGGAAGGAAGGAAGGAAGGAAGGAAGGAAGGAAGGAAGGAAGGAAGGAAGGAAGGAAGGAAGGAAGGAAGGACAGACTGACCTCAGGGCCTGGGCACTGTCCCTGAGCAATTTTGTGCTCAAGGCTAGCGCTCTTCCACTTGAGTCGTAGCACCACTGGTGTTTTGGGTGGCTTACGCCTGAAAGCCTAGCTATTCAGGAGGCTGAGATCTGAGGATCACAGTTTGAGCCGGCCTGGGCAGAAAAGTCCAGGTGAGACTCATTATCTCCAATTAACCACTGAAAAGCTGGAAGTGGCACTGTGGCTCAAGTGGTAGAGCACTAGCTTTGAGCACAAAGAGGCTCAGGGACAGCTCCTTGGCTCTGAGTTCAAGCCCCATGACCAACTGAAAAATAAATGAGTCTCACAGGACTTTGCTGCCCGGGCTGGCTTTGAACCGTGATCCTTAGATCCAGTCTCCTGAGTAGCTAGGCTTACAGGTGTGAGCCACTGGCGCCTGGTGAGGTATGTGATCTTTGAGCACTTTATGCCCAATCAAGACATGGTGTCTATGCTTAAATCTTTTTCCTAAAAAGAATAAGGAGTTGGTTGTGTGGCTCAGGTGGTAGAGTACCAGCCAATGAACAAAAGTGTCAGATACAATGTTTGAGTCCCAGTCTCCGGGGAAAAGAAAGGAATAAATACGAAGTTACATTCCTCCCTCTTCAACTTCCTGAGCAGCTGGAGCTCAGGCATGCACCACTGTGCTCAGCTTTGTGTACATCAGAGAATGGATTGAAAAGATACTTGTGCAAAGACAGTAATGAAAGCTGGGAAGGTAGCTCAGTGGGCCCAACAGACCACTGGACACACGGTGGCTGCCAACGGTCTTGTCCTGGGCACGACAGCATTTCCATACCGCCCGGCATCTCACTTAGGTTGGTGTGGCACCGGTGGCTCACACGTGTGACACGAACTAGCCAGGAGGCTGAGGAGCAAAATCAGGCAGGGCAGCAAAGGCCGGGAGACGCATCTGCAGTGAGCCACCTGAACGATCAGGCAGCAGCAAAGGCTGGAAGACTCATCGGCAGTGAACCGCCTGAACCATGTCCTGGTGTTCACTTCCCTCCTATCAGGTGTGAACTGAAAAGATGTAACGCGCTTCCACCAGCAGTTGGTATATTTCCAGAAAAGTTACCTTTAGTCTTGCGCATTTTTGCACGTGAGTCGAGTCAGCTTATAACATTCAGGAACAATCGCCCGGATTCCCGCAGGGCCCGGATTCCCCCAGGGCCCAGGACTCTGGTTTCTTCTGAGAATGGGGGTGTCATTTTTTTTCCAGAAAAAGCAACTAAGAAACACCCACACAAGTAAAGCTCTTGTCCGGGTGGCGCCTGGGCCTGGGCCGGGGCTCTGTGCCAGTGCGCGTGGGGGTGGGCAGAGGGCTGCTGGTGGACTTTGGGGTCACCTCCCAGCCTGTGTACTTATAAGACAGGATATTAGAAAATTCCTCCCGAGAGCAGGGTCTGTCCCCATCCCGGGGACCCCGTGCCACGGCCCCGTTTCCCACAAACCCCTCGCCGCGTCCCACTTCTCAGCTTTTGCGCCCTCAGGCCAGGGCTCTGAGCTTCTCTCCTCGCAAGAAAAGACAGTTACTGGGTCATGAGCCGGACAGCGCCGCGGCCAGGGGGATTTGGGCCAGGCCGACCGGCTCGGCTGCTGGCCCGGCGCCTCGGTTTCCTCTGTGTGTCGCCCGTTTCCATTTCCCCCTTTGCTACCTTTGCTAAGTGAAAGAACGCAGGCCCCAGCAGCTCCAGGTGCAGGCTAACGCTGGCGTTCCGATGGGTGAGCACAGCACCGGCTAGCAGCTAGCGGCTGCCCGGCGGGGGGCCGGGGCCCTGGCTGCTGTCCAAGTTCCTTGCAGTGTTTATTCAAACGCTTATGCGGTCAGCTGCAGTTTCTGGACATGAATGAGCACAGATTCCAAACAGATTGAAATGAGATCAGGCTATCGATAAAGTTAAGAGCCACGACCAGGTGGCCATTGTATGCGTAGATAATAAGGGGACTATAAAGTGTGCACTTAGGATAAATCTAATCATTCCTGTCTTGTGCATGATGTTTCCTTGCTCATGCCCACCTACAGTTTCATATGTATCCTTCCAGAAGTTTCCTATGTACAGAGCTGATTTTTTTTTCCATACAGAAGGTAGACCATTATATACCATACCAATTGGCCTGTATTTTTAATTTAGCAGCTCTCAGAGACTTGTTGTATCAATGTGCATAGAATCACCACATTAAAAGATCTTACATTAGGGGCTGGGAAGGTGGCTCAGTGGTAGAGCGCTTGCCTTGCATGCATGAGGCCCTGGGTTCGATTCCTGAGCACCACACAAGAAAAAAGCCAGAAGTGGTGCTGTGACTCAAGTGGTAGAGCGCTAGCCTTGAGCTGAAGAGCTGAGGGACAGCGCCCAGGCCCAGAGTTCAGGCCCCACGACCCACAGAAATAAATAAATAAATCTTACATTAGAAATAGCATAAAGGCTGGGTGTTGGTGGCTCATACCTGTGATCCTAGTTACTCAGAAGGCAGATACCTGAGGATCCCAATTCAAAGCCAGCCTAGGCAGGGAAATCTGCAAGACTCATTTCTGGTTAATAAAAAGCTGGAAATGGCTCAGTGGTAGAGTACTTGCCTTGCATGCATGAGGCACTGGGTTCGATTCCTTAGCACCACATAAGCAGGAAAAGCTGGAAGTTGCTCTGTGGTTCAAGTGGTAGAGCACTAGCCTTGAGCTGAAGAGCTGAGAGACAGCGCCCAGGCCCAGAGTTCAGGCCCCATGACTGACAAAAAGTTAAAGTGAAAGTTAAAGTGATAGAGCCCCACCTTGGGAAAGCTGAGACAGGGTTCAGGCCCTGAGTTCCAGTCTCAGTGTAACACTCACACAGAAATATGGACTGGAACATTCTGGAGTTTAACCAGTTGTCCTTGGGTGTGTTCAGGGTGTGTAATGGTGGACGACACTCTAAGTCAGCCCCTTGTAAATGCCTGCCTGCAGGTGCCTGTGGGAATTACCTTTGAGCTGGATTTCTAAAAGTGCTAACGCAGGGCTGAAGGTTTAGAAGTATTGAATTTCCATGGACGCTGCAAATCAGCAGTGCAGTTCTGAGGAGGACAGGTGCATGTACTCTCATGTTATTTTTTCTGAGGTAACTTGAGGAGATTGGGCCTGCTCTGGACCCTGGTCTGCGTGGTGTGGAGGGGAAGCTTCCGGGCCAGGCCTCGCCCTGACCAATGCTGTTTTATAAAGGAGCAGTGTGGCATGAGTTACTCCAGTGTAAGTATAAACGCCAAGACAGAATGACTCTACACGTTTGTACAAACCAACCACCACTCCAGGAGGCACATGCTGATAACTTACACCAAGAAATGATGACGCCTTGAATCTATCAAATAATATCTGAAACATGAGACACTGGGGCTTATCAATCACCCCAGATATAACTGAATCACCCGGGACTACAAGGGAGCTCTCCAGTGCTGACATGAAGCCGGGCTTTGGTGGCTCACACCAGTAATGCCAGCTACTCAGAGGGCTGAGAGCTGAGGATTATGGCTAGAGGCCAATATAGGCAGGGAAGTCCATCAGACTCTGATCTCCAATGAACCACCAAAACAGCCGAAGTGGAGCTGTGGCTTAAGTGGGAGAGTGCTAGCTTTGATCACAAAGCTTCAGGCACAGAGCCCAGGCCTGGAGTTCAAGCCCCAGGACTGTCAAGCACGCACGCGCGTGCACACGCGCACACACACACACACACACACACAAACGTACTTAGGCATACCAAGACAGGGCTGGCACTCTGACCCTTCTTCCGGCCATCTGTCAAGCATCTTCATGAACACCACTGCCCCAGAGCTCTGTCCATCCGTCCATGGGCTCCAGCTCCAGGCGGTGCAGTCCACTTTAAACTGCCTGCCACTGGACCCAAACGTGACAATTCTGTTCTGAACAGAACCGAGCCTCCCATTGGTAAAACCCAGCTGCTCTGTCCCAGCCTTCTGCACAACCTCTTTAACCCTTTCCTAGTCATCCAGTAACGCGTACATGTTTCCACGCCAAATGTGTGATCTGAGAGACCAAAAGTGGAAAGGAACCGAAGAGGCTGCTGGCCAACGGTGGCCGTGGCCAGGTAGCACCAGGAGTCTCGGGAAAACACCCGAGGAGATGGACTCGGCCTGTGGATTTATGGTTATCTAATCACCCCTGACATCGGGGAAGACGCCGATGTGTCTCGCTCAAAAGAGGTTCAGGGGTTGGAGATGTGGCTCAGCTGGCAGAGCGCCGGCCTACGAGTGGAAGCGTCAGGTACGAGGTTCGAGTCCCGATCCTGAACCATGGGGAAGGCAGGTCTAGCGGGCCTCATCAGCAGGGGCTGCTGTGCGGGTTTCTCCGGGGCCGGGCTGGGGCAGGGGATCGCCCGGCTCGCGATCCCTTCCTGGCCCGGCCAGGTG
>NW_012267319.1:2859561-2863564 GCF_000151885.1 Dipodomys ordii
CCTCCCTCCCCTCCTCCCCCTCCTCCCTCTCCTTCTCCTTGTAGAATATTACCATTTGTGTAAGAGAATTCTTGAGCAAGGGGGTTCTCTTTCCTAGGGAACATGACGATCTTGGGACCAGGGGAAATGTGGGCCACCGGCTGCGGGACGGCCTGGAATGGGAAGGAAAAGCCTCCTCTGGGCCCGGTCCTGGGGCCAGGGCGGCCGGGGTCCGGGTGGCCGGGGTCGGGCACAGCCCTGGAGGGAGGAGGCAGCCCAGGGGACCCCGCTTTCTAGTCTGATCTCTTACCTTTGTAACTCCAGCCCCCCCCTCGCCCCCCCAGCCTGGGCATCAGCCTTCAACAGCACTGTGCACTCTAGAAGGTCTTTGTGATTACATTGTTTCAGAAAGCAGTTATATACGATGAGGTCCAGGCACCAGCAAGGGCATCTTCCGGGTCTTGTATACTGTTGTTTTGTTTTGAGTTGTCAGTGGCGGGGCTTGAATTCAGGGCCTGGGCGCTGTCCCCGAGCCTGTTTGCGCCCAGCGAGTGCTCTACCATGTGAGTCAAAGTGCCACTTCCGCACTTTGAATGGTTAATTGAAGATAAAAGTCTCCTGTCCACGCTGGCTTTGAACCCTGATCCTCAGATCTCAGCCTCCTGAGTAGCTAGGATGACAGGCGTGAGCACCGGTGCCCGGCAGGCCTTGTCTGTTTCCAAGCAAGCGCCACAGGCCTGCTGTCTGCCTGCCGGTGCTAGGCCCTCCTGGGCTTCTCCACACGCTGTAGGTGTGTCTCTGGCACTGGCCAGAATAACAGTGCTGGAATTGGACTCAGGGCAAATGTAGTCTGGGGAAGAAAGCTGAAGAGGGGTGCTGGGTTGGGGAGGCGCCCGCGGCCTGGGCCTGCTGCCCCAGCCCAGCCGACGCCCTGCGTCAGCCTGTGCCATGCCCTGGGAAACAAGGAGAAAGTAACCCGTCGATTTTGGAAGTTAGGAAAGAGGAGCACCAAATGCGAGTGCCACAGGCCGTTTGCTCCAGGCCCGGCTGCTTCTGTGTCCAGCGCCGTGGTGACCTCGCGGCCGGCCAGAGCGCAGGCTGTGCGGTCAGAGCACGGAGCTTGGGCCCTGCGAAAACGGGGCCGGAGGAAACAGGGCTCGTGGCTTGCCCGAGATTAGGTTGCGAATTGGCCAGAGGGTCGCCCAGCTCCTCAGGCTTGTCCGTGGGCTCAGAGTCTGTAAACGTGGTGTCGGTAGGGCACACTGAATCCCTTTAATGCTCCAGAGGAGCGAAAACCAAGCCGCACGGGAGAGGCCGCCCTTCACTGTGTGCTGGGGAGGAGAGGGGAGGAGGGGGCCTCATGGGGTGACAGGACGACGCTGGATGCTAGGCGCAGCCCCGCGGGCCCTGGAAAGCGGCTGCCCGGCTCCCCCGGCTCCACGCACGGGGAGGCTCGTGCCGGGCCGCTGCTCCAGCCCCGCCGGCCCTCCTCCTCACCCGTGGTCTTGCTTGGACTTTGCAGTGCTGACTCCGGGCCACAGCGAGGGCCCCGGTCCTCCCCTGCTCCCCTCCTCCACCCCTGCCCCCGGTCCTCCCCTGCTCCACCCCTGCCCCGGTCCTCCCCTGCTCCACCCCTGCCCCTAGTCCTCCCCTGCTCCACCCCTGCCCCCGGTCCTCCCCTCTTTGGCCAAGTGGCGGGTGCGGAGTGAGCACACTGGCATGGCAGCCTCGGCTGGCCGTCCCCTCCCTGCAGACTTGCGTGTGCGCGATGTCAGTGGCGTGGCCTGCCTCTCCCCGGGGGGTTCTGTTCCTGCAGGGCTGTCCAGACGTCTCGTGGGGTTTTACTTTTGGTTACTTGAAGAAGTTCCAAGATGTAGAACAGAGCCGCTCTGGTGCCATTTCCAAAGTTCCTTTCGTGGTATCTTTGAGGCAGATTCTGAGGCGTTCATTTCAGAACGCTGCCTTCTAAGCAGACGTGTCCGTGCGCACCTTTCTTTGGACAGCTTTGCTTGGTTAGCGTTTGCTGGGCTATGATGGTCCTTGTCAAGTCAAGTGTGGTCCATACATTCCGAACCTGGCTCTGGGGAGGGGGGCGGTGGTCCCTCAGAGCCGGCCTCGGTGACTGGCCGTGGGGAGACGCGGGCACTGTCCCTGCCTGCCACGTCTTCTGCCTGTGGACAGGATGCACTTCAGGAGCCACACTTGTACTTCCGGTGGCCACAGGCAGAGGGCGCCCCGGAGGCTGGAGTTCGGTGTCACTTAGGGTGGACCGCCACGCACAGGGAGCGCGGTGACAAGCATTGTCCGTGGAGATTGTCTCTGGTCCCTTTTGAAAGTGTGGGGATTCATAATAAATGGAGGAGCAGCAAGTTACAACCCGAGCAGCGGTCAAAAGTTGCTCACCGCTGCCCTGGCTCCACCGCTCCGGTGGCCGCTTCCTGCACACCCCGCCCGGCAGGGCGCTGCGCGAGCTGCTTCCACCCAGCCAGGGAGTGCTGTGCTCCTCTGGCTTGCTGACCCCAGGGTTTTATGAGTTTCTGCTGATATTGCTTCTGCCCTGCCTTAGAGCGCATGCTTGGCCGAAGCGCTGAGCGTGACTGTACTTCGCGTTTGCTACGGGTGCTGGGCCTTGAACCCTTTGCTCAAGGCTCGTGCTCTCCCACTTGAGCCACACCCCCACTCCGAGCTAGGATTATCAGCCTGAGCCGCTGGCACCTGGCTCAGCGGTTGGACCTCTAGGATGTGTCCTATGCGCCGCTATTTTGCTGAATCCTCAAGACAACCACTTGGGTGTGGTGCTGCCTCCTGGTGGGTGGAGGCTCGGGCTGGGTTGCTTTGCTCCAGAATGTAGCTTTGGGTCTGATTGAACCCAAAACAGTTATCTTTCCTCCCTTCCTTCCTCCCTCCCTCCCTCCCTTCCTTCCTTCCTTTTTTTTTTTTTTTTTGTGGGTCGTGGGACTTGAACTCTGGGCCTGGGTGCTGTCCCTCAGCTCTTCAGCTCAAGGCTAACGCTCTACCACTTGAGCCACAGCACCACTTCCAGCATTTTCTGCTTATGTGGTACTGAGGAATCAAACCTAGGGCCTCATGCATGCAAGGCAAACACTCTACCACTGAGCCACCTTCCCAGCCCCCAAAGCTATTATTCTTTCTAGACAACCAGTTTGATGTTCAGAAAACAAATATATTCATTTAAAGACTTTTTACTTGTGGAAGGCCACCCAGCCAGCAGAAGGGCTCAGAAACCCCCGTTAGAACAGAGTTTGGCCTAGATGTGGCAGCGGTGGGACGGAGTGCGTCATGCGCACCGTTTCCTGCCCTGGGGTGGAGGGCTGCCGGTGGCTCAGCACAGAGCTCCCATAGGTAGATTTCTGGTTTATGCTGCTGTTCTGTCTAATTGGAGGGACAAATATTCTGATTATTAGGGAGATGCACATACTTGGTTCATGCAGAGAGAAATGGAGCCTTCAGTGTACATTGCAGATGCACTGCGACTTTTACCAACATGAGAGGAGCCAGCTGGAAGATGGCGTGGGTTTGGGTCATGCAGGAAGCAGATGCCAGCCTGAGAGTTCAAGTGCAAGAGAGGCAGAAGGAGGCAGGTCTGGGAGGAAAGGGCTGAAACCCGGCTTGGAAGGAAGCTTGGTCAGGCCTGGCAGAGCCCTCAGCTCTGGCGGGGTGGCAGGGTGAGCCGCTGGTGCCCCGCTGGCAGCGGTGTTTCTAACATTTGCAATATGGTGAAAGTCAATAAACTGTGTCAAGTGCCGGTGGCTGATGCCTGTAATCCTAGCTATCAGGGAAGCTGAGATCTAAGGAGTCATGTTGGAAGTCAGCACAGGGAAGACCCTTATCTCCAGCTAGCTAGCAAAAAGTCAGAAATAGAGATATGGCTCAAGTGACTGAGAGCCAGCCTTGAGGAAAAAAGCCAAGCACAAGGGCTGGGAAGGTAGCTCAGTAGTAAAGCGCTTGCCTCGCATGCATGAGGTCCTGGGTTCGATTCCTCAGTACCACATAAGCAGAAAAT
>NW_012267319.1:2865439-2870108 GCF_000151885.1 Dipodomys ordii
GTCTCTCCTGCCCGGGCTGGCTTTGAACTGTGATCCTCAGATCTCAGCCTCCTGAGTAGCTAGGATTACAGGCGTGAGCCACCAGCGCCCGGCTGCAAATGTTATTTTTCTAAATTGCCTTTTTTGTGTGTGTGTCAGTTGTGGGGTTTGAACTCAGGGCCTGGGAGCTGTCCCTGAGTTTTGTTGCTCAAAGCTAGTGCCTTACCACTGTGAACCACAGCTCCACTTCTGGCTTTCTGGTGGTTCATTAAGAGTCTCTGGACTTTCCTGCCTGAGCTGACTTCAAACTGCACTCCTCAGCTCTCAGCCTCCTGAGTAGCTAGGATTACAGGTGTGAGCCGCCAGCGCCCGGCTTACGTTTTCTTTGTAAGGGATTTGCACAGCACTAGCGTTAGGAGTACAGTTGGCTCGAGCTGATGCAGCTGGCACTCTTCTGATCTTTCCCCGGCATTTGTAGGTTTGGGATCTTCTGTGTCGTCGTCCACACATCCGGCATGGTGACGGCTCTCTTTCTCATGCTGTGGCTTGTTTCCCTCCCCCTTCGCCGGGCAGGCTGGCACAGCCTGGGGCGGACACTGCCTAGGACACCCATGCCCAGCCCTGTTTTGAGCAGATGTCCTTGCAGTCACTGTGATTAGTTCTCAGTCTTCCAGGGCTCCTTCTCAAAACAAAGGAGGTTTTAGTGGAAAATGGAAGTAAAACAAAATTCAGGAGAGGTGAATAAAACCTGAGCCGCAAAATAAGCCCTGGGCGCTGCTGGCCTTTCCTCCCAGCCGCAGTGCACTCGCTTTGTCCCACAAAGCTGCCGGCGGCCGTGCCAGACGGGGTGCTGCTCTGCTGCACGCTCCCCGGAGCCCGGGGCTGCAGCGCTGGGGCCCTGGGGGCCCTCCAGGCAGGTTTCCCATAAATGCAAGAACAGGTGATGCTTTGTCACGTCCTCACCCACAGCACCATGCTCTAGGGCTTCGGTTACCTACAGGCATCTTCAGGCCATAGATATTGGATAGAAAAGTGAGAAGGGTACAATTCATAAGTTGGAAATTGCACACCATTCTGGGTACTATGATGAAGTCGTACACAGTCCTGCTCTCTCCCATCTGGGAGAGGAACCTTCCCATTGTCCAGTGTGTCCATGCCGTGGGCACTGTCCAGCTGTGAATAGGCGGCACACAGCTTGTCAGCCTGGCGTGGTGGTGTGCCCTGCTTGTCAGCCTGGCAGTTGTCTGCGTGGTGTCCTGGTGTGAGGCTGTCGGTTGTCCACGTGGTGCTCTCTTGTCAGGCTGTTGGTTGTCCCTGTGGTACCCGGCCTGTCAGGCTGGTGATGAGGGCGAGTAGCAGGTGACTGGAGGCCACACGTGGTCGGCTGGGTGTCGGGCTCTCGGCGCTGTGTCTGGGTGGATCATGGCAGCGTGGTCGGCTGGGTGTCGGGCTCTCGGCGCTGTGTCTGGGTGGATCATGGCAGCGTGGTCGGCATACTTCTTCCCTTCTTGCTGGAGTCTCAGCTTCCTGTGTGTTCTTCCCGGGCTGCTGAGAGTCAGAGGTCCTGTGGGCCACAGTGGCACACGTGGGCTGCCTGGGGTCAGCCTGTTCGGGACGCCCCTGGCCAGGGCTCACCCTGAGCAGGATGGCAGCAACAACCCCAGCTCTGACCTTCCAGGGCTAGCTCTGAAACTGGACATGGGGCCGTGCTGCCTCTGGTGCCCTGAGCCCCCCTCTGCCCCCGTGGCCCTTCCTGCCCGCCCCACGGCGGCTGAGTGCGGAGGCGCCTCCCAGCTCTGCGCCTTCCCGCGCACACTGAGCTGGGCCACCCTACGTCAGCCCTAAGGCTACAGAAACAGCATGGTCCCGCTGGCCCCGCAGTCTACACCGGCGCCAGGTCTCAGCAGTAGAGTGCCCAGGCCCTGTGCGGGTCCTGGAGGCCGAGCACAGGTGCTGGGCGAGGCTGGGAGCCGCGTGTGTGGCGGGGAGGCACGGCAGGGCAGCGGGGCTCGGCCTGCTCCCGGGCGCCTGGAGGACCCGGGCGGTTCCTCGTGGTAGGAGGCGAAGCGGGGGAGGACAGCGAGGGCCTGTGCCGGCTCTGTTCTGCGCCGGGAGGGGGCGGGAGGCTTTGAGGCTGAAGCAGAGTCCAGGGCGAGGGTCCTGCAGCTGCAGCAGGCGGTCCTGCACTCCAGATAAGACGGGAGTGAGGTGTGGCTGAGAATGGCTCCGGGTTGGGGTTTCTATGATTCTGGGGAGGGTCCCCTGGGGGGGTGGCCCGAGGGCCATGAGAGCCACTGTGAGTTACTAGAACAAGGCAGATTCCATCGCCTCGTCCATGCCCCTGCCCGGCTCGCCCCATGCTGCCCTCCCGTGGCTGCAGAGCGGGCTCCGGAGCGCGTGGGGGCTGTCTGGCTCCGTGGCCGCCCCGCCCACCCCTCCTCATCCTCCCGCCGGTGCTGGTGCCAGTGCCGGTGCCGTGAGGGCGGATCGGGTCATGGCTTTTGGATAAACTAGCTTGGATAGCCAGCTCAGTGACCCCGGAGGAGCGGATGTCATTTTCTGCTCGGTGGCGTGTGTCACCTTGTAGTCGTGGGCGGCTGGCACAGCCAGGCCTCCCTGGGCCCGTGGCTTGGCTCACGGCTCGGGAGCCTCTGGTGACACCGCTGCCCTCCCTGGGGCCTGGGTGGCCGGTGGCAGGGCAGGTGCTGTGCTCCCGTCCCGTCCCGGGTAGGAGCTCCTTGTGCGGTCCCGCTCTATGCAGGGCCAGGGCTCCCGCCCAGCCCCCAACCCCTGTGAGTTAGCAGTCACGCTCTGCCGCCCCAGCCCCTGTGGGGTTGTCCTGGGACCAGGTGACCCCAAGCCAAGGGGGTCTCCGCTTCCTTCTCACCGCCCGCTCCGGAGCAGATCTGGGCCAGGTCCGAGCCCCCCTCAGCAGTCCAGTGGGGAAGCCGGCCCTGCGGCCATTCTGTATGACTTGGGGAAATTTGCGTGGAGGCTGGCTACTGCAGGACAGACATCGTGAGCGTCCAGGTGAAGGGCCAGTCCTGGGGCTTGAGCTCAGGGCTTGAGCGCTGTCCCTGAGCTGCTTTTGCTCAAGGCCACAGTTTCCAGCCTTTTCTGTGATTCGTTGGAGCTAAGAACTTCATGGACTTTTGTGTCCTGCTGGCTTTGAATCGGGATCCTTGCATCTCAGCCTCCTGAGTCTCTAGTATTACTGGTGTGAGCCGCCGGCGCCTGGCAGCTCTGATCTTCTGGTGGAGTTGAGGGACGCGGGCAGCTCCACTGGGATCTTCTAAGCGTTTTTCAGCGTCTCTGACAGTTAGGTCTAGCTCCTCTGTCACATCCATTTTCATCTTCTGTTGCTTAGGCTTTCAATTAAGCTTTTTATTAGGGTAATTGAGCTCTTCACAGCTTCCATCTCTTCATTGAATTCAACTCTCAAATCCCACATTGTCTTCTTTCATTCATGTGTGTTTTCTTGTCTGTCTGCCTTCTCTCGGTATTCATCTAGTCTCTTTTACTTCGTTGAGCATTTCTCTGAATACTGCTTTGATCTTTCTTCCTTTTTGTTTTCATCTGAGTTCCTCATTGTGCCATCACTGGTTTGTTTGTTTGTTTTTTTGTTGGTCGGTTGTGGGGCTTGAACTCTGGGCTTGGGTGCCGTCCCTCAGCTCTTCAGCTCAAGGCCAGCACTCTACCGTTTGAGCCACAGCACCACTTCCGGTTTTCTAGTGGTTTATTGGAGGTAAGAGTCTCACGGACTTTCCTGCCCGGGCTGGCTTTGAACCATGATCCTCAGATCTCAGCCTCCTGCGTAGCTAGGATTACAGGTGTGAGCCGCCGGTGCCCGGCAGTCTGTTACACTATTTTCACACTGATACTCAAGTAGTTGTGATACATTCTCCAATCTGAGTAATTTTAACCACTCATCGTTTTCTGGACAGGCTTGCTACGCAGGGGTGGTCCTGTCACAGCGCAGGGAGCAGCAGCGTGGTGAGGACGTGCCGGGCTGGTACACCGGGCCGTGCTGTCAGGCCTGGCCCGTCTGCGCCGCGAGCAGGCTTTGCTTTGTCCGTGTGGTGAAGGAGGTTGGTGAAGCAAGCTCTCATGCTCCTGTGGGCTGACCTGCACGTTTCTTCTAGTGCTTTCTGCTTTTAAGTCTTCATTGTCTAAAATTCGTTCAGCGCTGCCCCTGCCCCTCAGCTCTGTGCATCGTTATGTTGTAGGGGTGTCCTAATTAATTAACTAACCAATTTATTTTATGAACCAATACACTCATCCATTGAACAAATTAATAAATTTAATCAATAGGTTAGTAAGTTAATTGTTTTAATTAATAGGTTATTTTACACATTGATAAACTATTAGTTTTCATTAGTTATATGGGAGGTAAGATTTCATTATTCTATTTCTACATGTTTACAAAATATGCTAATCAGTTTCACCCCCTGTATCCCCTCCACTCTCCTTTCTTCTTCCAAAGATAATTTGAACAGGTTTCACTTTTCTATTAGCAAACGATGCCAACGATCCTTGTGACCATCTTCACCCTCTGCTACTCCACCTTCCTGAGCCCCTGCTCCCTGAGAGCCTGCCCCCTCCCCTCCTCCCTGAGAGCCTCCCCATCCCTTCCCTCCCCCCCCTCCCTGAGAGCCTCCCCCCTCCCTTCCCCCCCTCCCTAAGAGCCTCC
>NW_012267319.1:2870408-2871216 GCF_000151885.1 Dipodomys ordii
TGGCCTTCATTGAGGTTCTCTGCTGTTTTCATACATACTGGAATGCATTTCAACCTGACCCCCCTCTGCCTTTAAACAGTTATTGTACAGGTGATGTACAGACGGTTATGGCTACGCAAGTCAGCTCATGATGCATTTCCTTTTGAACAGTGTCACCCCTCCCTCATTCTCCCCCAGCTTTCCCCTCCCACCTTCCCTGCTCCTAACTTGTACAGCTCATTTCCAACATAATGTCTAGGTCTAGTTCCCCTCTTCCTTTCCTCTTCCTCCTTCCCTGTCCCCTCCTAAGTCCTGGAGTGCTCAGGCCCTGTTTATCCATGCAGGTTGTAGGTATAAGCACACACGCGTGTGCACGTGCACACACACACACATACACAGATGTACGACGATGCATGCTCCAATCTGGCTTCCACCTATGAGTGAAAACGTGATATTTTGTTTTTTTCACCTCAGCTTGTCTTTCATGATGTCCTCTAATTGCATTCATTTTCTGACAGAATGACATGATGTCATTTTTCATTCTGGTGGAGTAATGTTTCTGCGCCTTTTATCCGCTCATCTGATGCAGGGTGCCTGGATTGGGCGTTGGTGGGTTTCTGTACTAAGGACAGTGGGGGGGCTCTTCTCCACCAGAGGCGGGAGGCTTGATTTCCAGGGCAGCTGCAGATGGCAGCCGTTGTCCCTCTGAGAACCAAGCACTGCTGCTGTTCCACCCTGTACAGGATCCAACGTGGATTTGTAGGTTCTAGAAAGGCCTTCGATCACCCAGGGCCATCATGGCGAAGATGGTCAAGTAATCTAGTTACCA
>NW_012267319.1:2871491-2873423 GCF_000151885.1 Dipodomys ordii
TGTGTGTGTGTGTGTGTGTGTGTGTGTGTGTGGACATGTGTGCCAGTCCTAGGGCTTCAAGTCAGGGCCTGGGCTCTGTCCCTGAGCTTTTTCAGCTGAAGGCTAGAGCTCTACTACTTGAGACACAGTTCTACCTCTGGCTTTTTTGGTGGTTAATTGGGACAGAGTTTCATGGACTTTCCTACTTGGGCTGGTTTTGACTGTGACCTTCAGATCTCAGGCTCTTGTAGGATCAGTTTTGATTAGGTAATGAGGAAGAATTGGGAGTGGGTATTGTGGGTAAGAGAATTCCATTTGTAACTGGGAAGAAGGTCTGAGTAGGGAGGGGCAGTGACTCAGAATAGGAAGAGATAGAGAATTGAGTTCAGATATGTTGATTTCAATAAAAGGAAGAGGACCATACAATTAAATACAGCAGTCAACTGAATCCAAATCAAAACAAGGGCATATGCGACACAGTAGAGTTTTGTTTGTTCTTGTCTGTCTATATATGTGTATTATATGTAGCGTCCTCTTTGGCTCAGGTGTGTGGGTTTGCTTCTCTCAGGAGACCTTACCTGGTGGGGTAAGGGGGCGGGGCGGGGGGGTGGGAAGCTGCCTTTATGTAACAGCTGTGCCAGGGTAGCTGGTTGGCACTTCCCTGGTGTGTGTGGGTTTCCTGGAGGACCTGCAGTGCTTTCTTCACTTTGACCTACGCCACCACACGGCCCATGTCCCACAGCCCATCACCCACAGCCCACTGTCCCACGGCCCACCACCCACGGCCCCCCCCAGGCGTTTGCTCACTGGCTTTGCAAGGATTCCCCAGTTCTCTGTGCTGGTGCAGCCACCTCAGGACACAGCCCCTGCTTCCCGCTGCAGCACCGCCCCCCCCAGGCAGCCACCGCCACACGCCTCCCATGCACACGCCCCCCGTGCACACTCCTCCCCTGCACACGCCTCCCGTGCACACTCCTCCCATGCACACGCCTCCCATGCACACTCTTCCCATGCACACTCTTCCCATGCACACGCCTCCCCTGCACATGCCTCCTGTGCACACTCCTCCCGTGCACACGCCTCCCCTGCACACGCCTCCCGTGCACATGCCTCCCCTGCACACGCCTCCCGTGCACACTCCTCCCGTGCACACTCCTCCCATGCACACTCCTCCCGAGCACACTCCTCCCCTGCGCACTCCTCCTGTGCACACTCCTCCCGTGCACACTCCTCCTGTGCACACTCCTCCCATGCACACACCTCCTGTGCAACTCCTCCTGAACACACGCCTCCCCTGCACATGCCTCCCGTGCACACGCCTCCCCTGCACACACCTCCCGTGCACACTCCTCCCATGCACACACCTCCTGTGCAACTCCTCCTGAACACACGCCTCCCCTGCACATGCCTCCCGTGCACACGCCTCCCCTGCACACACCTCCCGTGCACACTCCTCCTGTGCACACTCCTCCCATGCACACACCTCCTGTGCAACTCCTCCTGAACACACGCCTCCCTGCACACTCCTCCCGTGCACACGCCTCCCCTGCACACACCTCCCGTGCACACTCCTCCCGTGCACACGCCTCCCCTGCACACACCTCCCGTGCACACTCCTCCAGTGCACATGCCTCCCCTGCACACGCCTCCCGTGCACATGCCTCCCGTGCACACACCTCCCATGCACACTCCTCCGGAGCACACTCCTCCTGTGCACACTCCTCCCATGCACACACCTGTGCAACTCCTCCTGAACACATGCCTCCCTGCACACTCCTCCCGTGCACACGCCTCCCGTGCACACTCCCGTGCACACTCCTCCCATGCACACTCCTCCCGAGCACACTCCTCCCCTGCACACTCCTCCTGTGCACACTCCTCCCGTGCACACTCCTCCTGTGCACACTCCTCCCATGCACACACCTCCTGTGCAACTCCTCCTGAACACACGCC
>NW_012267319.1:2874303-2878089 GCF_000151885.1 Dipodomys ordii
CCTGTACACACGCCTCCTGTGCACACACCTCCCATACACAGGCCTCCCGTGCACACTCCTCCCCTGCACACACCTCCCGTGCACACTCCTCCTGTACACAGGCATCCCATGCACAATCCTCTGGTGCACGCTCCTCCCATGCACACGCCTTTCCCGGTCCTGTGCCAAGGCCCCCGTGACTTGTTAGGCTGTGATTGGTCCTTGACCCTGGACTCCCAGGGAAAAAATGCCCAGATAGCAAACTCTGGTATATGGGATCACAGAACATTCTAGAGCCCACAGTCAGTCCTACCTCCCTCATCATGGGCAGGCCGGAAGGCCTTTGACTAAGGTGTTCCCCTGTGGACGCACTGGTTTCTCTGGTTTTATCAGTGTTGACACCTGTGGATCCCCCTCCTACACCCTGGGCAACACGCCTCTGGCTCCAAACTCCTTGCTGATTTGTTTGTTTGTTTTGCCAGTCCTGGAGCTTGAACTCAGGACCTAGGCACTGTCCCTGAGCTCCTTTTGCTCAAGGATAGCAGTCTACCACTTTGAGCCACAGCACCACTTCTGTTTTTTTCTGTGTATGTGGTACTGAGGCATGGAACCGAGGAATTCATGTGTGCTAGGCCACCAAGCCACCTTCCCAGCCCCATGGTGTGATCCTTTCATATAAGAAATTATTATAGGATTTTTTTCTACTGGTCTTATGGCTAGAACTCAGGGCCTGGATACTGTCCCTGAGCTTTTTTGTTCAAGGCTACCACTCTACCACCTGAGCTGCAGCTCCACATCTGGTTTTTGGTGGTTAATTGGAAGTGAGAGGCTCACAGACTTTCCTGCCTGGGCTGGCTTCAAATCTCGGTCCTCAGACCTCAGCCTTCTAAGTAGTGTTCCAGTTAGTTTTGGGATTGGATTTCATTTTCTGCTTGAGTTGGTATGGTTGGTTATCTTATTTACAGTTTAAAAAATTGCGTCAGTTATTATGGCCTGGGTATTACCCCTTAGCTTTTTTGCTCAAGACTAGTGCTCTACTATTTGAGCTATAGCTCCACTTCTGGTTTTCTGGTGGTTTGTTGGAGATAAGAGTCTCATGGACTTTCCTGCCCAAGCTAGCCTTGAACATGATCCTCAGATCTCAGCCTCCTGAGTAGCTGGGATTGCAGGTGTGAACAACCTTCTAACCTTTCTTCTGTAAACAACAACAGTACAACCCAGCCAGCAGTGAGATGTCGGCAAGGTGGTTGTCTTCCCTCACCGGGTAACGGGCAAATTTACTTCATGCACGTCCTGTAATGTGGCATGGGGATGGCAGCATGTGCTTGTCCCGCGAAGTGGGCCAGCACCCTTGACGCGCTGGTCCTAAGCAAGCAGCTTTACGGGGTGAAGGCCGTGGCACGCAGAACTCAGCATCCTACGCGCAGCCTGGTGTCTAGCAGCCGACCTAAGCACACTCTCCACCAGGAGAATTCAGACGGGGAGCAAGTCCGCGGGCAGAGCTGGCTGGGCGCTGCCAGTCTGCATCCGGAGGCGGGCGGCAAGCACGGCTGTGGAGTGTGCATCGCATGTCCACTCTACATGTCCAGTAAGAGAACGTGAGAAAACGAGCTATGAAAGCAGCCCTGAGTAATACTTCTAGAGACGGAAAACGTGCTGAGTCAGATCGGTGGTCGGTGAGATGTGGCAGGAGAGGCCAGTGGACTGGAAGACACAGTGCGTGGCACAGAGCCCTTTGCTAGGTGGAGGGCAGACAGCCAGGGACACACAGGCCGGCCACGCCCCGTCAGAGGAGCAGGGAGGCGGGGCTCTGGGAAGGAGGGGTGTGGGGAAACAAACATGGAAAAGGTAGCTTCAGTCATTCTAATTTGGTGAAAACTTGTATCTGAGAAGCACAACGAACGTCCAGCTGAAGAAACCATAGGAAGACCTTACAAGCACACACAGGCTTCTGGGAGCCGCCCAGGAAAATCTCAAGAGGACTTTGCTTGCTGCTTTTTTGTTGTTGTTGTTGTGGGGCTGGAGCTCTGGGCCTGGGCGCTGTCTCTCAGCTCTTCAGCTCAAGGCTAGTGCTCTACCACTTGAGCCACAGCGCCAATTCTCGCTTTCTGAGTGGTTTTTATTGGAGATAAGAGTCTCATGGACTTTCCTGCCCTGGCTGGCTTTGAACCTCCGTTCTCAGATCTCAGCCTCCTGAGTAGCTAGGATGACAGGCGTGAGCCACCGGCACCCGGCTTGGCTTGCTTCTTAAAAGCTGCCAGAGGCAGCATCTTGTTGCATACCAAGGATCAGAGATGAAAATTAAAATAAATTCTCTCATAAATCATGCAGTCCAAAGGCAATGGACAGACAGACAGACAGACTGATGTCTTCAACATGTTGGAGGATAGCCAGGCATGGAGGTGCAGGCCTGTCATTCCAGCACCTGGTGTTGGAGACAGGAGGATGATGGTTCAAGCCCAGCCTAGGCTATGTATTGAGACCCTATAACTAATAACAATAAAATTGAAAAATAAGGTACTGAGCAGCCAAGGTCTGGGGCTCAGTGGAGAGTGATGGTCTGGCGTGGAAATTCCCTGCCTGAAATACCTAAAACGAAAGCATCCACAGTGAGCATTCAGAAGCTGTGGCGTTCACTACTTCATGTCTTTGGTTTTTAAGATAACGTTTTGGTGTATAGACCAGGGTGGCCTTGAGCTCCCTTCCTCCAGTCTCAGCCTCCTGTCTGCTGGGAGGTGTGCAGGAGCTCCTTACCCTATAGAACACTAAGTAGAAATGTACCATCGCTTAAATATCAAAGCGAAAGCCTTGCGGCTTGTAGAAGAAAAGCCAGTCACTGTGATGCTAGCACCAGACCGCAGGGCGCCGGGCGCCGGGCGGTGCAGGCTGGCGTGGGCCTGCGGGAGCCAGGGGACAGCTCGCCACGCCACGCGAGCGAACCCGCTCGAACCTGACACTGCGCTCAGCGAAGAAACAGGTGGCCGCCAGCAGCCTGACTGTTTTCTCTTCTCCTGGAGCCCCAGGTTCAGGGGTGCTGGTGGTAGGGGTGGGGAGTGGGGGGAGGTGGGGAAGTTCTGGAACTGGTAGAGGCAGGGGCCGCCCAGCACGGTGCGTGCTCGGAGCTGCCCGGCCGGGCGTCACTCGTGGTGAAGATGGAGAGATTTCTGTGCATTTTACTGAAATTCCGTTTCTTTTTGGCGGTTCTGGGGTTGAACTTTCCCCCACAGTTTACTGTACGTGGGCAAAGGCGTTTGCTGACTGGACTCCAGCGGCTCCGGCTCGGGTGTGGGTGAGGAGGGGCAGTGGACGGCTCGGGCTCGGGTGTGGGTGAGGAGGGGCAGTGGACGGCTCCGGCTCAGGTGTGGGTGAGGAGGGGCAGTGGACGGGGCTCTGGACATGACCTCTGGCCTCTCAGGCAGTGGGAGGCCTCCCTGCCCGGCCCAGGACCCCTTGGTGTTTGCTTCTGCTTGTGGGGTGCCCCCAGTGGGGAGAGACAGCTAATGCACAGAAGGCTGTGCCCCAAGCCCCACCTGGCCCTCCAGACCCCATCACAGCTCAGCCGTGTCTCCCTCCCAGGCCCCTGAGAGCCACCTCTGCTGACCCTTCCGAGGACAGTCGCCGCCAGCCCTGCTGACCTGTGCCTCGGTGAGTGAGCGACGCTTGTGTTCGTCTCGGCGGGGGAGGGGAAGCCTGGGGCAGCGCCCACCGGAGCGCCCTGCTGAGCAGCAGTTGGTGGGGCTGTGAGCTCTGGGGCTGGGACTGGCCGTGATAGGTGCGCTTCCCCTCCCCTCCCCTCCCCTCCCCTCC
>NW_012267319.1:2878362-2883970 GCF_000151885.1 Dipodomys ordii
GGTGCTGTCCCTCAGCTCTTCAGCTCAAGGCTAGCACTCTACAACTTGAGCCACAGTGCCACTTCCGGCTTTTTTCTTTTTGCTTATGTGGTACTGAGGAATCGAACCCAGGGCCTCATGTATGCAAGGCAAGCGCCCTACCACTGAGCCAACTTCCCAGCCCCAGTATTTTATTTTCTATAAATTAAATATTATTAGAAGCCAGGCGTAATAGTACACACTTGCAAACCCAGCACCAAAGAGCCAAGGCAGGAGAATCCTGAGTTCAAAGCCAGTCTGGGCTTCATAAGGAGACACTGTCTCTGAGAATAATCTCCCCTCAAAAGACCCTCATAGGATTAGGAGTCTTTTGTTTTTTTTTGGTCTGGTCGTGGGGCCTGAACTCTGGGCCTGGGCGCTGTCCCTCAGCTCTTCAGCTCAAGGCTAGCGCTCTACCACTTGAGCTACAGCGCCACTTCTGGCTTTTTTTTTTTGCTTATGTGGTGCTGAGGAATCGAACCCAGGGTCTCAGGCATGCAAGGCAAGCGCTCTACCACTGAGCCACCTTCCCAGCCCTGGATTAGGAGTCTTTTAACCTGAATGCTGATCTCACCTTTTGTCTGTTTATAGTTTTATTTGGGTAAAGTCAGATTACCTATGTGACTGCTAAGTGCCTCCACTGTGTCCGAGCTAGGGTGGCTCTGTTGGTTGTGTTTGGAACTGTTTTACTATAATTGCTCATTTAACAGCTGGTGACCTAATGACAGACTTGGCAGCTCCCTCCACGAGTATCAGCCACAGCTCCTGCTTGCTGTTTCTGCTCCTTATTGATTGCTTTGCTGTGGTGGTGTTACATTGTTGCACCAGAGAAAACTATGCCAGCCTGTCCTGAAGTTCAACTCTCCCTGCTTTCCCCGCTTTCCCTGCTCTGCATGTCTCCCTGCTCTCCATGCTCTCCATGTCTCCATGTCTCCATGTCTCCATGCTCTCCATGTCTCCATGTCTCCATACTCTCCATGTCTCCATACTCTCCATGTCTCCCTGCTCTCCATGTCTCCATGTCTCCCTGCTCTGCATGTCTCCATGTCTCCATGCTCTCCATGTCTCCACATCTCCCTGCTCTGCATGTCTCCATGTCTCCCTGCTCTCTGTGTCTCCATGCTCTGCATGTCTCCATACTCTCCATGTCTCCATGTCTCCCTGCTCTGCATGTCTCCATGTCTCCATGCTCTCCATGTCTCCCTGCTCTCTGTGTCTCCCTGCTCTCCATGTCTCCATGCTCTCCATGTCTCCATGCTCTCAATGTCTCCATGTCTCCATGCTCTCCATGTCTCCCTGCTCTGCATATCTCCACATCTCCCTGCTCTCCATGTCTCCATGCTCTGCATGTTTCCATGCTCTCTCTGTCTCCATGTCTCTCCATGTCTCCCTGCTCTCCCCGTTCTCCATGTTGGCTTGCTTTTGGCTTAGTTAGAGTTCGCCTGGCCCAGTGTGGACAGCTCAGGGGAGTCCGCAGCTGGTGCAGCGCTCACCGGCCCTAGTCACTGGCTGTACGGAAGCCGGCAGGGCCTCGGGTGGCTCCGCTTCCTGCAGGTGTGTGGCAGTGGCGTGTGTCTGGGGGAGAAAATGACCGTCCTCGTTCTGAGCAAAATGAAACCTCTGGGAGGATCCGGGTTAGAGGCGGCTGAGGCTCAGGCCCCTCTCCCCGGGAGGGCTGGGGCGGTGGGGAGGAGGTGGCTGGGGCTCAGGCCCCTCTCCCCGGGAGAGCTGGGGCGGTGGGGAGGAGGCGGCTGAGACTCAGGCCCCTCTCCCCGAGAGAGCTGGGGCGGTGGGGAGGAGGCGGCGGCTGGCAGGCTGGTCTCGTGGCCGGGCGCGTGGGGTGTCACCGGCTGGGCGCAGTGGGTCCGTGTGAGGAGGGCAGGATGGGGGTATCCTCACGGCCCTGCCGCCCGCCGCCTGCTTGGTCCTCACCGTACGTTTCTAGCAGCACTTTCCTCCTGAAGGCTGTCCAGAGAGCTGCAGATGTCCATGCAGAGGTGCCGCTCAGGCCCCAGGGACCCCAGGGTGCTGGATGACCCACCACCCAGAGCGAGAGTTTTCAAAGAGGGGCTGCCTAGGCCGAGCTCAGCGTGGCTGCAGGGGCTGTGTGGGGCCTCTCAGCGAGTCGGGCCAGGAGGCCAGGGCGCGGCTGAGGGAGTGTCCCCGCCTGGGCCCTGTGCTGGGCTGGGACGGGCGTTTCGGCTGGCTTTCTTACATGAACTGAGATCCCTTTGGGTCAGGCGGGAGTCGGAGGGGCGCCTTCCGCCCGTCCAGCCGGGGCCATCGCCTTCCGCCCGTCCAGCCGGGGCCATCGCCCCCCCCCCCGCATTCCTCCAGAGCCCGGCTCTGAGAACCTACAACGCACGTGTTCCCTGCGGCAGAGTGGAGGCAACCGGAGCCCCTCAGTCCTGACTCAGCGGGCGCCTGCTGCCTGCACATCTCTGCTGCATCTTCTGGTCTGCCATGGCTGAGACGGCCAGCCCACGCCATGCGGCCAGCACACAGCCCCCGAGCTCTGGCGGGGGCCCCGCAGGCGGTCATGCGGACCCCTCGGGATGTGGGAACAGAGCCGGGCGGACAGCTGAGCTCCCGCCTCAGCCTGGAGAGGGGCGGTCAGCCTGGCCGCGGCCAGGGTTCGTACCAGGCCCCGCCCCTCCGTGAGCGAAGCTGGGCAGCAGATGGTCACACTCGCCCAGTGCTCCAGGATGCACTCTCAGCGTGGGGCTGCACGCCCCTGCCATGCCACCACGCCAGGGTCCAAGGCCCTGGCGTTCAGAGCCACGGCCCGAGGCATAGAGAGAGGGCCAGGGCGGTGACTGCCACAGACTGGGCGGAGCTCCTGCTGCCGCAGGGCCTGGCCTGGCCCGCCGGCCTGGGCCGCAGAGGGGAGAGCAGTGGGCTCTGAGCCCGCCCAGTCAGGCCGTGTCTTAGGAAAGGTAGACACAGGCTGGGAAGAAACAAACCTTATCAGTCAGTGTTCAGGACAGACAGACTGTTGCAAACACCTTTTGCAAGGAAATTAATTTTTATGAATACTTACATGTTAATGTAGAAGTAAACTACACTTATAAAAATGAATCACAGAATCAAATCTAGTCATTAAAACTGCATTCTTTTTCCCGCACAAACTTGTTTTTTCTACTCTTTCTGAGATACAAGATTTTATGTTTTTAAATTTTTCTTTTTCCCTTTTTTTTGGGTCAGGTTGTGGGCCTGAACTCTGGGCCTGGGCGCTCTCCCTCAGCTTTTCAGCTCAAGGCTAGCGTTCTACCACTTGAGCCACAGCACCACTTTCAGCATTTTTCTTTTTACTTATGTGGTGCTGAGGAATTGAACCCAGGGCCTCATGAATGCAAGGCAAGCGCTCTACCTCTGAGCCACCTTCCCAGCCCTAAATGTTTCTTATCATTATTATAAAGCTGATGAACAAAGGGGTTACAGTTCTTTTTTTTTTTTTGCCAGTTGTGGGGGCTGAACTCTGGGTCTGGGTGCTGTCCCTCAGCTCTTCAGCTCAAGGCTAGCGCTCTACCACTTGAGCCACAGAGCCACTTCCGGCTTTTTTCTTTTTGCTTATGTGGTGCTGAGGAATCGAACCCAGGGCCTCAAGCATGCAAGGCAAGCGCTCTACCACTGAGCCACCTTCCCAGCCCAGGGTTACAGTTCTGTAAGTCAGGTAAAGAATACTATTTCTTTAAAATTGCATTCTTGCCTGGCACTAGTGGCTCACATTTGTGATCTCAGCTACTCAGGAAGTTGCGATCTCAGAATCCGAGTATGAAGCTGGCCCAGGTAAAAAAAATCTAGGAGACTCATCTCTCTCTCATCTCTGGTTATCCACTGAAAACCAGAACCAGAGGCATGTCTCAAGTGGTAGAGTACCAGCCATGAGCAAAAAGCGGAGTGAATGTGTGAGTCCAGGCTAGCCCAGTACTGTCACACGCACACACACATGCACAATACACATGCACAACCAAATTGCATTCTTTCCCTCATCTAGAATCCTCAAGAGTTGGGACCAAGTTGGGCGCTGGTGGCTCATGACTGTCATCCTAGCTACTCAGGAGGCTGAGATCTCAGGATTGCAGTTCAAAGCCAGCCTGGGCACAAAAGTCCGTGAGACCCTGATCTCCAATGGACCATCAGAAAACTGAAAGTGGTGCTGTGGCTCAAGTGGTAGAGCACTCGCCTTGAGCTGAAGAGCTGAGGGACATCACCAGGCCCAGAGTTCAAGCCCCATGACTGACAAAAAAAAAAAGAGAGAGTTGGGACCAACATGTGAGAACAAACAAGCCTGCGGTTCCTGAACGACCTTGTCCTGGGCGTAACACAGCTCTGTGCAGTGGGTTTGCATAGACAGCCTCATCGAAGGCCGGCCCTTCTCACATACATCCCAAACCGCGTGCCCGGCGTATCTGTGAGGCACCGCGTGGCGTGGACTCTGCTTTCCTAGGCAGGCGTTCAGCTCAGTGGTCGGAGATAATGTATCAGTGTATCAGTGGGGGCTGAGGGTTAACGAGTAACCAGCTCTGGGCTCGTCGTTCCTGGGCTAAAGGCCTCTGTGTCCTTAGCAGATGCCAAGCCCTGTCCTGGAGCTCGGCAGTACTGTGCAGAGCTGGTGCGGGGCTTCCTCTGCCCCGGTGGGGTGAGTGCGGCAGCCCGGGCCCCGAGTCCCTGAGCGCTGGTTCCTGGGATGACCTTCATGGTGCCTCTGACCCCGGTGCTGTTCTGGCGGTTTGGCAAACGTGGACACACAGCGTGCTGTGTGGGAGTGGATCCCGTGTAGTGGCGACATTCCTTCTTTCAAAGTCAAACCTGGGTCCCCAGATCAAAGTGCGCGAGCTGCAGCTGGCGTGGCGGGGGCGTGGCCGGGCTGCTGGTGGGATATATGAGGCGACGTCCCCGGAGGAGGAGTTAGGATCGACGGAGTGCCGGCACTCGGCGTCTGGCCTCTGTTCTCGGGGCGGGGAGCGCGCCAGACCCGTGCGGCTGCCCGCGGTGCCTTCCTTCCGCAGCTCAGAGGCAGTGACGGCGCGGCTCACCCTCGGCCACAGCCTCCGCCCTCAGCCCCGAGCACCCCAAACTATGGAGGAGAAGCTGCAAGTAGGTGGATCGTGAAGCAGGTGCTGGCCAGGGAGGGAGCGAGACTAGCGAAAAAATAACCAGTGCAAAATAGGGCTGGAGCACGTCAGCAGTAGAGCACCTGCCTACCAAGAAGCAGGCCTGCGCTCCCAGCCCCGTGCTGCCCAAAGCGGGGAGAGCCCGGCCGCGGCGCTGGAGCGGGCCGGGGACCTGGATTTTTGTGTTAGAGTCGCGTGGCACTAACTGTCGGGTGTGGAGCAGGAGGCCTGGCGGGCGCGGTGGCGGGCGCAGCCGTCCGTGGCCCTGTGGGCAGCCGTGCTGCTGAGCGCACGCACAGGTGCCGCTCTCGGGAGAGTGTGGATCTGTCAGCAGGCCTGACAGACGCTGCCGCGCGGGACCTCGGTGCCCTGGAGTCCCGTCCAGGCCAGGGCCCGGGCCAGGAAGCTGGCTCCGCCGTGAGCGGCGGCGCCGGGCGCAGGCCTGGCAAGTACTGTCCTGGGATGTGCAGGGC
>NW_012267319.1:2884082-2890698 GCF_000151885.1 Dipodomys ordii
TATAGCTTATTAGCATAAGTGCTTAGCAAATACAAGGCCTGTGGGTTTGATCCTTAGTACCAGGAAGAGAGAGAGGGAGGGGTGCAGGGGGAGAGCCGGGGCCCTGGGGGCGGTCTTGCCAGGGGAGGGCACACGGGCTGTGGGCTGAAGACTGGTCTCCATGGCCCCAGCTTCAGTTGTGAGCTGTGTGCGGGGAGACGGCTGGAAGCAGGAAGCAGGCTGGCTCCTTGTCGTGTTGCCCACAGAACCGGGGCGGCACTGCCGCTCACCATTCCAAAGGGTGTCCAGATAGAGAAGGGAGCGCGGCGCTCAGGAGCACTGTCCTGCTGATCTCCCCTCAGGCTTCCCAGAGCTGGGGCAGGGCAGGCCCCAGCCTGCGCCTGGTCACCCGGCCCCCGCAGGAGCACCACCAGAAGGGATTGTAGGGAATGGCAGTGGCAGTGCTGAGTGTTTGGGTCTTTGTTCTTGAACAGAAATCAAATTCTACTGCCAGAGTGACTTGTATGGCCCCTCCATGCAGGAGAGAGGTGACGGGGCCCGAGTCGCTGGGAGGGCCTGGGACGGAGCTCCGGCCCGAGGTCGGTGCCCCTTCCAGAAGCTTTCCCTCCCCACGGGGCCTGCTGGCTGGCTCTCTCTCCTGCTGGGTTGGGGAGCCAGACCCCTCAGCCTGCTGCTCTCTGCCCTCTGCCCAACCTTCGAGTACCTTCTGGGCCTCAACTGGACGCCGGGGCTCCTCCTTGCCCTTTGATCTGCCTTTGAGCACACGCAGGCTTTTCCTTTTGTGTTCACCCCAAGCCCCACCCACGGGCCGCCCGGCCACGGCCGCCTGGACACGGTGCCTGGCTGGGGTCGGGAGGCAGGGCCGCGCTGTGCAGCTGCGGCTGGCACTCCCGCCCTGCAGAGCTGTCGGGGCTTCGCTGAGCTGATGCGGAAGACCTCTAGGGCCCTGGGCTGCCCTGTGCCGCCCGCCAGAGCCATGCATGGCGGCCGCTTTACAGTGGTGGCTCGTGTTTCTGGTTTGTGTGTGGGACGCAGGCAGGCCTGATGTTGTCTGTGGCATGGTGGCTCACGCATAATCCCAGCCACTCAGGAGGCTGAGGTCACAGCCCTAAGCCCACCTGGGCAGCAAAGTCCAGGAGACTCTTACTCCAGTGAACTAGCAAAAAGCCAGAAGCAGAGCCGAGGCTAAGTGGTAGAGAGCTAGCCCTGAGCGAAAAAGCTCAGGGACAGTGCCCAGGCTCTGTGTTCAAGCCAACGTGCACATGTGCAAACACACACACACACAGGCACACACAGACAGGCACACACACACACAGAGGCACACACACAGGCACACAGAGGCACACACACAGAGGCACACACACAGAGGCACACACACAGGCACACAGAGGCACACACACAGAGGCACACACACAGAGGCACACACACAGAGGCACACACACGGGCACACACACACAGGCACGCACACACAGGCACACACACAGATGCACACACACAGAGGCACACACACAGGCACACACACACAGAGGCACACACACAGGCACACACACAGGCACACACACACAGAGGCACACACACAGGCACACACACAGGCACACACTCACAGGCACACACACAGGCACACACACACAGAGGCACACACAGAGGCACACACACACAGGCACACACACACAGGCACACACACAGAGGCACACACACAGAGGCACACACACAGGCACACACACAGGCACACACTCACAGGCACACACTCACAGGCACACACACAGCGCTTCTTCCTTCCAGGCCGCAGGCCTCCTGGAGGAGGCTCTGTCCGGGCTCTCCGGCCCCCCCTCCGCCTGCTGCAGGCCGTGCTTCCACGGCCTCTCCTGTCCCTGACCCCGTGGCATGAATGAGGAGCCTGCCTCCGGCTGCCCGCGAGGGGCTGCCAGGGGTAAGAGCAGGCCCAGCAGGCCTGGCACCTCCAAGCCCCCACGGCTCCGCTGGAAACCTGCCCACCGGCCGGCTAAGCCACAGGTAAGATGGTTGCTCTCCAGCTATCATCCTGGCCACAGCCGGAGCACGGCGGGGTGCTGGGTGGGAGTGGGCGGAGAGGAGATAGGGTGGCAGCCATGCCCCTCAGACCCATGGTGTCCGAGTCTGCCCTCGGAGAGGGCCGCTCCCCGGCCGTCTCCACAGCAAGCACTGGCCGAGGAGTCCTGCGCCATCCCCGGGCCGGGAGCGACCTGGGCTGGCACGCCAGCTGCCCTCTGATGTGGTTGTGTGCCATCCCACCTGGGCAGTGGCTAGGTCTCCCCGCCTGCCCTGTCCCTCTGTGCAGACACACGTCACGCCACGCCACCCGTGACCCACATGGCCAGCCCCCGTGCTCCCGTGGGGCCCAGTGGTGGTTGGGGGCGGGTTGAGGAGAAACTGCTGCATTCCAAACACCTGAGCGAAAGCAGCTGGGGGCGCGCTCCCCGGGTGTTTCCAGCGCCAGCCGCTTGTTGAAATGCTATTTTGGATATATTGAATCAGGTGAAATATTTCCCCCCCACACACACTTTTCTTTCTTTCTTTCTTTTTTTTGTCAGTCGTGGGGCCTGAACTCTGGGCCTGGGCGCTCTACCACTTGAGCCACAGCGCCACTTCCAGCTTTTTTCTTTTTGCTTATGTGGTGCTGAGGAATCGAACCCAGAGCCTCAGGCATGCAAGGCAAGCGCTCTACCACTGAGCCACCTTCCCAGCCCTTTCCCCCCTTTTTCAATTGTGATTAACTGATCACAATAATCTCACAAATTTCATAGTCTTGTGAGATAGTGATATACACATTCTAACCTTCATGGGGCAAATTGTCTTTATCGTAGTCTATAAAGTTTGTGAATTTGAAGTATTTTCTTTTTAAAATCTTTTAATTATTTTATTGTCATCATGAAGGTGGTCTACAGAGGGATTACTGTTTTGTAAGTCAGGTAACAGGTACTTTTTTTTTTTTGCCAGCCTTGGGGCTTGAACTCATGGCCTGGACACTGTTCACTATTCCTGGGTAGCGCTCTACCACTTGATCTACAGTGCCACTTCCAGCTTTTTCTGTGTATGTGGCACTGAGGAATGCTGCGTGAGCACTCTAAGGTGAGCACTGAGGTTTACTCAGAATCTGGAAAATCACCAAATCTCTCTGCACCTGGTCATGTTGGTCGTTTACTTTTCGCTCACCTATTCTGTCATATTTCATTTCACATAATGGAGGAGTACATAGTGAAATACTTCCTTCAGGTCCATTCCACATTTTTTATTTTTATTTTTATTTTTTACCTGCCTGCTGGAGTGGTTTAAATGGCACAGCGTCCCATGGGCCTGGCTGACTGGTTTGCCTTGAATGGCCTTGGGAGATTCCAGCTCTGCCCCAGGGGCGGACGCCCGCCCCGCTGGCCGGCTCTGTTCCAGGTTGTGAAATGGGCGTGGGTTCCCACGCGCAGGCGGGGTGCGCTGTCAACACTGTCTCCTGCTGCACGGTTTCTCCAGGGACTGCCGTCACTTTGATGACAGGGGATTCGAATCCACCTGGCCTGATTAGGTGTGACCCGCGTGGGATCTGAGGAGGGCTGGGGAGGGCCTGGCATGGGAGATCTCTTGGGCACGGGCACAGGGCCACTGGTGGGGGAATAAACCTGGCCGGGCTGCAGAAGCATCCAGATGTTTAGATGAATTCTCTTATCCACGCTGGTGGATGGTTGCTGCTAAGCTAAAATGGGTTGATGCAAGTGGGGAGCTGAGACACCCGTCCACTGCCCGCTGTGCCCATCCCTGAGAACTCAAGGGAGCTGCCGGCCAGCACAGCAGAGGGGACAGCCGCGGTCCAGGCAGGAGGAGGCTGCTGGCGGGGGCGGGCTCCCAGGAACAGGCCAGGCTGAGCAGGAGGCGGGATGAAGGACGCGGATCCCAAAGGCTCAGGAGGGAGCGGTTGGCCTGGTTCTGGGCGGAGTCTCTGGTGTACTGGGAGGTAGCTGCAGGCATGCTAGAGAAGCGTGTGGTGCCAGCGACCGATGCCCCCCTGCTCACAGGAGCCCATCCACACACGTGCCGCGTGCGTAAAACAGATGAGGCGGGAGCATCAGCACAAACCAGGGTGGAGATGGCCACAGACATGGTCACAGTTTGGGGGCTAATGAGTGACGCCCTGTTTCCTGCCTGGTTAGAACGGGGCGGGGGGGGGGGGGGGGAGGCAGCAGCAGGGCCGGGCAGTAGAGAAAAAGGTGTCTGCTTTTGTTACTGGTCTGTCCCAGAACACAGCTCCCGTGTCCGGTGTGCAAGAAGGGCCGGCTAAAGGCCTGGGGCAGGGGCAGGGGCAGGGCTGGGGCAGGGGCAGGGCTGGGGCAGGGGCAGGGGCAGGGGCAGGGCTGGGGCAGGGGCTGGGGCAGGGGCAGGGGCAGGGGCAGGGCTAGGGCAGGGGCTGGGGCAGGGGCAGGGGCTGGGGCAGGGGCAGGGGCTGGGGCTGGGGCTGGGGCTGGGGCTGGGCTGGCCAGGAGCCCGGCATGTGTGAGGCCAGCCTACCAGAGGGCTGTGCGAGAGGGCCTGCTGCAGGACAGTTGACTCAAGGAACAGAGGCCAGCCATGGCCCCTGCCCCCAGCCCCTTTGGGAACATAAAGTGGAGAGCAAGGTTAGGCTGTACCAGGAAGCAGGGCGGCCTGGGCTTACCAAGTGCGGGCCTGTCCCCAAACTCGGAGGACGGGCTGGGCCCCGCCGGCCCGGGTGGCTCATGGTGTCCTTCGCATGCACCACCACGTGCCTGTCCGGGCCGGTCGCTGGCGTGGCTGCGGGCGGGGGGGCCCTCCTGGGTGGCCTGCCTTGGATAGTGACCACTTGGAGAGGTCACCTCCTCCAGGGGTCCCGGGAGAGCAGCAGGGTGGACAGCCCTGCAGGCCTCCTGCTGTGCACAGAAGGCCACAGAATGTTCCATGCTGACTGCTGGATTCCTGGGGGTGCTTTGGAGGGACAACCCCCCCCTCGGGGTGGCCCTGGGCTGCTGTGTGTTACACACAACCTAGAACCTATGCTGCTGTGTCGCTCGGGCCTGTCTCGCCCTGGGGACAGGTGGTGGGCCACGGTGTCACGCACAGCACGGGCTGCGTGGGGTCGGGGCCAGACCAAGGGTGTGCGCAGATCAGGCTTCAGGCAGAGCGGCCGGAGTGGGCGGCCGTTTTGGTCAGCTCGGCTCCTCCCAGAGCGGCTGACCGTAGACTCAGGGGTCACAGATGCTGGCTGCGTGACCTTTCCATCCCATGTAGGTGCGTCTGGGCCGGGTGGGGGTGCTGTGGGCTCTGGCAGCCATCCTGGCCTGTGGCCTTCCCCGGGTGCCCTGGGCCTGCCCGCCCCTCAAGCCCTGTATTTCTAGTAGGTGACTTTGTGGAAGTAGGTGACCTGGTGCCTTCAGCGTATGGAGGGGGCTGGGGGGGAGGGCGGGCGGGAGAGGGTGGGGGTGGCCCCTGCCAGGGCTGCCCTTCCTGCCCGAACCAGGTCCTTTTATTATTTTATGTATTTTTAATTTTTTTTTGTCAGTTGTGGGGCTTGAACTCTGGGCCTGGGCGCTGTCCCTCAGCTCTTCAGCTCAAGGCGAGCGCTCTACCACTTGAGCCACAGCGGCTGCAGGCACCGCCCAGCTCTGTGGAGGCCCCGCAACGCCCCAGCGGGAGCCTGGGCCGAGGCTGGCCCATTCTCCAGGACCAGAGGCCACGGCAGTGGTGCCCACCAAGCTGACAAGGATCGGAGGGCGCGGCACACGGATGGGGGGAGGCTGCGCGTGCGTCTGGCCCGAGCTCCCTGGGCAGCGGGGCCTCGCGTACCTCGGGCTCCAGGCCTGGGAGGGGGAAGTCTGAAGCTTGATGAGAAATGTGCCCCAACCTCGAGTGAGTTGCGGCTCAGCAGATCTGGCAGCTCCGGCCAGCTCCGGCCAGCTCCAGCCTCCTCCAGCCTGCTCCGGCTTCCTCCGGCCTGCTCCGTACTCTTCCCCAGGCTGCAGCCAGAGCGCCGGGACCCCCGCGGCCTCTCCCACCCAAGTCCCCCGCCCCCCCGCGGCTCCCCGCAGCCCTGTGCAGGCGCTGGGCAGGCCCGGCAGCCGCTCACACTGAGGCTGGTGGCGTGCCGGCTCCTCAGCGTTCCCGCATCCTTCCTCGGCAAAGCAGCTCCACCTCTCCACCGCCCGCCCTCAGCTCAGGACTGAGCGCAGGAAGCTCCCAGGCTCAGCAGGTTCCTCCCACATGGCCGCACGCTGGGCTGACCCCGCCAGCAGAGCTCCCGCGTGGGCAGCAGCATGGCCCTTGTGGAACTGGGGTCGGTGTGGAGTGCGAGGAGGCGGTGCCCTGGCTGTCAGCACCCACCTGCCCACCGGAGAGGGCACCTGCCACCCAGAAGACTGGAAACAGGGGACTGCTCCATGGTCCAGACACACCCAGTCTGCTGGGGTAGCTACCACCAAGCAATCCCCAGCACCCACACCAAACATTCACGCCAAGGACTCACGCCAAGCACCCACACCAAACACCCACGCCGAGCACCCACACCAAACACCCACGCCGAGCACTCACACCAAACACCCACGCCGAGCACCCACACCAAACACCCACGCCGAGCACCCACACC
>NW_012267319.1:2894937-2897496 GCF_000151885.1 Dipodomys ordii
CACACAGAGCATTCACACAGAACACCCACACAGAGCACCCACACAGAGCATTCACACAGAGCACCCACACAGAGCATTCACACAGAACACCCACACAGAGCATTCACACAGAGCACCCACACAGAGCATTCACACAGAACACCCACACAGAGCACTCACACAGAGCACCCACACAGAGCACCCACACAGAGCACCCACACAGAGCATTCACACAGAGCACCCACACAGAGCACTCACACAGAGCATTCACACAGAGCACTCACACAGAGCACCCACACAGAGCACTCACACAGAGCACCCACACAGAGCACTCACACAGAGCACCCACACAGAGCACCCACACTAAGCTGGGCCACCAGTGCTCTTTTTTTGGTAATTCTTATTTGATGTCATTCCTGGGACTTGAACTCAGGGCCTGGGTGTTGTCCCTTGCCTCTTTTCCTCAAGGCTGGGTTGTACCACTTGAGTCACAGCTCCGCCCTGACTCCTTGGTCATCTATTAGACATAAGAGTCTCACAGTCTTGCCTGGCTTTGACAGCGATCCTCCGATCTCAGCCTCCTGGGCAGTTAGGGTTACTGACATGTGTGTCTTTGCTTCACGATGGCCACCAGCCCCTCCTGAAAGCTCTCTTGGGTGTGTGCAGCCATGCCCGCTGTCCCTGCTGGCCATGGCCACCTGCAGAAGGCTGGACAGCTGGGGGCACACTTGTCCAACCGACCTGGACATGAGGCTTCTGGGAATGTAAGTGTTCTCGACACCCAGATGTGAGGTCACCTGCTGTAGTCAGGTGTGCGTGCGTGTCACACGCTTACAGATAGTTGTGGGTATGTGTCACACCTGTACAGCTAGGAGTGCGTGCATGTCACACCTGTACAGCTAGGTGTGTGTGTGTCACACTTGCACAGCTAGGTGTGTGTGTGTCACACCTGTACAGCTAGGTGTGTGTGTGTGTCACACCCGCACAGCCAGGTGTCATGTGTGTCACTCCCACACAGCCAGGTGTGCATGCATGGCGATCTCTGCCACCTGTGGCAGGCGTGGCAGATAACGGCAGCTGTAGCGCGTGTCCCAGCACGGACCAAGGCAGCAGAGGTTTGGGTCCCGGGCTCCTCGGGCTCTCACTGTGTGTTTACCCGTTGTTTGGTTAGCATAGTAACTGTGCTCTCCGCGGCCCCGTGGGGGTTAGAAGGACATTTTATCAGCTGGTCTGAGCTCCCTGCCAGCCGGCCTTGCTCCGGACCTCTGCCACCTCTCTCTGCCTGGCCCAAGTGCCCGGAGCGACGCGCGCGTCTGGGTGAGCGTGTCCGCTGCGTGCGCGAGGTGCGGCAGCGTGGGGTGGGGAGGGAACTCTCCTTGGACAGAGGGCGGCGCTGGCTCGGGCCTGCGTCCCCGCGCAGAGTGCCGGGCGGCTTTGTCCTCGTCTTCCTCCCCCTCGGCCCCCTGCTCTTCCTCCCCTTCCTTGCCCTCCTTCCCCTCCTTCCCCTCCTCTCCCCTTCCCTGCCTTCCTGCCCTTGCTGCTGGCCTGACAGGCGGCTTTACAGCTGAGCCAAATGAGGTTTGTAGTCTGCGGGGCCTCCTCCAGCTCATTACCCTAATCACCGGGGAGCGCCAGCGCTGAGGGCTGCGGCTGGGCCTCCAGAGGTGACCTGGGACCTTCTTTGATGCTGGTGCTTGGGGCACCTCTTGTGGCCGCTGTGTGGCTTGGCGGGGCCTGTTTTCTTGAGGCCCAGGACTTGGGAGTGGAGACATGTCTTACTTGTTATGTCTGAGCCAGAGTCTGAGCCAGAGAGATCCCCCGTCTTTTGGTGGCACTGAGCTGGCACCCAGGGCCTCGTGCTGGCTCAGTACAGCCTTTCATGCATGTAGTTCTTTTCCAGGTAGGATCTCACAGTTTTGCCTGGAACCCCTCTCCAATTGTGGTCTTCTTACTTGCGACCTACTGTGTCACTAGGATGACAAGCACACACCACTGGGCCTGACTGTGGAGATGGGGTCTCACTCCACTGGGCCTGACTGTGGAGATGGGGCCTCACTAACTCTGCATGGACGGGCCTCAAACTGCAATCCTCAGGGTCTCCGCTGGGGGATGGCTCAGGTAACTGGGATTACAGGCATCGGCTCCCATGCCTGGGTTTGGAAGAGGTTTTAACCTGGAGGCCTTGGGAAGCGTTGGGCAAGATCCTGGCTGATTTTGGAGACGCCGCAGTTCTGCCTGGTGGGTGCACTTGCCGTGAGGGCGTAGCTCGGTGCCCAGGCCTGGCGTTGCCAACAACTTCCAACGGGCTGAAGCCTCCCGAGGCGCGTGCATGAGGAGCGGCCCCAGAGGTCGAATCGCAGGTCTGGACCGTCCAGCCCAGGGCACTGTACCCTTCGCGGCCTGAGGGAAGGGCGTGGGGCAGGCCTCCCCATAGGCCGCTTGGGGTCAGGATGCCCACAGGGCCTCGGGGGTCCCAGGGCTGCAGCCACTCTGCACCGGGGCCTATTTCTCAGACATGCGCAGTTGCTCTCATAAAGCAGAGGCCCTTCCCCAAGACCCTGAGCCAGGCGGCAGGCACTG
>NW_012267319.1:2897551-2909849 GCF_000151885.1 Dipodomys ordii
GGGGGGGAGGACTAGAGCTTGCCTCCCCTCCAGATATCAGCGGTCTCCCTCCCTGCTGGCTTTTAGGGCCAGTGGCCAGTGCACAGGGGCAGGGGTGTCTCGGACCAGGCCGGGGAGTCAGTGCGGCTCAGGGGGGTTAGAGCCACAGGGGACAGCCATCATGGGGAGCCGGGAGCCACGGGACAGGCCACGGCCCCCTGGGGGACTGACTCCCGCAGCGCTGCCCAGGGCCATGGTCCCGGCAGTCGGGGCAAGCGTCCCCTGCAGGATTCCTGTCTCTCTGTCTCTCGGGGACCTTTGCAGCCCGAGAGCTGAGCACGCGGTCTGCATCTCTGACCCACTGCAGCCCGCACAGCATCCGCGCTGACAGGAGGTGTGCGGCCCGGAGCAGGGCCCAGTGACCTGCACGCAGCCCTCCGGTGACTGCTGTTGGTGGCTCCCAGTGAAAGCCGCTTATTGGATTAGCCTGACCCCGAGGCAGAGCCGGGCGGGGCAGGCCGTCCTGGGGCCCTGCGGAGCGCAGGCTGCTGTCCCTCGGGCAGTCCCTCGAGGCGGAGCCGCTGCTTCTCACTGCAGCCGGGGCGTGCGGGCTTGGCCGCGACCCCGTTTGAACTCGCGTCCTTCGACTTCCGGCTGAGTCCACCAGGCGCCTTGTCACCAGCCGCGGGGCAGCGGTGGACCATGCTGGCCAGCTCCTCAGCCTGCCTCTTCTCCGGGGTCTGCGCCGCCCTGGTGGCCGTGGCCCTGGCCTACTACTTCTACTGGTGAGCAGGGGCCGCGCTGCTCCCAGCCTTTCCCACGCGCCCCTCGCCCCGCGGGGGCTGGGGGAGCGGGCAGCCGCAGAGCCGCGGGGTCCTGGGCCCCCCAGGAAGGCTCTCCATGGAATGCTCCCTGGGGGCTCGGTTGCCTGTGTGGCTGCCGTCCTGGGGCCCCGCTGCCCTCGGGTGGCCTGTGAAGCCAGCCTCCTGGCGGGGCTCGGCCTTCCCCGCGGCCACGGCCGGCCGGCGGGCTGGCCGCCTCGGGCCTGCAGTCTTCAGCCCCCACCTGCCCCATAAGGGTCCAAGGGCACTGTGACCTTGCACAGGTGGGCGACGGAGGCTGTGGTGGACAAGACCGCGTCACTGGTACTATTGCCACAAAGGGAGGGTGTGGCCGCTGTCACTGTCCAGACGGGGGGGGGGGGATCCTGGGCGTCCGTGGGGCCTCTGGATGCCCTGCGGGGTCCCTCGGCTTCCCAGCCCACTTGCCGGCGGGGGCCAGGTCTGCACCGTGCCTTTCTCTTCATAGATCCGATTATATCCTCCGTTCTAGTGAGCTCAGGCTCGGTGGGGGGGGGGACAGGTTGTCCGCCCAGGTGCCCAGGTAGGGCGTGGCGCCCCGTCTGTGTTGGTGAGCGTGGAGCCCTCCCTGGGCTGTGGTGCCTCCACCGCGCCCCCCTCTCTGACCCGCGCCCCCCTCTCGTGACCTGCGCCCCCCTCTCATGACCCACGCCTCCCTCTCGTGACCCGACCCTCCCCGCCCGCTGACTGGCACGCCACCCACAGCTCAGCCCGGGACTGATTGCAGGCAGGTGCTCCACCCCGTGAGCCGTGCCTCCAGCACTTTCCTTTAGGTTGTTTGGTGTCTTGCACTTTGCCTGGGCCAGTCCCAGATTGCTGTGGTCCTCCCGCGGCCTCCTGCCCAGTCGGATGACCTCGGCGGGCCCTAGGAGCCTTCTTACAGCTGGCTGCGGCCTGCCCGGGGGCCGGGCCGCCCTGCCAGGCTCCCCACGCTCTGCCAGGCTGGCCCTCCCCCTGCAGGCGCCGGCAGGGAAACGCCGCATCCTCCCCTCCACGCCAGGGCGAGCCTCGTGTTTCGCTGGCTGCTCCCCCCCACCACCACGAGGCCTGTGCGCATTGCACTCCCAGCTCGCATGGACCCAGGACGCCAGGGTCAGAACCTGGCAGAGGTGGAGTCTGAGCCCTTAGCGCGGAAGGCTCTTCAGAAGTGTGTGTGTGTCATGCTGCAGCCAGCGTGTCCCAGCGCCAGGCTCCCAGCTCTTTCCAGCCAGCACCCAGCACCATCCTGCCCGGCCCGTCCTCTGCCCATGGGCGCTAGGCTGGCTGCAGCTGCTCCAAGGTCGCATCACAGGCCGCATGCAGGCCCGTGCCTGAGGGGTTGATGGCAGATATTTTCCATGTGCCTGGGTGCAAAGGGCCGAGCGGCCGTGGGTGAGCTGCGGGCGCGTGGGGGCTGTGTGCCACATGGGGGCTGCGTGCTGTATGTGTGCTGCGTGTGCATGTGGGCTGCGGGTGTGTGGGCTGTGGGGGAGCTGTATGCAAGTGTGGGCTGCAGGCATGTGTGGGCTGTGTGCCGCGTGTACGCTGTGTGTTGCATGTGAGCTACAGGCGTGTGTGGGTTGCGTGTGCATGTGGGCTGTGTGTAAGTGTGGGCTGTGTGCGTGTGTGGGCTGCATGCAAGTGTGGGCTGCATGTGGCGTGTGGGCTGCGTGCGGCATGTGGGCTGCGTGCGGCATGTGGGCTGCATGCAGGTGTGGGCTGCGGGCGTGTGTGGGCTGCGGGCGTGTGTAGGCTGCGTGCGGCATGTGGGCTGCGTGCATGTGTGGGCTGCGGGCGTGTGTGGGCTGCGTGCATGTGTGGGCTGAGGGCGTGTGTGGGCTGTGGGCGGTGTGTGGGCTGCATGCATGTGTGGGCTGCGGGCGTGTGTAGGCTGCGTGCATGTGTGGGCTGCGGGCGTGTGTGGGCTGCGGGCGTGTGTGGGCTGCGTGCGGCATGTGGGCTGCGTGCATGTGTGGGCTGCGGGCGTGTGTGGGCTGCATGCATGTGTGGGCTGCGGGCGTGTGTGGGCTGCGTGCATGTGTGGGCTGCGGGCGTGTGTGGACTGCGTGCACGTGTAGGCTATGTGCACGTGTGGGCCGCGCTCCTCCATGCCCTGTGATGCAGGGTCCTGGGGCCGCCAGACCTGGCCACAGTGCCCCAGGTGGACTGTGTTTTCCTCAGCCAGCCTCACTGCAGGTGTGAGCGTGCGATTCCCAGAGCCAACCAGGGTGTGTACGAAAGCGCCCAACTCCTGCCACCAGCCCGCCCCTCCCGCAGCCCTCTGCTCCCCCGGCCCCTGAGCTACGTTGTGCTGATGAGGCTCCTTGGAAAAGGCCCAGCCTGGAGGCCCAGCGTCGTCGGCACGGACAAGTGGAGGGCCGGGGGGCTGCTGTCCTGCGAGGCCTCCCACCTCCCCCGCCGTTGCCCTGCGGGCCTGAGCCTCGGCCTTCTCTCTGGGGGAAACACAAAGAGCCTTGTTGCTCTGCCCTCCCTCACTCCTGACCACACTGCCCAGTCTGCCGCCACAGATTTAGGCATCTACCCATTCTCTTAAAACAGTTCCTACCTCACGGTGTGTCTAAAAGCATGCTGGTCCAAAGCCAGCCACCAGCCGCATGCCAGCGGCTCAGGCCTGGAGTCCTAGCCACTCAGGAGGCTGAGATCTGAGGATCACAGTTTGAAGCCAGCCCAGACACAAAGTTCATAAGACTCTGATCTCCAATTAACCACCAAAAGGCCAGAAGTAAATGAAGTGCCAAGTGATAAAGTGTCAGCATGGAGCAGAGAGCATTGGGGAACAAAGGAGAGCACGAGGTCTCGAGTTCAAGTCCCAGTCCTGACACAAGAAAAAAAACAGAGTCACATAAAATTTCTTAACATTAATCACTAGAGAAGCTTCAGGAAGGAAACTTGGTCCTGGTTCAGGAAGCTCTAGTCTTGGAGGAATAGGAAAAAGAGGAGGAAAAGATTGAGTCACAAGAGCCTTGTTCAACAGGTGTTAGAAGACTGTGCCGTGTGCTGATTATAACGTGTTCGCACTATCACTTTTTATTACTCAAAAAATTCTCCATTTTCAATAAAAGGAACAGATTCCCTCTTCAAAACTAAAAGCTTCCAGCTGCTCAGGCCTGGCCTTTGCAAGGAACATCGCCGCTTCCTTTCCCGGCATCCTGTTGCGATTGCTGTCTGTGCTGGGCTTCTGTGGGTTCTGCTTAGTCCTTGTTTTCCTCTTCATCTGCTTCCTCTTCATTTTGCTGGGCTAAATTTATCAGTAATCTTTTCACAAAGATGAATACAAGTTAAGTTTCCTGAAACCTTGTGTGTCTTTAGAGACTACATGTGTTCTGTTTTTCTAGTTTGTGTGCTTGGGTCTTAGAAGAAGACAAGTGGGATTCTAAGTGTTTTTAGTGCAGAAAGTTGAATGAAGGTCTATTTTCAAAGTGGGCAGAAACTAAGAAAAACAATGAAAGGTTTTAAAAACTTGGCTGGGTGTGGTGAGGCCTGCCTGTAATCCCAGCTATGCAAGAGGTAGAGGTAGGGGAATTGTTGTTCAAGGGCAATTCAGGCAGAAAAGCCCAAATGCTCCATCTCCAAAACAACCAGCAAAAAGATGAGCTGGAGTCATGGCTCAAATGGCAGAGTGCCTAGAGAAGCAAGCGAGCTGAGCAAACTTTGGGACTGTCAGTGCAATCCCAGAATCAACCCCCCCCTTGTCCCCCCCCCCGCCCTCTGCCCTCCCCCCCCCCGTCTTCCCCCTCCCCCCTTGCTACAGCCGCTTTGCCTCCACATCCGGTCAGAAGGCCGAGCTGCAGGCGGACAGCAGCGTTCGGCACTGCCGGCCCTGGGAGCCGGCCTGAGGGTCACAGAGTTTGGACCCGGGCTCCGGGCGGCTCCCCCGCCTGCCAGGCTCGGCCCCGAGCTCCCCGGCCTTCCTCGCCGCCAGGAGGGAACAGGAGCTGGCAGCACAGCCACCCTGACACTTCACCCACTTGGCAAGACGGTAGTCCGTGCTCCTAGATGTGGCTGAACGGTCACTGCCTCCCGCACCGCCGCCGGGGCTGCGGACGGGTGACCCGTGACCCAGTTCCCGAGCTAAGGCAGAGGCGGAGGAGAGGCAGGTGAGGGGGCGGGAGGCCCCGGGGTCCCTGCCTCGGGGGACAGGCTGCCGCTTCCTGTAGCACAGGCTCCGAGCTGCACCTCGGGCTTGGCCTCAGGGAGACGCGGCTGAGCCGGAGGACAAAGCGGGCGGAAGCCAGGATCCTTCGGATGTGCGGCTTGTTTCTAGGCAGAAGGCCTAGAGGGGCCGCGCGCGGGGCCTTGCCCACTGTGGAGGCATTACGAAGGCAAGTCGCAGAACACGACTTCAGCTCTGGATAAACGTTCTGGAACTGAGGGGAAGCAAGGGAAAGGAAAACATCCACAGGAGGATGGATTCACTGTTCAAGGAAAGAGCTAGGATCGGCTTAAATACCCTCTCATCAATCGGTTCTCCATTCTAGGACAGGAGGGAGAGAAGCCAGGGTTGGGGGTGTGTGCGGCAGAGGGAGACGCCCTTGCAGGCGCTTGGTCCCTGTGCACAGGAGCACTTTTCCTGGGGAAATGACACCCAGGCAGTGGCCATGCTGTGGGGTGCAGCTCGAGGGAACCCAGAGAAATGGATGCAGGCACCTTCCCTTTGCAAAGGACTCGGTGCTGCTGAGACCCGAGTCAGCCCCTTCCCGGGTCCCCTGCCTCAGCGCCACGGCCCCTCGGCCTGCAGGAGAGCTGGCTCTGTTCACGCTTCTCCTTTGGCTTGGCAGCCCTGCAGTTGTGTGTGGCCGGTGGAGGGTGTGAGGGGACTGGGCGAGGCAGTAGTGGTGGGCTGTGTGGGGAGCCACTGAGAGTACTCTGCCCAGCACGGGGAGATGACTCCCCGTGGAAGGGAAGGGCAGCCCCAGGGTGGTTCTGTGGTCTTGCATGTGAGTCCTGAGGAGACCCTTAGACCACCACAAACTCTTGGTAACAACCATCACCCCAGGGAAAATGTGACGGTACTGCGATCCTGCCGCTTGCACACTGATCACGCTGTGATTGTACTGGGCTGTGATTGCCCAGTGCCTGTGCTGTGCCCTGTGGCTGTATTGTGATTGAGTGTGCGGTGACTGCGCGGTGAGTGTGCTGTACTCCGTTTCGTTATGCTGCTGATTGTACTGTGTTGGTTTTTTTGTTTTCTTTCTGTGATTGCACTATGCTCTTGGACAATTTCTCTTCCATTTAACATTGCATCCTATTGGCCTGATTTATGTGTTAGGAGCTGTCTTACTTCGAGGCATTTGTGTGGTGAGAGTGTCGAGTGGCTGTGCAGACAGGAGGCTCAGGCAGTCAGCGGGCTGCCGGTGCCCGGCCTGGTCCGGGCTGCTGCTCTGCAAGTGGTGACACTTATTCCCAAGTCACCTAGTTTGGAGGATTTTGAACCTCCGGCTTTGGAAGCTGCGTGCTGTTGGTCCTGTTGCCGTACTACAAGGGTGACAACATGGTCATCTTTGTCAGGGCAGTCCGTGCTCGGCCGCCCTGGGGGCAGCTCTGGGAAGGCCCTGCCGTGCCCCGTGACACCTGTGGAGTTGGGGTGGGGCAGGCACCCCAAGAGGACAGGACCCCTGCTGCCCGGCGTGTCCTGGCCCTTCCCCTTGGCCTCTATGTGGGCTCAGCTGTCCCAGCCGGTGGCTCTTCCCTGAAGAGCCTCTCTCCCCTCTTCCCCTGCAGCCACGCAGGAGACGAGCCCGGTCCTCTGCCCTGCCTTCCAGATTCCACACACAGGTCACCCACCGCCCAGACCTTCCATGGGAAAAGGCTGTGGACATGTGGTTGGCTGAACTTTATTCTCGTCCTGAGGCCAGGAGCGACAAGCCGACCACCCCTGGGGGAGCGGGAACCCCATGGTGTCCCGGTGCTCTGGGTTTGGCAATGTGATGTACATGGGGTGAAATGAGGGTGCCCGGTTTAGTGAGAATGTATACAGCACCCCTCCGCGGAGCGAGCTGTCATGGTTATGGCGGCAGCCTGCAAGGAAATGACTGCACGCCAGTTGGCAGTGGCTGTTTCCGGTGTGTGTGCGTGCTGTGGTGCATGCTGCTGAAGCTCTGCATCAGGGTAGGGGCTGTCCCAGGCCGCTGTTGGGCTGTCGTCCCCCTCTCCCACCCCACCGCTGCTGCTCGGGCTAGGGGCCATCAGAACAGCCTGGAGGCCACGAGGTTCTGGCGCTCAGGGGCTGGCTGTGTGCAGCCCGCGGGACCCTTCCCGCCTTCTCCCCTGGCGATGCTGCGCCCACTCTGTCCTTAGGGTTCTGACTCACCCCCGCCCCTCCCCTGCCGTCCTCCTCCACGCCCACTCCTCTTCTTGCCTGGGCTCACACTGGGGAAACAGCCAGGGACAGACAGGACCCAGGGAGAGCCAGCTCCTGGGCTGGTGACACCATCCCCTGGGAAAAAGGGCTTCCCGCCACTCCGTGACATCGCCCACCATGATATCACCCCACAGGTGGCTGGGCAGAGTCTGGCCTCACTGGTCTTCCTGGCTCTGGCCACCAGCCGTGGTGCTCAGACGCAGTGGCTTGACCTCAGCCTGCTGTGGGACCTCTGTCTCCGTGGCTGGGCGGGGCCTCCTGTGCAGCAGCCGGGCCCAGTGGGCTGGGTCCCTCTGGGCCTGACGCTGGACTGGGGCGCCACCTGCAGACTGCAGGCACGTGGCTGCTGTCGTGGCCACTTCTGTCCCCAGATGTAAAGTGGCGCTGGTGGGCACCAGGGCACAGTCTGTGGTGGGCCAGAGGGATCGTTGTCTGTGTCTTTTCACTGCACCTTTGACCCATCGGTGCAGAGAAACCCAGCAGTTACTCTGGGTTCGTCTATTAACAGAACAGTGGAGCACAAAGACCCATATGTGTCCAGGGCCTGAATGAGGCGAGAATGCATGCGTGAGGTGAGCATGCATGTGTGAGTGAGGCTAGAATGCACGCGTGAGCTGCACGTGTGAGCATGCGTGAGCTGCACGTGTGAGGCACCCATGTCCAGTGGGAGATACTCACTGTTCTTCAGGGCCACGTTCTACTCAGCGCTGGGCCATGACAGTGGGCAACATGAGGGACGTGAGGCACTGTGTGTGTGTGTGTGTGTGGTGTGTGGTGTGTGTGTATGTGTGGTGTGTGTGGTGTGTGTGTGTGGTGTGTGTGTGTGTGTGGTGTGTGTGTGTGTGTGTGTGTGTATGTGTGGTGTGTGTGGTGTGTGTGTGTGGTGTGTGTGTGTGTGTGGTGTGTGTGTGTGTGTGGTGTGTGTGTGTGGTGTGGTGTGGGTGTGGGTGTGTGTGTGTGTGTTGGTTCTGGGGCTTGAACTCAGAGCCTGGGCTCTGACCCTGAGCTTCTTTTGCTCAAAGCTAGCGCTCTACCACTTGAGCCACGGCACCACTTGCGGCTTTTTCTGCTTAGGTGGTGCTGAGGAATCGAACCCAGAGCCTCATGCATGTGAGGCAAGCACTCTACCTCTGAGCCACCTTCCCAGCCTAAAGAACAATTTTAAGAAATGATTTAAGGAGGTCCTGGGCCTGTGCCCTCGGGGGCACTGAGTCCCGCCCCTCCTTGTGCATCCTTCTCCGAGGGCCTGGGGCCGGGAGGAGCAGCGGCTTGCCCGTCGGGAAGGAGGCGGGTGCCCACCGCCGCAGGTCCAGGCCCTCCATGGGGGTGGTGGGCACAGGAGGTGCGGCAGGGCACCAGGCTGGGGCTGACTGTTGAGAGCGTGTGGCAGGTGCAGCTGTCCGCACCTGTGGGTTGCGGGTGGGCGTCGGGAGCACCGCCCAGGGACGGGCCTGGCGGCGTGTTCTGCCCCACACGGGGCCCAGGGTGGAGACTGCGTGGGCTGGTCCTGCGAGCAGACGTGAGCAGACGTGTGTAGGGTAGGTGGAGCCACTGGGGCGGAGCTCCAGGCCGAGGCTTGCCCAGCTCGCTGCACTTGGCCGAGTTTGAGGTTAGACCCAGAGACGTTGACCTTGAAGCCGGACTGGCCTCCAAGGGTGAGGTGCCAGGTAGTGTGTGACCCGCCAGCTGCGGGGACACCGCTGCGGGGCCGGGGTCACGAGGATTCCGGGCAGGCTTTCCAGTGACCGACGGGAGTGGCGGCCGGGCAGCACTGACGCCCGGGTCCAGTCGCTTTCTCAAGGTGACGATGCCTCATGCATACTTAGACCAGAGCACGCACAGGCGTGCGGCCAGATCCACGGCCCGTGCCCTGGGCGGGTCGCACGGTCACAGGCATGTTCAGACGGTGGGGAGGGGCCTCGGCGAGGGTGAGCTGCCACGCGCCCCGCAGTGGTGAGCAGCGTACCGTGACCGCGTGTGTGACCGTGTGTGAGCAGCGTACCGTGACCGCGTGTGTGACCGCGTGTGAGCAGCGTACCGTGACCGCGTGTGTGACCACGTGTGTCCCACCTCGCGGCTGCCTGCACCCTGCGCCCTTGCGCTGGGGCTGGAGGTGGGCGCAGGGCGGAGCCGGCTTCCGAGGTCGGCACAGACAGGCCAGCCCCGGGCCGGCGTGGGGGCCCTGATCGTTCCAGTCCAGGGCGCAGATGGCTGTGCCCTGTGCCTCGTGGGGGGTGGGGGTGTCTGGCCTCTTGTGCCAGGAGGTCAGAGCCGGCAGGGCTGGATGCAGTGACAGCGCCTCGGCCTGGCCACCCTGGGCTTCTGGCCCCCGAGCCCCTCCCACGCCCAGCACTGGAGGTCGACAGGCCGGGGGAGGCCGCGGGGGGCATCACAGCCTCCACTGGGTGTGGACAGCCTGTGAGTACTGCCGAGAGGAGAAGAGCTCTTGACAGAGTGTGTGCTGTGTGTAGTGTGTGCTGTGTGTAGTGTGTGCTGTGTGCTATGTGTCAGCAGAGTGTAGCATGAGCTGTGTGTAATGTGTGCAGTGGGTGTAGTGTGTGTTGTGTGTGCTGTGTATGTGTGTGCAGTGTGGAGTATGAGCTGTGCTGTGTGTGTAGTGTGAGAGGTGTGTAGTATGTATTGTGTGCTGTGTGTATAGTGTGAGCCATCTGCTGTGCAAGTAACATGAGCTGTGTGCTGTGTGTATTGTGTGTTGTATGTAGTGTGTTCTGTGTACATGTGAGCGGTGTGTAGCGTGAGCTGTGTATGTGTGTGCAGTGTGTGTGGTATGTGCTATATGCTGTGCATGCAGTATGAGCTGTGTGTGTGGCGTGTGCACTGTGTGTGGCGCACACGTGTGCATGTGGCGGTGATAGCACAGCACACAGACGCGGTGTGTTGTTTCTGGGTGCAGGTGTGAGGAGGGTGTGGTGAGGGCAGGCGCCTGGCCGCGGGGGTGGGCGAGGCCTTGTCCGAGCCCGAGCCATGGCCGCCGCCCTGACCCTGGTCCTGTGCCCTGTGCCCTCAGGACAGCTGTTCTCAGTGAAGGACCCTGTGCCCGCCCCTGAGCAGCGACCATGGGCCTGCTCGCCTACCTGAAGACCCAGTTTGTGGTGCACCTGCTCATTGGCTTCGTTTTCGTGGTGAGCGGCCTGATCATCAACTTCACCCAGCTGTGCTCGCTGGCGCTCTGGCCCATCAGCAAGCAGCTGTACCGCCGCATCAACTGCCGCCTGGCCTACTCGCTCTGGAGCCGTGAGTGTCCGCCCACGGTGGGGGGCGCCCCCAGCCCCCAGCTCAGGGTGTCTGGGGAGGGGCGCAAGCTCAGGCTGAGCCAGGCGGGGGCCCACACCTGCCCTGTCCCAGAGGAAGGACCCAGATGACTGCCCTGGCCGCCGGAGGTCCCGCCGGGCGCGGTGGTGGACAGGTGCCCGGGCTTGCTCACCTCACTTGAGCCGGGCCGCCTGCACCGGCTCTCGAAGCGCACAGGTGAGGCCGGCGTGGCACACCACGCTGCGGGTGGTTTTCAGTCAGCCAAGTGAGCGCATGGAGCCTCGGCCCGGGCACGCCCGCCGTGCACGCCCGCCACCCACGCAGGAAGCCAGCGTGGAGCGGTGCTCGGGCAGAAGCTCGGAGGGAAAGCACACGCGGCTGCCTCCGTGTGGCACGCGTGCAGAGGTGTCTGCCCCTCTGGACGTGCATCTCCACGCGGCCCTGTGCACACGGCAGCGCGCTGGGAGTGACGGGCGCTGTGCTGGGTTTTCCAGGCTGTGCTGGCAGGAAGTCAGCTGACTCTGCCTCCGACTCACTCCAAGAGTAAGAGCACAGCGCACGCGCGCTACACGGCGGGCAGATGTCTGTGTTTTGTCGTTTGTGCTGGCACAAATCTGGCAGGCCCGGATGGGGACTTGTCCTGCCTTGTCACCGCACACCACCGTGACAAGAGCGAGCTGCCTGGGCTGTAGGCCACCATCTTCCAATCCCAGAGCGTGGGAGGCAGAGGCTGGAAGATCTTAAATTCCCAGCCAGCTGAGCTGCATACACACACACACACACACACACACACATATGTGCACACACACAGTGTTCAAACTAGTCTGGGCTACATAGTAAGTTTGAGAGCTGTCTGGGCAGCTTTTGATACAGTGAAACATTGTATCAAAAAAGAGTGGTAGCTCTCCTCCTTAATCCCAGCAAGAGAGAATAGGTAGAGGCCAATAGTCCAAGACCAGAAAACGATGTCAGACGCTATCCAAAAAATAACAAAAACAGAGAAAGTACAGAAGCTCAAGATGTAGACCGCTTGCTTAGCAAGTGTGAGACCCTGAGTTCAAACCTTAGTGCCACCGGAAGAAGGGAAAGAAGGAAGAGAGGGAGGGAAAGCGTGGGGGGGGGAAGAGGGGGAGAAGAGAGAAAGGACAAAGAACAGTTTGCCCAATCCTATTTTGGTGGGCAGCATGACCATGCCACAGACCCCAGCCAATGACCAGGGGCCCCACGCAGGCAGCCGTACTGAGCCCTCGGAGCCCATCGGAGCTGTGACCCCCTCAGGCGCGCCCCACAAGAGGGAGGCAGGGAGGCGGGGGGGGAGGCTCGGCCCCCAGGGTGCTGTGACCCCCGTGGGCGCCCCACGGGGGAGAGGCAGGGAGTGGGGGGGGTGGCGCAGCCCCCAGGGTGCTGTGACCCCCGTGGGCGCCCCACGGGGGAGAGGCAGGGAGCGGGGGGAGACATGGCCTCCGCGGCCCTCACGGCCGCGCCATCCCTGCAGAGCTGGTCATGCTGCTGGAGTGGTGGTCGTGCACTGAGTGCACCCTCTTCACCGACCACGACACCGTGAGCCACTTTGGAAAGGAGCACGTGGTCATCATCCTCAACCACAACTTCGAGATCGACTTTCTGTGCGGGTGGACCATGTGTGAGCGCTTTGGTGTGCTAGGGGTAAGCACGGGGTCCCGGGGAGGCTGGGCTGGGCACGGGGTCCCGGAGGGGCTGGGGTGGGCACGGGGTCCCGGAGGGGCTGGGGTGGGCACGGGGTCCCGGAGGGGCTGGGCTGGGCACGGGGTCCCGGAGGGGCTGGGGTGGGCACGGGGTCCCGGGG
>NW_012267319.1:2910545-2931961 GCF_000151885.1 Dipodomys ordii
GGGCACGGGGTTCCGGGAGGGGCTGGGGTGGGCACGGGGTCCCGGAGGGGCTGGGGTGGGCACGGGGTTCCGGGAGGGGCTGGGGTGGGCACGGGGTTCCGGGAGGGGCTGGGGTGGGCACGGGGTTCTAGGAGGGTGCTGCGACAGCAAGTTCACGAAGCCCCTCGAGGGTCGGGCCCCTTGGACTCTGCGCCCCGCAGCGGCCCCCGTCTCTAGGATGGGGCCCACCACCCCAGGTCATTCCTACCCAGCAGCACACGCTCTGGGCCGGGCTCCCAGGCCCCACAGCCCGTGGGCTGACCCCAGCCGGGCCCTGGGAGCATGGGCCTGCCTGCCCCTGATGTCCCCCTCCACGCAGAGCTCCAAAGTGCTGGCCAAGAAGGAGCTGCTGTACGTGCCCCTCATCGGCTGGACGTGGTACTTCCTGGAGATCGTGTTCTGCAAGCGGAAGTGGGAGGAAGACCGCGACACCGTCGTGGAGGGGCTGAGGCGCCTGGCTGACTACCCGGAGTACATGTGGGTGAGTGCGCCCTGCGGCCGCCACGCGCCCCGCCACGGCCGCGCCACCGAGGGGTCGCAGCTGCAGGCTGTAATCCCAGCCACTGAGAAGCCCAGGGCCGAGGACTGCGGCAAACAAACCCGCACAAAGCCGAAGTGGAGCTGTGGCTCAAGTGGCAGAGACCTAGCTTTAAACACAAAAGTTCAGGGACAGTGCTCAGATCCTGAGTTCAAGCCCCAGGACCAGCACGTACACACACACACACACACACACACACACAAACATACACACACACACAAACACACACAAACATACACAAACACACACACAAACATACACACACAAACACACACACAAACATACATACACAAACATACACACACAAACATATACACACATGCACGCACACACACACGCACACCCTCCTTCAGGCTCTCCCTTGGGCTCTGCTCCATCTGTCCACAGCACAGCTCGGTCCGCAGAGTCTGGCGGGGAGGGCTGGTCACCCTGAGCCTGTGGTCCGAGTCCTTTCCCCTTTTCTAGTCTTTTCTTGGAAACGACTTAATCAACAGTTCCCAGGGCTGGGGTGTGGGAACGGGTGACTTTCTGTCTTCCACTTTCTGCTGCCCAGACTCACCTTTGGGCTCACTTCTTTCTAGAAGGTTCTTGGAGGAAAGCTAAACCATGTGTGTCTGTGTGACTGCAAAGCAGATCACAGCCCTGAAGTAAGGTGGCACTTCCAGTTACACGTGCTGTCACCAGGGAAAGCGCTGGGCGTCTGTGGGCGCCTGGCTGCGAGGCTTGGGGCGCGGGGCTCCGGCCTCCTGGCCCCCGGTGAGCCTCTGCTCACGTCCCGCCCCCTCGCCCAGTTCCTTCTGTACTGCGAAGGGACGCGCTTCACCGAGACCAAGCACCGGGTCAGCATGGAGGTGGCAATCTCCAAGGGGCTGCCTCCGCTCAAGCACCACCTGCTGCCGCGCACCAAGGGCTTCACCACGGCCGTGCAGTGCCTGCGCGGCACAGGTAGGCCAGCAGCCCGCACACACGCCCGCACCGAGACCGGGGCCGCGGAGGGGGGGGCCGCACAGCGCTGTGCTCACCTGGTGTGAGGCCCTCGCGCTGCTGCTCCGGTGACCAGCACTGGTTTGTGGGAGACAGTGGAAGGCATCCAGTGCAAAGCAGGAAACCCCAAAGCCATGGAGTTTTCTGAGCGGCAGCCGCGCCCACAGGCTCAGGCAGGCTGCAGCCAAGGCCGGGGCGGAAGCGGGGAGCCGAGGACGCCGCTGCCCGGAGGGGCGACGGCCGCCCGGCCGCCCAGGCCCACACGCGTGTCCGTCTCCCGCAGTCGCCGCGATCTACGACGTGACGCTGAACTTCCGCGGGAACAAGACCCCGTCTCTGCTGGGCATCCTCTATGGGAAGAAGTACATGGCAGACATGTGCGTGAGGTGAGCACGGGCCCAGCCGGGGTGGGGGCCTGGCCTCCTGCGCGGCTCTGCCACCCCCTTGGGGCAAGGGCACCGGGTGGACAGGGCAAACCCGCAGCCATGGGTCTCCTCCCTGCCGCGTTCCCGCTCCGAGTGCTGGCGTGCAGGCTGGCGGCCGTAGGACAGCCGCACTGGGTGGGAAGCCACACAGCCCTCTTCCCGCCCACTTGTGCCATTTCAAAAGTTAGTTTGTAATCATATAACATACAGTAAGACCTGCTGTGTGGGGTGCGGGTGTGCGTGGCGTCGTGTGGGTGATCTCTAGGCATACGCATCAGGAGTGAGCGGTGGAACAGGGCTCACCCTCTCCCTGCTCTTTTCCTCTGCCCCTCAGCGGGCACCAGAGGTGGCAAATCCTCCACCGCCATTCCCAGGGCATGTGGGCCCTGGGCCCTGGGGCTCGCCGCGCACGTGTGCCTGTCCACAAGGACATCTGGTCAGCGCGTGCGCATGCACGCACGATGGAGTTGGGCAGAGGTGCATGGCCCGGCACCGGCACTGCGGGCAGTGGGGTCTTGTTCAGTGCCGTTCATGCTGAGGTGGCCAGGCCCGCATAAACCAGAGCTCCGCGGGCCGGCGCCGCAGGGCACGGCGCTCTGCCCGAGGTTTGTGCTGGGCTCCCCAGGAGGAGCTGCTGTGGCCCTGGAGCGGAAGCCCAGGGCCCATCCCAGCCAGGCGCCCCGCACCCCCCCATCTGCAGTTTTGTTTATTCAAGCCCACTGTGGCTCCAAAGCACTACGTAGAAATGATCTGTGCACACCATTTAAAGGGTGTCCTTTTGAGCAGCATGAGGTTTGCGATTGTACCCTCCCTGCCTGCCCTGCTGTAGCCATCCATGTGCATGGTCTTGGCCGTCAGTCTGGGTGGGCATCACGGGGGCATGATGGGAGGGAGGTGCCCGGGGCACAGCATGGAGGGTGGATGGACTCGGGATGTGTGGAGGGGCAGCGTGCAAAGCGCTTGGTGCTACCTGTGACTCAGCCTTCTCTAGGGCTTTTGGAAAGAAGCTGTCCTGGCTGGTGTGTGCATGCATATATGTATGTGTGCATGCATGCAGATCTACGTCTGTGTGTGCCTGTATGCAGATCTACACCTGTGTGTGCATGTATGTGGATCTGTGCATGTGTGTGCATGAATGTGGATCTACGCCTGTGTGTGCATGCATGCAGATCTATGCATGTGTGTGCATGTATGCTGATCTACGCATGTGTGTGCATGCATGCAGATCTACGCCTGTGTGTGCATGCATGTGGATCTACGCATGTGTGTGCATGTATGCGGATCTATGCATGTGTGTGCATGTATGCTGATCTACGCCTGTGTGTGCATGCATGTGGATCTACGCCTGTGTGTGCATGCATGCGGATCTACGCCTGTGTGTGCATGCATGTGGATCTACGCATGTGTGTGCATGCATGCGGATCTATGCATGTGTGTGTTGCCCCCTCCTGGACATGGTGTGGCATGACAGTTACCGTGGAAAATGAGTTTTCACCTGCTTCTGGGGTTTTGCTTTGAGCTTTTCAAAACCTTAAAACACAAAGACCTATTCCTCTCCTAAAATCGCAGGCTGAGGGCTGAGGCTGTAGCTCAGGAGCAGAGCGCTTGCCTAACATGTGTAAAGCCCTGAGTTTAATCCCTAGCACATAAAAAAAAAGTCCAGATAAGCCTGCATGGCTCCGAGGACAGGGAGCTCAGGGAGCTCTCCCGCTCTCCCCGCGCTGTCCACGGGGTCTGGGTGCTGCTCTTCCTCTGCACTGAGACTTTGTGAAGCTGTTGCTGAGCCGAGCACCCCATGCTGGCGGGGCAGGAGGTCTGCGCTGACCCAGGGGTCGGATGCTGCAGTTGACCACCTTCAGTCCCCATTGTAGTTCCAGCTGACGAACTGAGTCTTGTTAACAGTAGAAGTATTGGGAAGTCCTAATACAAGGGGTTTTCTCTTGGCATACTGGGGTTTTCTCTTGGTATACTGGGGTTTTTCTCTTGGTATACTGGGGTTTTCTCTTGGTATACTGGGATTTTTCTCTTGGTATACTGGGGTTTTCTCCTGGTATACTGTGGTTTTTCTCTTGGTTTACTGGAGTTTTCTCTTGGTTTACTGAGGTTTTTCTCTTGGTATACTGGGGTTTTTTCCTTAGTTTACTGGAGTTTTCTCTTGGTTTACTGGGGTTTTTCTCTTGGTTTACTGGGGCTTTGAACTCAAGGCCTCAAACTTGACAGGTAGGTATTTTGCCTATTTCTTGAGTAGGGTCTCATTCCGGGTTGGTCTGAGAGTGAGAGCGCAGTCCTTCTGATCTGAGACTTCTGTGTAACTTGGGATGCCAGGCCTGCAGCACCATGCCCAGCTAGGGGTTGAGAAGCGGCTCATGGACTTTCCTGCCCCGGTTGCCTTTGAACTTTGATCTCAGCCCTGAGTATTGAGAATCACCAGCTGGAGTGAGACCCCTGTGTCCCGCTTTCCTGTCACTCAGTGCAGATGGCTCAGGCCTTGGCTGTACCTTTGTCAAAGCACAGTTCACCAGCAAGGACAGCTCCCCGACGTGCATGGGGATATCTCCCGGACGCTGCTTGCCCGCAGGACAAACACCAAACAGGACCCTTTGGGTGGGCATGCCGCTAGCCCGGTACTCACAAATCATCCAGGTCAGAGAGGGAGATTAAAGTGCTGCGATTGAAATACTGTTCATATTGGAAACAGGTAGAGAAAGACAGTGCCGATTACTTTTGCATCACAGGGTGAGATACAGGCCGGACGCAGGGGTGAGACTGATCCGCCTCATGCTGCAGAGGTTTCTTTCTGTCCGTGGCCGGCTCCGCCCCTGAGCCGGGGTGAGCGGACACGCTGGCACATGTGGCATGGGGGCAGCCGGGAGGAGCCGGGCCCAGAGCCCCCTCTGAGGCCCGGCGGCCCACGTCCTCCAGCCAGACCCAATTCCCGGCCTGCCTCCCACAGTCTGCTCCAGCTTTCACTCCATCCATGGACTAAACCATTAATTAGGTCAGAGTCCTCATCGTGGTAATCCCCTCCCAGACGCCCAGAGGTGAGCCGGCCAACCTCCCAGACAGGCATCTCTCAATCCGATCAAGGTGGCAAAGACACCTCGGTCAAGGCTATTTCCAAAGGGCTGTTCATTCTCATTGGGGAGGCCAGTGCTCCTCCAGCAGGGGACCAGAGGGGGCTGTGCCCACGGCCCCAGTATGGACGCACTGCGTGGCCTCTCGGTGGCACTGGTGGTGCCCATGAGACTCTAATGTGTGCACCCTGCGATTACTGGGGCTCTGCTGGGGTTTACTGTTGTTTTTCACTCGTGGGGCTTGAACTCTGGGCCTGGGTGCTGCCCTCAGCTCTTCAGCTCAAGGCGAGCGCTCTACCACTTGAGCCACAGCGCCATTTTCGGTTTTCTGGTGGTTTATCGGAAATAAGAGTATCACAAACTTTCCTGCCCGGGCTGGCTTTGAATCATGATCCTCAGATCTCAGCCTCCTGAGTAGCTGGGATGCAGGTGTGAGCCGCCCGCGCCCGCAGGGCCTTGCTGGTGCTCGCTGGCCGTGGCGCGCCGTGGCCATTGGAGCTCTTCTCCCTGGACAGGAGGTTCCCCCTGGAGGACATCCCAGTGGATGAGAAGGGCGCTGCGCAGTGGCTGCACAAGCTGTACCAGGAGAAGGTAAGAGGCCGGCCCGCAGGGCGGCGCCCGCCTCCCCCGCTCTGGTCTTCCCAGCGACAGGCCAGGGGAGGGTATGGACGACCACACAGTGATGGCGGAGCACTCTGCTTTCAACACCTACCACACTAGGGCCCAGGCTGACATTGAACTTTCACCCCTCCTGCCTCTTCTCCCAAGAGCTAGATCACTGGCACACATCACCACACCCAGGGTTGTTTCTCTTTTATGTGAAAGCAACTGTAGGCTTAGAACAGAGGAGATCTCCTTGCTCGCATCATGGATACCATAGTAGGTAGCGCCTGGAGGGAGATTCTCCCGTCCCTCCCACTCCCTCCTCCCACCCTGCTGATGGGCATGTGTCACCACACCTGCCGCGGACCGGGTTCTGTCGGGACGACGGAGGATACCTAGGGGAGGAACCTGGAATAGGATGGGGAGATGGCAAACAGACAACTCACACACAAGAGGAGTGGATGCTGAGTGCTGAGTGCGATTTAATGCAGAGAATAGTAAACTTTTATAACAGAAGTCTTCATGAGAAAGGGCAAAAGGTTACACAATCTTGCTGCATGGCTTCATTTTTAGGTGGTCACCAGCTGATCGCCTGACAGGCACTTGTTTCCGGCTTATCTCTAAGGAATACAATGATTACGACGTTTGTCACCAATTAACCATTATCTGTCTTTACAGAGGTCTTAACTTTCCCAAATAGATCTTTCCTGTTTCTTCTTTAATAGTAAACCTCAAAGAGACCTTTATCTAGCAATTCTTTAGGTCTAACAATTCTCTTAGTAAATAGCAGGAAATAATTATCTCAGCAATTGCCATACATTCTTTCTGTTCTAGCCGCGCCTACAGCTTCTTGTACATCCCTTACAAACAATTCCTTCTGCTGAAGTGACTTTGTGAAACCCCCAATACTTTTATATTTACTTATAACTTGTCTACTAAACTCCATAAGAGGGGTTTCAGGGTAGCACATAACTCTGGTGAGTTAGTCATATTTTTTAGGACACTCATCAGATATTGGAGTCGTCAACACTCTTCAGAAAGAGCTTTGTATAAGGGAATACTGACAATGAGCAAGTACAAAGAGCAGTAGAAGCAGTAAAAGATTAATAGGCACTCTTATGAGAAAGAAAGGCAGAAGCACATTTTTTCCAGGGGTTTTGCCAGCCTTTTCCCAGGAGTAGGCCTCTTAGAATCCCTATTCTCCGAGGTAGACTTCGGTGAAGTCCCATAACTTGGAGATAGGTTTCTGTAAAGCCCCATTCTCTGAGGTAGACTTCGGTGAGTCCCAAAACTCAGAGATAGGTCTCGAGGCCCCTATCATGGTCTGATAGATGGTTTCCCATGCTAAGCAGACTCTACTGGGGTCGGCGTGGCACACACCCACATGATACTTGAGATGGAGTCTCCTGAACTTTTCCACCCGCACTGGCCTCAAAATAGGATCCTCCTGCTTTCAGCCTCCCAAGTAGCTAGAATTACTGGAGTGAGCCACCAGCACTCAGCCTTTGGTTCTGAGACTGTTCACAGTGACATAGATTCACCTCATGCCCTGTCAGTGCTGTGGGTCTTCTACCTGTGGTGATGCCCTTTTCCCGTCTCGTGGGGGCTGGGCACTGTCTTAGCAGATCTCCTCTCTGGCGTGGGGTCGGTGGGTGGACGTGAGGGAAGGTTCTGTGGAGAGGCAAGGCCCCTCCCCGCATCTGTGCCCACACCCTCTTAGGCTGATTTCCACTGCCTGTCTGTTTTCCTTCTGGACCCTTCCAGGACGCGTTGCAGGAGATGTACAAGGAGAAGGGTGTGTTCCCCGGGGAGCAGATCAAACCGGCGCGCCGGCTGTGGACCCTTCTGAACTTCCTCTGCTGGGCTGCGGTCCTCCTCTCCCTCCTCTTCAGCTTTGTCCTGGGCATCTTTGCCAGTGGATCCCCGCTGCTGATCCTGACGTTCCTGGGGTTCGTGGGTGCAGGTAATGCTCCCGGGGGGCTCACCCCGCCCCCCCAGGGCCGCACCTCCAGCCACAGTGCCAGGCCAGCCAGTGGAGCCCTGCGGAAAAAGGGGCTGAGAAACCGTAGGCCCGGCCCCGTGGCCCCTGTGCGGACCCGCGCGGTGCGCTGCGTTGCATCTGGGGCTTTGTGGGACAGGCCAGGACGGAGGTGGCACTCGCTCCATCAGGACCTGTTTACTCAGCTCCTGCTGTCCCTCGGTGACTTCCCCCGTGCCTGGCCCTGGGCCTCGTGCCTGGCTGGTGAGGGGCGCCCCCTCTCCCCCCCCCCCCGCCGAGTGCTCTGCAGACAGAAGCTGGGGGGGTTCTGTATGGTTCCTGGCAGGCCTGGGCGGGCCTTCCTCCCGCCCCATGAGCTCCACAGGGGCTGGACACGGCCTGGGGTGGGGGGGGGACCTGCCCGGTTTTCTCAGGCCGCATGTTACCATTCTCTGATGTCATTTTGCTCACAACCACGCGGGCACAGCCAAGCGGGCACCCTGCCCTGGGCTGCCCCCTCCTGGCACATAGTGCCAGAGGATGAAGGGGCGGCCGAGGCCGGAGGAGGAAACGCACCGCAGCTCCCGGGCAAAGAGGCCCGTAACCTCTCCTCTCTCCTGTCTTTAAAGCTTCCTTCGGACTCCGAAGACTGATCGGAGTCACGGAAATAGAGAAAGGCTCCAGCTATGGAAACCAAGAATTGAAGAAAAAGGAATAATTAATGGCTGTGATTGAACACACATAACCTGACGCGGTATCTGATTAACTCAATTAAAACAACACACACAGAGCGAGGGGAGAGAGACACTTAGAAACTATTTTTCTTATTAACTGGTGACTAATATTAACAAATAAAACTTGAGCCAAGAGCAGAGATCTCAGAAGGCCCGCCCGGTGAAGACAAGTCAGCGTGCACACGCCGGCCCCCTCCGCCCAGCACGGGAAGAGCCGGGCGTGGAGGGGGCGGCCGGGCGGGGAGCCGGGGGCCCCGGCGCCAGCTCTGGCCCGCACTGCTTCCAGGATGGAGCCTCGGGCTGCTTTCTCTTCTGCTGCTTAGATGGAGGCTTTCGTTTTCAGTCAGTTAGCGTCAGGAATTGAACCTGGCCTCTTACCTCTTGCCCTGTGCCCCCAGAATGCCAGCTCTCCAAGAATCCCGCTCCGGGCGTGGGCCACGGGTCCTTGAGAGCTCGCTTGGCTTCCAGCCTGGGGGGTGTGGGGGGGACACCGAGGTGATAAGCACACGTGGACGTCAATCAGCCTGACCCGCAGGCCCCGCCCACCGCCCCACCCACCGCCGCCTCCCCAGCGCTCTCCGCCCCGCCCCCTTAGCCTGTGTGTAAAGACCTTGAATTTATTTTTAAAGTGAATGGCCCCAAGAGCTCTGTGAGATGTGGAGTCCTTCCTGTTCCCACAGCGCCTCTGTCCTTCTATCCTCTCTCTGCGGTGAGCAGGCCCCCCTGGGCCGGGCAGGGCTGGGCCGGGCTGGGCAGCCACCCTGGACCCCGCCCCTTAGAGGGCCATGGCTGCCGGACTGTAGGTGCTTTTTAAGAGGCACCGGTGGCTCACGCCTGTCATCTAGCTACTCAGGAGGCTGAGATCTGAGGATCGCTGTTCAAAGCCAGCCCTGGCAGGCTGTGAGACTCATCTCCAATGAACCACTAGAAAACTGGAAGTGGCACTGTGGCTCAAGCAGTAGGGTGCTGGCCTTGAGCTGAAGAGCTGAGGGACAGCGCCCAGGCCCAGAGTTCAGGCCCCACGACCAACAAAAAAAAAAAAAAATCGAGTCTCCCTGACACCTCCATGTTCAAAAGCTGACCCAGACCGTGCTTCTGGGCCTTTGGAGGGCACTTTTACTGGAAGCTTCCTCTCCTCCACCTGGTGCACTGCCCTCGGGGAGGGCCTGCCTCTGTCCAGGCAAGTGTTACTGTGGCCCAGCCCCCGCCCGCCTCTGTGGCCTTGCGAGAGGACCCATTGGCCTGGCACCCGGGGCAGCTGGAGGCCCTCCAGGGAGCCTGGTCCCCCCAGCCCGCCTCACACTGTGGCTCCACCTGTGCTCCGCTCTTCTCTGAACCGACTCCTTCACGGTCATACAGGCTTGTTCCCAGGGGGGTTAGTGAGGGGGACTCGGGTGTTGTGGTGTTGTCTTGGCTCTGCAACCGGCCTCCTGAGTGCCGAAGGGCAGGGAGGTGGGGAGAGCACAGGGCAAGTGGAGGAGCTGTGGCCTGTGTTCTGGGCCGTGCAGCAGATCCGGCGGGAGCCTGGATTCCCCGCAGGATCTCTGGCGCTGCCGACCTCCTGCGTGGGTGTGGGTGGGAGTGGCGGGGGAAGATGCCCCAGCTCTGTGCTGGCTCACCCGTGACAGATGTGAACGAGTGTGGAACCCTGTGAAGGGAAGGAAACACTACCCCACCCCTTCCTGGCCTCGGCAGCTCCCAGGGGGTGGGGGCGGGCCACTGCTGGCTTTCTCCTCCTTCACAACCCCTGTCCTTCCCAAACTCGCCTGCATCTAGAAAACCTTAAAGGAAAAAGTCAGAGAGCACGACTGTGCAAGCTCCACCCTCTTCCCCAGGGAACTCCCTCTCTTTGACATTCTCTGTGCGCAGGGCGGGTGTGCGCTGAGTCCATGAATGAGTGAAGAGCGGGGCGCCAGCCAGGCCTCTCCGCTGGCCCCCAGGACCGCAGTGGACATGTGAATCTGAGCACTCAGCCTTCTGAGAGCAATAAAAAAAAAAACCCTACACCATGAATGTTGGGGGCTTGGGGGGGGCGGGATAGGTTTTGCTTTTCCTCTGATTCAGAAGGAAAGGGAGAGTGGAGTGGCCCTTTGATTTTTAAAAAAATGAATAAATCTCAGAATAGTGCTTTTCTCTTTTTCCTTGATACTTACACCCGAGCACATCCATAGCCGATGCTCCACCCAGGGCCAGGCGGGATTGGAGGCCTAGACTGAAGCTGAGCACAGGGCGGTGCTCTGGGGGAGAGTGCTCCCCCCCGCCCCCCCCCCCAGGCCAGCTCAGCTTGATGTGTGATCTCTTAGATCACACAGGCCTAAGCCTGGGGCATGGATTCACCACCAGTGTTCATGACCTCTCCACAGCTGTCCTGCCGTGCCCGGGCTGTGGCATTGCTGGGGGCGGGGGGCGGGGCTGCCCTGCCAGGTCTGGAGCTAGAGAGTTCCAGAGGTGTCCGGAAACAAGCTTGGCTCCTGCCGCAGGAGGCAGGGTGGTGGGGAAGCATTCACAGGCCAGAAGCCGGGTGGTCTGACGTGGCTACTGGTAGATAAGACCTAAAGAGAGAAACTCCTCAGTGGAGGGGCTTGCTGAGCCCAGCCAGGTGCGCCGTTTGAGACAAGGCACAGCCTTATCCTGAGCAGGTGAGCAATGAGCGCCGAGTCTGTGATCGCCACAGCAGCACTTCCTCCTTCGAAAAAACACGAGGCTTACGGCGGCCAGCCGTGTGGACTGTCCCGATCTCCGTGTGCTCCACTTGCACAAGCCCCTCCTTACGCCAATCCAGCCAAGGTGTTGCTGGGCCCTGGCCCTGGCTGAGAAGCCCGCGGGGAGGAGCCGGTCCGGGCTGTGGCCACGCCCAGCCACGCCCCTCAGGACTACCCAATGGTGTGAGGTGCGGGTGAGGAACGCGAGGCTCTCTGCACGTGGCTTCGTCTCCGCTGAGGCTTCTAGGATGAGCAAGTGTAATCTCAGTCCTGCTGACTTTCATCTGGGATTTCTTCCTCGCCAGGCATCAGCTCGTGATGCCCCGCCACCAGCTAGCTGCATGCAGCCCTGCCGAGCAGCCCTGATCGCCCGGCCGGCAGCGAGGCTTCCAGCCCTCCACGCAGTACCTGGCTCAGGGTTAAAGTGATGAGCTTGCAAAGCCTGTCTGCCTTCTGTCTGGGAACAGCATGCCCTGGCCTATGGGCCAGCCCCAACCAAAGGCAAGCACCACACAGCCCTGGGCTCAGACAGAGACACCCCCGCCCGGCCCTGCCGTGGGGCTGGCAGAGCCAAGCACTGACACGCAGCCTCCAGGCTCTTGTATACTGGTGTCCGGATGCAAAACCACAGGGTTCAGTTCTGGGTAAATGTCACACTGCAATCCGCTTTATGGAGTGCAGTGGGCCCGTGTGAGTTAGGTTTTGTGACGTGGTTGTGGCTGCTGGGTCCGGGGAAATGGGGTGCTCACAATCAGCTCCAAGAAGCCAAGAGGCGCCAGAGGAGCCAGCCTGGCGGGGCCACCGGCTCCACTGGGGCTGAGCTGCTGGGAAGCTGTAGGCTTCGTACGGACAAGGTTGCCTGGAGGCTTCTTATCTCCTGGCTTTCTCAGTTTCCTAACTTCTTTGGCAAAGGCAATTGGCCAGAAGTCCAGGTGTGAATGGGTGTGAGACGCACTCGGTTGCATTCAGTTAAGCTGGAGTGACTGCACGCGGTGCGGAGATGCATCACTCTCTTGTAGCGTGCGTCTGCGGTGGCACTCGGTCCGGCCATCAGTCAGGAGCTCTGCAGCCTCTTCACAGATGAGCTGGGCTCCGGAACTGTCCGGGACGCCCCATCTCTGAGACCCCATGCATTGCAGACATTCATAGTTCTTTATTTATTACTGGAAAAAGTACTGCCATGGCTGGCTGCTGGCTCTTTTCGAAGGGTTGCGTTGTTTACAGGGTACAACTGTATTATAGGGTCGTTTCCTTTTATATACTTCCTTTTTACAAGTTTTGCTACTCACAGCGTTATGTAGTGGAGGGTGGAAATGGCTTCTATCTGCAGAATGTCATTTGGATTGGGGGTGGAGAGGCTCTCTGAGACCATGTAGATGGTGTCTCCAAGAGCTGTGGCGTGTTACAGGCGGTGTCCCCCAGGCCTGGCCAGGCCGCGTTTGGGAAGATCTCTGTGCAGAGGCTGGGTGGGGGGAAAGGGGAGTACAGGACCACGGGCACTTCCTGCCCCTTGAGGCCCACCTCCTGCAACCCCTACTGCTCTCTGGTGCCAGGTGCTTTCTGGAAGGGAACTGGGGGGGGAGGGGGGAGATAACCCAGCAGAAGGCAAGGGAGATCTGAGCCCTGAGAGACCATAGCCTTGATTTGTTTCAGGTTTTCCAAAAGCCATCAAGGACAAAATGCTTTTCCAAAGTAGGAATGTGTTATGTCCCAAACTATTTTTGTAAAATTCATTCTGTGGAAGAAACCAAGGAGCCTCTTTCCTTCTTTATTAAAAGACAAAACAAAAGCCTTGTTGGAACCAGAAGATGTCCCAGGTTCTCATGTGTCTGTCTTCCAAAAATAAATTGCACTATATGAACCATAGTGTTGTCCTGCTCTGGAGAATGGCCCCTGATGATGGATGTGTTTTTCCGCCCCGGGGTCACCTCCTGCCCGGGGCCGGTGCCCAGCCCAGCATGGGCTTTTGGGTTCCATGGAAAGCTCTGCAAAGCTCCCTCCCGCCCCCCTGGTGCCCATGGTGCCCGCAGCACGTACCTTCTACCCTGGAGAAGCTCCTGGCCCAAGGGATTCAATAAAGCCCCTGCTGGTCCTTGGAGGAAGCTGAGTGTCAAGCTCTGCTCTGCTGCCCAACATCGGCTTTTCCTCTGCCCTGGGCCTGGGGTGGGCCCTGGTGAGCTTGGGAAAGGTCTTAGCCACCTGTGGCACAAGAGCCTTTGCCGTTCACATCCAAGTACACACATGCACGTGCACACTCGCACAGCAGATGCTCACTTGGCATCCGAGCCCCGGGAGAGGTTCAGGCACCCACCAGGGCAGAGGCTGAAGGACAAGCCTCCAGCCAGGACAGACGGACGGCTGAGCGCCTCTGCTGCCCCTGATTGCTCTCAACCTCGGAAGCTCAGGAGTGGACAATGTCACAAGCCTTCTGTCCAGATGCCGCCAGGGGCTTGAAGTCCCTGCAGTGCAGCCTGCTCCGGGTCTGCACCACCATCCGGGTCTCGAGGTGAGGGGAAGCACCAGCCCCGCCCTCCATGGGCCACCACCACGGGGCAGAACAGGGAAGGGAAGGGTTGGATTCTCCATAGCACTCGTAGGGCCCAGGTCCAGGGCTCATCCTGTGCCCCTCAGTTTTCTGGTCTGTGGAATTGGGATGCTGATGAGGAGGACTAACCTAAGTTTTGAGTGTTGGATACAGCAGATACCAAACAAGCCAGCACCCCTGAACAGCCCGGGAGGCACTGCCCCTGCACTGGGCACTGGCCTGGAGTGCCCCCTTCCCACCCCACTTGGAGGCAGACAGCTCTGCTCCCGGCAACGCGGGTCCTCCATTGTTCTGTCACCTTTGAGCCTCTTTTGTATTGGGTTTATTTTTCTAAGACCCAGGACATTTGAGGATCAGTGCTTTTATTTTTTTCTTCTTCTCCTTTTTGTTGCTGGTCCCAGAGCTTGAACTCAGGGCCTGGATACTGTCCCAGTTGGCACTCTACCACTTGAGCCACACTTTGGGCTTTTTGCTGGTTCATTGGAGATAAGAGTTTCACAGACTTTCCTGCCTGGGCTGGCTTTGAACTATGATCCTCAAATCTCTACCTTCTGAGTAGCTAGGATGACAGGCATGAGCCACTGGCCTGGGCCAGGTTTACTTTGAAGTGCAGAACTGCAGCTAACAAAGCTGTGGGGAGGGGGATCGGCTGGCTCAGGAGCGGAGGTGAGCGGAGGTGAGAGTCGTCAGCAGCACGCTGTCCCCAGGCCTTGCCGACCTCCTGCCCTGTCACCGGCGCTGGCCGCCGGCCCGGCCGCAGGAGACACACGGAGAGGTGGTCCTTGGCGAGCCTGTCCTTGGCAGCACCTGGAGGCCCTACCCGGAGCCACTCCAGGGCCTTCTGCTGGCCCGGCCGAGCCTCTGTGACTCATGCAGCCAATTTCGAGCGTGCCTCCAACTAATGGCCTCTGAAAAATGCATGCCATAACTCCTGCCAGTTCCCCAGCCTGGGGGAGAATCGATCCTGTGGTTTCTGAGGAAAGCGGAGGGGGCTGGGCAGGTCCAGCTCCTGGCCGGGCCTGCCGCCCCGCGCCCCCAGGGTAGCGGCCAAGCCCGTCTCTCCGGCTCTTCCTCACCTTGTGCTTCTCTGCCGTGGAGCTCGGGTTTCCATGTGTCCTTTGGAGCCAAGCAAGACCCTCAGCTGCGCCCCAGCCCCGTGCACCACCGCCCAGCCCACAACGTGCCCAGGCCTCAGAGCGCGGGCGCCTCCTCTCCCAGCTCTGGCTCCAGCAACACTCTGCCGGACCGCACGGCTCGGCTCGGCTCCGGCATCCGAGGGCAGCAGCGGGGCCGTGGCAGCACCCCTCCCAGGCAGCACTGTCCCTTCCTCCTCTTCCTAGAGAACCCTTCTTCTCCCAGTGCATGCTTCTTTTTCTAGAGTTGCCACTGTCAGCCATCCGCACCGGGCTCCCGCCTGCTTCCCCACCAGGCCCAGGGCCTGCCTCACCCTCCCAGGCACAGCGTCAGCTCCCCAGCCTGGGCGCGCCCCGCTGCCGCCCCGCGTGGCTGGGCCAGGCCCACCTGCCTCCATCCTGCCGCTCAGGTACAGGAGAGGAGGCGCGGGCGCGTCCCCGACGTCCGGGACGCGAGTCACCCAAGGCCAGCCGGCACAGTGCAGACCAGGTGGCCCCCAGAGGAGGATCCAAGCCAGGCCTGTGCGCACCAACTGCGGCCAGCGGCCGGCGGCCAGCCCTGGGACACTACCATTTGTACCTCACAGGCAGCCCAGGATGCATGGAAGAAGTATTTGGGACCAGTAAGTCCCAGAGGAGACTGCCCCTCACACGCATGGCAGTGTGTTTGAGCCCAGCCTGCTCCTCATGCCTCTCTGTCCCCCGGCGCCATTCTGACGGTTCCTTCACCACTTACTGACCTTCCTTCCTTCCTTCCTTCCTTCCTTCCTTCCTTCCTTCCTTCCTTCTTTCCTTCTTTCCTTTTTTTGTGCTGGTCCTGGGGCTTGAACTTAGGGCCTAGGCCCTGTCCCTGGGCCAACTGGGCGCCAGCAGATCCCCGGGCCTTGCAAACTGCCAGTAAGAGGTGGAGCCCAGCTGAGGACCTCATGTGGGGACAGGAGGGGCAGGAGGCTCGGGGAGGCTCGTGCACGGAGTCCCTCGGCCTCGAGAGGGAGTGAGGATTGGGCCTGTCAGGAAGCGGAGAGAAAAGCACGGGCTAAAAATAGGAGCACGGAGCAGGTGTGGGGGGACACCAGGCGCAGCGCCACTGCTTACATGAGTGACATTCTGCAGAGGACAAACCTGGCAGCACGTGTCCCCTGAAGTCACTGGGGACGGAACCGCTGATGCGGGAGGGGCTCTCACACCTCGGGGCAGGCTCTGCCCCACCCCTCAGTTTTTGTTTGGTTTAGTAGGAAGAAAATGTTGAGTTGGCATTTTGTTGATTATTCAAGAGGCAGATTATTTCTCCATATCATTCCCACTGCTTTTATCTCCTCCTTGAAGACGGTTGGCCGCTCTGCGGTGTGAGCCTGGAGGGGCTGGGCGCCTGGCATGCTGGGCCACTGAGCATTACTTATGAGTATTGGTTCAATGCATGCAGAAAAATTCACAGCAGGAAACTTCAGAGCAGAGAGCCAGGCTCTGGCCTGCTTTCCCCTGCCCGGCGTGAGGCATCAGACCCCCCGAGGACACCTGGAAGGAGGGCGTGTGGCAGGGCCCGTGGGAGCCACACACACTCACCGGTGGCCCCTTTGAAGAGTCTCGTGTTTACATTTTAAAGTTAGTTGGCCTGGATGGGAATGTGGCTTGAGGAGGCTCGCCCCTGCCTCACAAGCACAAGGCCCTCAGTTCAAGACCGAGTATGCCCCTCCCCAAAGCCAGCTGGCGTTTCTCAGCATTAAACGGAATGAGTGGACACACCTGCAGTTGAGAGGCCCGAGGTCCCATTCCCCCCAGTGGCAGCATCTTGCCAAACTGTGGTACAATGTCACAACCGGGCAGGAGTGCCAATCGGCCGCCTGACAAACACCTGACCCAAACGGGGAAGGGGAAAGGTTTATGAATTCTCCCAGCCAGAGGCTGCGGCCCCTCCGCTGCAGGGGCTGCTGGGGCCCCGAGTTGGCTGCAGAATATCAGCTGGTGTCGGGGGAGGGTGTGGCAGAGGCCGCTCACCATAGCGGTCAGCTGGGGCGGGACGAGGCCCACCTTCCCAGGATGCCCTCATCTGTCCCATTAGGAGACTCCTCCAGTGGTCCGTTTGATTATGAATTTGTCCATGGATCAATCCACTGATAGGAGCAGAGCCTGTATGATCCAAGTCCAGTGCTGCTCGATAGCACCACCAGCTGGGGACCAAGTCTTCAACACAGGAGCTCTCGGGTGACTACAAATAGGGCAAGGGTGCTGCCTGTGGAGATGCCGACGTCCCTCCCCCTTGAGGATTGCTGCTCCTCCACAGCTCGGTCCCCCTCCCCCCAGCCCTACACACCCCCTTTGGCCCCAGGCACTTCAATTTTGTCATCTCAGGAGTGCTCTGTGGGTGGAGCGGAGTTAACCGCCTGGGTTCTTGGCCTGGATTTGGTTCATTTAGCATTATCTCTAGAGACACATCCAGGTTATTGACAACATCAATGGTGTCTTTCTTTTCTGGGTTGAGTAGTATTCCAAGGTGTGTGTGGCTCACTGAAGGACACCAATGTTGTTGAAGCTACTTCACAGGAGCTCTGGTTAAGCCTGCTCTGACTGTCTGCTGACTTGCCCTTTTCTTTTTACCCCAGTCGGCTGTGCAGAGGGGCCGAGCAAGGACTGCTGAGCTCGCTCTCAGCAAAACACAGACCATACGTCTTTGCAGCTGGAAGGCTGTGCCAAGGGCTACCAGGAAGACCCCTGGAGCTCGAGGCTCAGAGGCTTGACCAACCAACCAACAAAATGCCATCTCATGAGAAAGGGCTTTGGAAAAAGAATGCTCGCAGTAAATAGGATTGGAATCAGCTTCTGCCGTCATTAAAGGGAATGACTAATCCAGTATTTGCACAGAGGCCAAGGGTTTTTAAATTCCCATGCGGTTGAAGTAAATAAAGAAAATGCTCTCATTTGTTTACCTCGGGGAAAACTGTCCATCAGTCCACTTCCTGCCCCGGGCAGAGCGCGCTCCCCTCCCCCCACCCCAGAGCCAGGACCTGCCCATCTTCACGGGGGTGATGCCTGGGGCGCTTCCCAGAATCTCTCTCAGCTGTGTGTGGCTTCAGGCCAGAGACAGAGCCTTCATCTGGTGTTCTCAGGCTAATAGAGTTACGGGTTGATTTAAATTTAGCTTCACCGAAGTTTGAAAGGTGTCCCGGCTTGCCCTGCATCTGGTGAGAAGCCAGCGCCTCTCACAAGACCTGGAGGGCGCTGGGTCTCTGCCGGCTGATTTAGGATTTCCTCTTCGTCTCTGCTCTCAGCACGCTGCTGCGTGGATTCTCTCTGTATGCGTCCTACTCAGCTTTGGCTAAGTTTTCTGTTCCATGAATTATTTTATTCCAAGTCTATTTTAAAAAATTGATCATTATTAAACTTATTTTTTTGCCCTGGTCTTATTGTCTTTTAGAAGTTCTGTGGCCATTTCGTGTTGCCCGCCACCGTTTTTCTTTTCCAGATGGAGTGGCGTCTGCTGACCTGTTGTTCCCGCAGGTCACTTCCTCTTTCTGAGACCTCTGTCAGGTGACATTCTCACTTAATTACTGGACTTTTCAGCTCCAGAATTTCCACGTGATTTTTAAATTTTTTTTTTTACTACTTCCTACTACTTACTGTGAGTTCCTAGTTCTTCACTAGTCCATGTGTTCACTTAATCCTTTGTACATACTTATTCTATTTCCTTTAGGATTTTTGTAAATGAATGATCTGGGCTGTCTGTAGGCTTCTTTCTACTCATCCTCTTCTGGAAGTGGCTTAGCTTTTTTTTTTTCTTTCTGGTCCTGGGGCTTGAACTCAGGACTTGGGCGCTGTCCCTGGCTCTCTTTACCATTTGAGCCACAGAGCCACTTCTGGCTGTTTTGAGATTTGATCCTCAGGTCTCAGTCTCCTGAGTAGCTAGGAATACAGGCGTGAGCCACCAGCTAACCTTCTTATTTTGCCTTTGCGTGGCTAGTAATTTATTAGTGCATTTTAGACACTGATAAGTAATACACTATAGAGACTGGGTGATCTTCCTTCAAGCCTTGCCTTTTGTGCTAATTCCAGCTTGGCACTTGGCTAGTCTCGTTCCCTGTGGGCTCCTGTCGGTTTTGCAATGTCTCAGATGGATTTGAGGACTGTTCAAGGTGCTTCCCAACCCTCAACTTGGCAAGGCTCCATGTCCAAGCTTTACCTGATTGGACCATGGAGTCTTTGCTTTGGGCCTTGTGAAGGCAGGTGTACAGTAGGCCTCATTTCAGGGCAGGGGTTGGCAATTGGCCACATCTAGCTAGTCTCTCTCTGAGTAGCCCTTGAGCTAAGAACACTGTTGAGACCATCAAGGAGTTGAACTAGGTACTGGTATAATCCTAGCTACTCAGGAGGATTGTGGTTCAAAACCAGCCTGGGCAGGAAAATCCATGTGACTCTTATCTCCAATAAACTACTAAAAAAACACCCCAAAACTAAAAACCAAAAACAACAACAACAACAAAACCCAGAAGTGGCACTGTGGCTCAAGTGGTAGAGCACTAGCCTTGAGCACAAAAGCAACTCAGGAACAGCACCCAGGCGCAGAGTTCAAGCCCCCTGACCCCACCCACCCCCCACAAAAAAAGTTAAAGTGGTGGTAATGGGGACAAGTATGAGGCAAAATCCATGGCAGCATGTGAAAGCTAAACTCCTTTGTCACTTGACAGATGGGAGCTGGCTGCTCTGGGACGGGTTCTGTTTCCTGACGGGTCTCTCGAAGCGCTGCTGACCTGTGGTTTCTGTGTCACTTTAGGCTAGCACACAGGGCATTCCAGGCACCCAGCCCACACTCGGCCCAGGCCGCAGCCCTCCGGGCCCATCCCTGACCCAGCCCTTCTCTCCCTAGGCTCTGTCAGGTGGGTCATCTCCCTCATCAGCTGTCCTGTGCCTGGCCCCTGGCCCTTCGCGTGGCTGCGTCACTACAAAGCCAGTGGCTTTGCTCCTGTGGGGTCCCTGCGCTCCCAATCTGCAGCGTTGGCCCGGCTTCACCTGCTCAGGAACAGATGTGAGGCTGAAAGCCAAGTGTGATTCTGTGACATTCCTGCACTGCACAGGGCCAGCACCACAGCCCCGCCCTGGGGGTGGGAGGTGGGAGGGGGCGGCTGAGGGGTCACCAGGCCAGTGCGATGGCTCCAAAGGGCGGCAGGAAGCAGTGTTCTCAGGGGATGCATGGGGACTCGGTGCTGGGTGGACACCGCTGACCACCGCCTGCTGCGTGGACACATGGCGGACACCGCTGACCACCGCCTGCTGCGTGGACACATGGCGGACACCGCTGACCACCGCCTGCTGCGTGGACACATGGCGGACACCGCTGACCACCACCTGCTGCAGGGACACACACTGGGAGCACACCGCTGACCACCGCCTGCTGTGTGAACTTGCGTGCTGGGTGGACACCGCTGACCACTGCCTGCTGTGTGGACACATGGAGGACACTGCAGACCACCGCCTGCTGCGTGGACACATGGTGGACACTGATGACCACTGCCTGCTGCGTGGACACATGGCGGACACCGCTGACCACCACCTGCTGTGTGAACTTGCGTGCTGGGCAGACACCGCTGACCACCGCCTGCTGCGTGGACACATGGCGGACACTGCAGACCACCGCCTGCTGCGTGGACACATGGCGGACACCGCTGACCACCGCCTGCTGCGTGGACACATGGCGGACACCGCTGACCACCACCTGCTGCAGGGACACACACTGGGAGCACACCGCTGACCACCGCCTGCTGTGTGAACTTGCGTGCTGGGTGGACACCGCTGACCACTGCCTGCTGTGTGGACACATGGAGGACACTGCAGACCACCGCCTGCTGCGTGGACACATGGTGGACACTGATGACCACTGCCTGCTGCATGGACACATGGCGGACACCGCTGACCACCACCTGCTGTGTGAACTTGCGTGCTGGGTGGACACCGCTGACCACCGCCTGCTGTGTGGACACATGGAGGACACTGCAGACCACCGCCTGCTGTGTGGACACATGGCGGACACCGCTGACCACTGCCTGCTGCATGGACTCATGTGCTGGGTGGACACTGCAGACCACCGCCTGCTGTGTGGACACATGGCGGACACCGCTGACCACCGCCTGCTGCATGGACACATGGCGGACACTGCTGGCCACTGCCTGCTGCGTGGACTCATGGAGGACACTGACCACCGCCTGCTGCATGGACACATGGCGAACACCGCTGACCACCGCCTGCTGTGTGGACACATGGCGAACACTGCTGACCACTGCCTGCTGCGTGGACACATGGAGGACACTGCTGACCACCGCCTGCTGCGTGGACACATGGCGGACACCGCTGACCACCGCCTGCTGCGTGGACTCGCGTGCTGGGTGGACACCGCTGACCACCGCCTGCTGCGTGGACACATGTCGGACACTGCTGACCACCGCCTGCTGCGTGGACACATGGAGGACACTGCAGACCACCGCCTGCTGCAGGGACACATGGAGGACACTGACCACCGCCTGCTGCAGGGACACATGGAGGACACCGCTGACCACCGCCTGCTGCGTGGACCAGAAGCAAACTGGACCCAGCCCAGAAGGCGAAGTTTTGCTGGCTCCTCCAATCCCCGCCCCTCCGCGAGGAGACCCGGGCCCCTCCTCGCCCCGCCCCGCCC
>NW_012267319.1:2933612-2940259 GCF_000151885.1 Dipodomys ordii
CGGACCGGAAGCTCCGCCACTGCCCGCAGGCGCCCGGCCGCGCCCGCTCCTCGGCCTCCAGTGCCCGGCCCGCTCCCCTCCCGGGCCGGTCCTGGCCGCACTCCCCGCTACTCCCTCTTCTCAGTCTCTGCGTCCCAGTTTGCATATTAACTTGGTCGGGCCTTGGGCTTTGACAGGGGTGGACTGCCTTGGTTCAGCAGTGGCTGGTTCTTCCCTTCCCCCCAGAGTGTGTGTGTGTGTGTGTGTGTTGAACACAGGGCCTCAAACTCTTGTTTGGCTTTTTTCTGCTCAAATCTGGTACTGTACCACTTGAGCCACACCTCCTCCACTTCCAACCACCCTGCCAGGATTCTCAGCCTCCTCAGGAGCTGGAATTGACCACTGGACCCAGGCTTCACCAGAATGTTAGAAGTCTGGGCAGACTCTGCACCTGCAGGTGGGGTGGACAGATAGGCCGAAGCTCTGTTCATGCTCGGATTTGATACTTTCTAGATCCTGGGGAATTTTCTCCAGAAGTGCTGGACGAAGATCCATTGCTTGTAGGGGCACCGTGTATCTAGGAATAATCCGTCGGCATTTATCCTTTCCGAGGATAAAGCCCTGAAGCCATGTTGGATTCCACCAAGACTGGCAGACTTCATTGTCCTGGAAGTCAGTATTAGAGACCTTTAATGTTTAGTTTTGTTTGTGTGTCTGCAACAGCTACAGAGTGCCACACCTTCCTGGGTCAGATCAGAGACTTCCCTGAGGGAGGTTTGCCCCTGATTTGTACCTTTGGAGGCAGAATGAGAAACTGTACAGTTCAACCTTTCATTCAGTGGAGTTTGAGAAAAGAAAGCGTCTTCAGGTTCAAGTGCAGGAGGGACCTGTTTAAAAGGAAAGTTTTGTGTGTGGTTTTTAATGTTTGGAAAGTTCATGCCTGAGGTTGCATTTTTTGTGACTCTGAGGCTAGAGCTCTGGTGAATGCTTATCCTGGTTTTGCTCATTCTTTAATCTGTCCCTCATTCACTACATGTGCTTGAAAGAGAAGAAAGTCTGAGCAGTGCAGAGGTAGTGGAAATGCTTGAAAAAGTGAAAAAGTCCACAGTGCCCCCCCCACCTTCGACATTATGCAGCACTTTTTGTTGTTGTTGTTGTTGTTAGTTATTCCTGGGGCTTGAATCCTGAGCTGATTGGCTCAGTGTTCTACCACTTTGAGCCCCAGCCCCACTTCCAGTTTGTTGGTGACTTATTGGAGATAAGCCACTGACTTTACTGCCTTGGCTGGCTTCAAACCTCCATTTTCAGATCATAGCCTCCTGAGTAGCTAGGATTACAGACATGAGCCACCAGTGCCTGGCTGTGGCACTTCTAGTTTTAAAAATGTTTCCACCTTATTTGTAGCATTCTTACTTTGACCCCCACCCCCTTTGAGTACTAAACTCTTACAAGGACTGTGTTCATTTAAAATGGAAACAGTTTGTCACTGGTTTCCAATGGAAACTGGTTGTCACCAGTTCTTTCCATAGAATCAGAGCATTAGCTTTCTTGGAATTGAACTGGGTTTCAACCTTTTTTTTTTTTTTTGTCGGTCGTGGGGCTTGAACTCTGGGCCTGGGCACTGTCCCTCAGCTCTTCAGCTCAAGGCGCGCGCTCTACCACTTGAGCTACAGCGCCACTTCCGCTTTTCTGGTGGTTTATTGGAGATAAGAGTCTCACAGACTTTCCTGCCTGGGCTGGCTTTGAACCGAGATCCTCAGATCTCAGCCTCCTGAGTAGCTAGGATTACAGGTGTGAGCCATCGGCGCTTGGCTTAGTTTAAATACTTTTACCTGCCACTTATTAATCCTGAAAAATGCTCAATGAAACTGAAAACAAATCGAGCATGCCCGTTTGATCTTTAGTCCTCCCACCTTCCACCAGTCGTTTCTGCCTTACAGGATGAAGAGGGAGGCTGTGCAAGGACAGGCATGTTCCTTCTCCTGAGTCTGGTTCAGTGGAGACAGTTAATATCATTCTACTCCTTGTGGACTGCTCTGTTAGTGTGCAGTTCAATCTGTTCAGAAGATCGCTTCCCTAATTACTTTTCACTGGCTTGTTTTGGGGTCTAAGCTGGTGGTCTAAGCTTTGAATGGGAAAACAGCAGTAGAAACAAGCAGATATGTAAAGCTTTGTACTAGGCTGGAGTTGGGGTTTTCTCCTGAAGTTAAATTTGTCAAAACTTGCATGCTGTGATTTTCTACCAAGTCTGAAAATAAGCTACCTGATATTTAGGCAAATAGTTACTTTTATTACCAGCAGCATAGCTTTAAGTGAACATGTGTATGTGTGAGTTAGTAAAAAGACATGGTTCATCTTGAAGTCTTGAGCCAGCAGCCCACCAGTAACTGGGCAGTAGGTGGACACCTCCTCCTGCAGAGCCCTAGGTTGCTGCAGAGTGTGTTGGAGGGGGCAGGAAGGGAAGGAGGCACCATGCGTGTCTTCTCATGGCTTTACTGCTCTCTCATTTCTGCCTGAGCTGCTCATCCATCATCTGTGTCAGCTCGCAGGTGCAAGTTAGCGTCTAAGAAGAGATACTTAACTTTTCCTTGTTCATGGTACCTTTAATCTCAGTGAATTTTCAGGGTGCTACTAAGCTAAAAATTCCATTTACTAAGAAGTTAAGTCCCAGTGTCTTATCAAGTCTTTTGTCCTAACAGTAGCTTGGAAACAGTGGTGGTTTGATATTAGGAAACATCTTTGCCAGTGGATGAATCTTCACGAGTGGCAGGATTTAACATTCGTGTAGGTCCTCATAAGGAGAACCATACTAATCTCCCAAGGCCGCCCACCCTGTGCCATGCACAGACGGGACAATGGAGGCTGACCAGGTCTGGCCTTTTCTCCTGTCCCACCTTTTCTGTCTGTCTGCTTGCTAGTCTGGTCAGATCTTGCCTGTATCTGGTCACAGTATGTCTTGCCAGTATTCACAGTGTGCCTTGTCAATCTGCTCACGGTGTGCCTTCTCAGTCTGCTCATGGTGTGCCTTGTCAGTCTGCTCACGGTGTGCCTTGTCAGTCTGCTCACGGTGTGCCTTGTCAGTCTGCTCACAGTGTCCATTGTCAGCCTACTCACAGTGTCCATTGTCAGTCTACTCAGTGTGTCTTGTAGTCTACTCACAATGAGCATTGTCAGTCTGCTCACAGTGTGTATGTCAGTCCTCAGTGTGTATGTCAGTGCTCACAGTGTGTCTTGTCAGTCTGCTCACGGTGTATTTGTCAGTCTACTCACAGTGTGTCTTGTAGTCTACTCACAATGAGCATGGTCAGTCTACTTACGGTGTGCCTTGCCACTCTCCTCACGGAGAAGCTTCCTTGGTAAATTGCAAGTGGAGGACCTTATAATTGTTCGTCATTCTTTCCCCCTTTGGCCTGACCTTTAGGCTCTCAGCAAGTATTACCTTGCTCATCTTTGGAGCCTACCTCTTACCCGGCCACCTCTCTCTCCATTTCCGTATTACACCCCTCTGTCCTTCAGCTGGCCTGTCGGCAGAGGGGTCACAGCATGCCAGTCCTCGGCTTGGGCCCTCCAGTGGCGATCAGGGCTGGGTCTCTGTCCCCAGCGTCACACAAAATCAGAATAAAAGCAAAACAGAGAACTTGCGAGAGCCTCTGATCCTGGTCGCCCTGTCCCAGGCTGTCCTCCTGTGCCCCCCACACTCGCCTGGCCTTTGTCCCTCTGCTCCCTGCCCTGGCTTTCTCCTCACTGCCCGGGACGGAACAGTTCCTACCTGCCTTCTGGCACCTGCTCCACATCACCAAACCCCACAGCCACTCTGGGGACGCGCTGGCTTCCTTCACGCATGCATGCATGTTTGGCTCAGTCCCCGACATGAGTGTTTGTTTTTTTCCATATATGTTTTTATTGTAAACACGCCATACAGATTGTTTTGTTTTTGCTTGGTGTCTCTCTCCACACTGATTGGGTGAGGATGTGAGGCTCGTCATTGCGGGGTGCCGTGTCCCTGCCGTCCGGGCCAGGACGGCACGTGGCGGCGGGCACTGAGTGTCTGTGCAGAAAGCGTTTCTCTCAGAGCAACTGCGCGTGTGGTGCAGGGCTTCTCACCGCGCCTCCCAGGTGGAGAATGGCCTGGAGCGCTCAGGTCATTTGAGCACACTTAGCCTTTTGACACAGGCACATTGGTGTGGAAATGGAGGAATACTTGTCAGTCCAGTGAGGGAATGAAGCGGCTGCGCGCTGGGTGGCGTGCTGTGTCTGCACGCAGTTAGGTTGTCTTTATGCAGGTCAGAGGGCTTCCGAGGAGAACATGGCGGTGAGGGGAGAGCCATGTGTGGTTTGGAAGGAGGCCCTAGAAGAAGACTCACTTTGACGCCACAGAGCGGGCTTTAAACCTTAAAAAGGTGTGAACAGAGCTGAAGAGCACAGGGACAGTGCCCAAGCCCAGAGTTCAAGCCCCACTACCGACCAAAAAAAAAAAGGGCAAAGGTGTGAACAGAGCAGAAACACAGCAGCAGGTGAGGAGTCTGGATGAGGGTGAGAGCGCCTTACCTGCCTGTCACCCCAGGACCGCCGCCTCAGCCCGCCTCAGCACGCAGGCGGCGCTCATGGGCGCCGCGCCAGGCCGGGGGCTGGAGGGAAACGCCAAGCAGGAGCCTCATGATGGGCGCCGCCGGCTGCGTACAGGTCAAGGAGTGGTGTGAACTTTGAGCTGTAGGTGCTCACGGCAGTTCAGCCGTAGAGCGTTTTCCTTCTGCCCAACAGTCCCCTGGTGCTCATGGCTGCTCATCCCTGCTCTGCCCCAGCGCGCCCTCGTGTGCTCTCTGTGTCTGGAACGGTGTGTTTTCTAGACATTGTGTGTAAGTGACTCAGGCCATATGCAGCCCGACGTGCCTGGTCTGCCCACCGCCCCACCCCTCGTGGAATGCTGCCAGGAGCACTGGCCTGCACGCGTGTGTGTGGCGTGTTTTGGTTCATCACGTGGGGGGCCCTTGGAGAGAACGGCTGTGCCACAGGAGAAGCATAAGTTAGGCTTGCTTTCCAGGAACCCATCCGTTTGTGCCCACGTGGCTTTGCTCCCTGCCCGTCCCTCTGCAGCACACAGGCCTTCCGGCCCCCACCGCCTCCCAAGCGCGGCTGTCTTCCTCCCCAGAACAGCAAGCCTGATTTTAGTTCATTTGCATTTCCTTAAAGATTAGTGATACTGAGCATTTTTGCCTGCTCTTCTCTTCTTAATAGATTAGGGTTTTGTTTTGTTTTTTGTCGTCGTGGGGCTGAGGAACTCTGGGCCTGGGCGCTGTCCCTCTGCCCTTCAGCTCAAAGCTGAGCCACAGCACCACTTCCCATTTTCTGAGTGGAGATAAGCGTCTCAGGGACTTTGCTGCCCTGCTGGCTTTGAACTGTGATCCTCAGCTCTCAGCCTCCTGAGTAGCTAGGATTACAGGCGTGAGCTACCAGCGCCGGCCAGTTTTTTTTTTTTGTTTGTTTTTTGTTTTGTTGGTCGTGGGGCCTGAACTATGAGCTCAGGCACTTGGGCGCTGTCCCTCAGCTCCTTAGCTCAGGGCAAGTGCTCTACCTTTTGAGCCACAGTGCTACTTCCAGCTTTTTCTGCTTATGTGGTGCTGAGGAATTGAACCCAGAGCCTCATGCATGCAAGGCAAGTACTCTACCACTGAGCCACCTTCCCAGCCTTGTTCATTTACTTTTAAAACTTATTTTTACTTACGATTGAAACCAGGGCCTTTCCCTTGATATGCAAGAACTCTGCCATTTCTACCTGTTCATGTCTAAAAGAGAAGTAAAAATAAATAGCACTAGGAAAAAAAAGGCACATTCTAAGTTTTGACTTTAAACTACCTGTATTAGTTTGCTAGGGCTTCCCAACAAAACCACACACTATAAACAACAGAGGGTTGGGTTGTGTGTGATGCCAGAAACCTGTAATTCCAGCTACTCAGGAGGTGGAGATGGAAGGATTGAGGATCAAGGGCAGTCTGGGCAATAGTTACTGAGATCCTATCAGAAAAACAAGGCCTGGCCGGAACCGGTGGCTCTCTCCTGTAATCCTAGCTACTCAGGAAGCTGAGAGCTGAGGATCCAGGTTCAAAGCCAGCTCAGGCAAGGGAAGTCCTTGAGACTCACCCCTCCCCTGCCTCCTCCAGGGTTTGTAGTGGTTTATTGGAGATAAGAGTCTCAGAGACTTTCCTGCCCTGGCTGGCTTTGAACTGTGATCCTCAGAGTAGCTAGGATTACAGGTGTGAGCTACCAGCGCCCTGCTTTCCATGAGACTTTTATCTCCAATGAACCAGCAGAAAACCGGAAGTGGCACTCTCTGGCTCAAGTGGTAGAGGGCTAGCCTTGAACTGAAGGACAGCTCCCAGACCCAGAGTTCAAGCCTCGCTACCGACAAAAAAAAAAAAAGTCATGCTTAGTAGTGTAACTCTGTGGCCCCAACAAGTCAGGAGGTGAAGTAGGAGGATTGAACTCTAAGGCTGGCTGTGTTCTGAAAACAAACGCTGAAAAGGGCTGGGGGTATGACTGTACCAAGCCTGAGGTTCTGAGTTCAAGCACCTGTTCCACTAAGAAAACAGACAACAAATGATCGTTCTAGAGGCAGAAGTCTGAAGTGAGGCGGTGCTCTCTTCCTCCCTCCCCCTCCCCCCTCCTCCCCC
>NW_012267319.1:2940309-2946671 GCF_000151885.1 Dipodomys ordii
CCTCCCCCTTCCTTTCCCCTTGTGGCTCCACCTGGCTTCTCATGGCCATCTTCTTAACCTTCTTAGGACACTTGTCACTGGAGTTAGGCCTGCCTGGATAATCTCTGTGACGGAGTCTTGAGATCCTGAGCTTATTTTAGCTACAAAGACCCTTCCATAAATAAGGCCACACTCCTGCCACCTGCTGTGTTCTCTCCTCATCCAGAGGCTCAGCTTGCTGCACGTGGGGCTTCTGGGCCCTCTTGGTCTGGAAGCAGCAGTCCGCTTCTGCCGTCTTCCTTGCAACCCCAGGGACGCCCCATGCTGTACTCTCTCACCTATGGGGGATGGTCGGCTCACTCTAACCTCTTCATCCCATCTACTTCAGATACAGTCAAGTTGTTCTGACGTGTGTGAAGATTTGCTGGGGACTCTACTGGGTCCGTGCTGGGAACTGAGGCAGGTGGCTCCCTGGCATGTCAGATGAACCTGCTGGCAGATGTATTGTTTTGGCCTATGTATTGCTTTGGCCTATAAGCTATTGGATTCGGTCCCAGGTGAAACGTGAAACGTTAGTCATGGGAGAATAGAAGAATTGCTCTTTTTTTTGGTCCCGTCGTGGGGCCTGAACTCTGGGCCTGGGCGCTGTCCCTCAGCTCTTCAGCTCAAGGCTAGCGCTCTACCACTGAGCCATCTTCCTAGCCCAACTTGCAGATTTTTTTTGTTAATTGGAGATAAGAGTTTCACAGACTTCAAGAATTTCACAGACTTCTTACCTGGACTGGGTTTGAACTGTGATCTTCGGATTTCAGTCTCTGAAGTAGCTGAGAGCCACCAGTGCCCAGCTAAGATTGCTACTTTCTGTTTTGTGTGGACAGGCTACACCTCTGGCTCTGAAGATTTTCTGTACAGATTCTAAGATGACTACCAAGTAAATGATCATATGAAGTGATACGTTGGGAACAGCTGTTTTGATGTAGCGATAGCTGCGTACGCTGTGGTCGGCTGGCGGAGGCTGCGTGGGGTGTGGCACTGACCCACTTTTGCCCTAGTCCTGTTGGGACGCTGCCCTTACCCCTCCCATCTTGTTCCTGCAGCCCAGAAGGCTGCGGTTCCTCAGCCTAGTCGTGCTCAGAGGTGGGGCTGGACTGGGGCCCTCCCCTCTAACACCTCCCCATGCCTGGAAATGTCCTTTCTCTCCCCAGTGGTGGGGAGGATTTTGTTTTGTTTTTGTTTTAGCAAAATAAGCAATTGTGTTAATGGTCTACACCAATTCCCAATGACTCCTTTAAGATCAATATAAAAGCAATTAGGAAAATGGTTTTCCTAAAAGAGAACCTCTGAGTATAACAATTCTAGTCATCTGTATTAAAAGGTTCCTTTTCAGTTTAAGTATGATATGGTTATGTTATTTTAGGAGAACGGAATGGATCTTTCAGTTATTAAAGTTAGGATGAAAGCCAGAGAGAAAGTCAGCGTGCGGCAGGAAGGCAGACACAGCAGGCCCCCCCAGGGCTCTGCGAGTTGGCCTGGCTGACGAGGCCAGGCTCCGGCGTGCTTGTATGTTCAATGTTCACTGGCGGAGGATGCCTTCCCGTGCTCCGGCTGGTCCTGGGTGAACGTTATGTGGGGGAGTCTGTGTTGGCTCTACTGCATTGCCTCTCTGTGGTGTGGCTGTAGAGAGCCGGAGGCCCTGCGCACAGGAGGCTGGGACCCTGCTGGCTGGTTCCGGGTCTCATGGTCTCTTCCCAGTGGAAAGCTGTAGCCCCCTAGTGGAGGGTTGAGGCTTGAATTCAGGGTCTGGGCACTGTCTCTGAACTTTTGTGCTCAAGGCTAACACTCTGCTACTTTTGAGCCACAACTCCATTTCTGGCTTTTTGGTCCTTCATTGGAGATAAGAGTCTCTCAGACTGTTCTACCTTGTTTGGCTTTGAACTGTGATCCTCAAATCCTAGTCTCCTAAGTAGCTAGGATTACAGGCATGAGTTACCAGCTCCTGGTCGAAGCTGTCATTTAAAAGCACAGTGAAGGCTTGCTTTGTGCTAACATTTTGCTGAATAGTAAATTCTGAGACTATTAACTATATACCTTGGAGCCAGCTTTACCTGTGTTTCTTGCATAATGTTGTAACTGGATTTCTCCCTATTCCTGTTGTAGGTGCTGGAGATCACAACTTATTTACCTCTATTTATCCGCCGCTTTCCCAGCAGCTTCCGAGGGAGCCGATGGAGTGGAGAAGGTAGGACGCCATGCTTGTAGCCCCGTAGATTTCAGAGGTCCACGTGAGCAAGAGAGGCAGTGGAGGTCAGAGGAGCGGGGTAGAAATCAGAAGCAGCAATGAAGGGGGAAAAGCAAAGCAACAGAGTAAGGGAGCAGAGAAGTGGTGAACAAACGCAGCAGTGACACTAGACGCTATGTTGAAAGTAACTGTACAGCTGGGGGGGGGCGGTCAGGAGGGAAAATCCTGGGAGAAAATGAGGGAAGAGATGACACTGTTCAAACAGAAATGCACCCATTCCCTCTGTGTAACTGTAACCCCTCTCTATATCACCTTTACATAATAGTACATCTTAAAAAAGAATGGAGCGGCTTCTCATAGTCCACAAGCCTTGTTCTTTACGATTACTTTCTCTCTCTCTTTTTTTTGTCAGTCGTGGGCTTGAACTCTGACCCTGGGCTCTTCAGCTCAAGGCGAACGCTGTACCACTAGGGCCACAGCGCCACTTCTGGTTTTCTACTGGTTTATTGGAGATAAGAGTATCCAGGACTTTCCTGCCAGAGCTGGCTTTGAACTGATCCTCAGATCTTAGCCTCCTGAGTAGCTAGGATGACAGGCGTGAGCCACCAGTGCCCAGCTGACTTTCTTCTCTTTTACTTGTTTATTGACTGTGGTGCTGGTGATGGATGGATGGAGCCCAAAGCCTTGCGAGCACACTAGGCAAGCAATGGTCCCGAGCCATGTCTCCAGCCCCTCCCCTTGGAGTAATTTCACAAAGATGGGATAGTATTTGTGGGGAACGTTTGGATTTTAACTTGTCAGTACAGGGGGAAACATTTTAGTCCTAATCAGAGTGTATACAATTTCTAGCTAGGCATGTCTGTCCGCATACTCTGATTATTGTGGTGTCTGGGGACAGCTTCTCTAGTCTCTTGCGGTGCATGATTACAGTGTCTTACAAGGCAGTCATTTAATTGTTAATATTTAATATAAAGAGTACAGAACTATGAAAGATGCTCTTTGAGAAAATTGTTTAATACACAAGGAGGCCCAGTGCTGCTAAGAGGAGAAAACAGTTCACTAAATGGAAGGATATAATACTGGAAGAAGTGGACTAATCTCTATAAAGGATTTCAAATAAGTGCATGTTAGCTAAGCATTCAGAAAGAGAAAAAATATGTTCAAAAACACAGGAATGAAAGTTATGAGGAAGAAGAGAAGTAGAAGAACTATTTTGACTTACTGCATGTATTCATAGCTTTGCCTTCCTAAAACCTCACCATGTAGGAGTAGAGACCTGACTGACATAATGCATGAGAACAGGTTGTGGCCCTTTTTTTTTTTAGTTGATCCTGGGGCTTGAACTCAGGGCCTGGACTCTGTCCCTCAGCTCTTCAGCTCCAGGCGAGGCTTTACCACTTTGAGTCTCAGCACTGCTTCCTGTTTTCTGAGTGGTTTATTGGAGATAAGAGTCTCACAGAGTTCCCTGCCCAGGCTGGTTTTGAACCAAGAGCCTCATATCTCAGCCTCCTGAGTAGCTAGGATGACAGGCGTGAGCCACTGGTGCCCAGCCCCTGAGCTCCTTTTATTCAAGGGTATCATTCTACTTCTTTGAGCCAGAGTACCATTTCTGGTTTTCTGGTGGTTAATTGGAGGTGAGTCTCATGGACCTTCCTGCCCAGGCTGGCTTTGAACTGTGTTCCTCAGATTTCAGCCTACTGAGTAACTAGGATTACAAGTGTGAGCCACTGGCACAGGACACAAGGAAAACTATTATTGGAAGTCTAGGGCAGCCTTGGATAGGCTGAACACTTGCAGGAGCACATCATTATGTACGTCTTCTGCAGTGTAGTGAGAGGTTTTATGGAGAGGACACCTTGATATTGAAGTGTGAGCTGTGTCCCAAATAATTCAAACAAATATTTAGACAGATGTAATTCATGGTCAATACTCTGTATGCTTCTGAACTCACAGATAGGATTAAATTTTGAGTTGTCACTTCCCCTCCCCCCCCTTCTACTTTACATTGTTTAGTTGTGTCCTCAGTGACTTTAAAACCTTGTTTATAGGTCTTATGGCCGGGCTCCAAAGATGATTCATCTAGAATCGAACTTTGTTCAATTCAAAGAGGAGCTGCTGCCCAAAGAAGGAAACAAGGCTCTGCTCACGTTCCCCTTCCTGCACATCTATTGGACGGAGTGCTGCGTGAGTATCCCACGCTTCCCGCTCAGTCTGATGGGAGCTGCTTGCTCCAGGTTTTGCTGAGAGGAGCACAGCTTCTCGGGGCTTTGTCCCGTGCTTGCTCTGGGTTCTTGTGTATTCTAGCTTTGTCCTGGTGTTTCTGCTATGCTCAGGCTAGGACGCTCATGGAGCTTTTGGAATACCTGTAAGTACGTGTGCGGCAGGCGGCCAGCCCAGGCCTGCTGGGTGGGCACTCTCCCACTCTCACCTGCAGTGCGGGGTGGGGGGTGGGGGTGTAGGCCTCGCCTGGCACGCAGAGGTTCATACTAGCATAACTTTTTAGTGAAATGTATAAATTTCAAAGGTGATTTTTAGATTGTGTATCTTACTTAAGGTCTTAGCTAACTAAAGATGACGACTGATTTTCACCTTTGTTTTCTTTTAATAATTTCATAACTGGGTTCTGTTCTATCTGATAGCTTCAGTTGTTTCCTGTAAGTAGGTGCTATGGTGTTGAGGGTCTAGAGGGTCTAATTTGCCTGTCCAAATGCACAGCAGATTGGTCTAACACTATTTTTTGATAGTGTGTCTATTTTTCACATATCAGAAATGTCAACTAACTTAATTTATTTAGGCCAGCCCTGGGCTTTGAACTCTAGGCCTGAGTGCTGTTCCTAAGCTTTTTTTTTTTGCTGGTCTGGGGCTTAAACTCGGGGCCTGGTGCTGTCTCTGAGCCCTTTGTGCTCAAGGCTAGCATTCTATTACTGGAGCTAAAGTGTCACTTCTGGCTTTTTTCTGAGTAGTTTATTGGAAATAAGATTCTCATAAACTTTCTTAGCTGGACTGGCTTGCACCTTGATCCTTAGATCTTAGCCTCCTGAGTGGCTAGGATTACAGGCCACCAGTGCTCCATATGTCAACTTTATTTTAACCAGTATATTGTATACACAATATTAAGACACTTCTATTTACCACAATCATATTCAGACTTAATTACACTTTTTTTTTTTTTTGGTTGGTCGTGGGGCCTGAACGCTGGGCCTGGGCGCTGCCCCTGCGCTCTTCAGCTCAAGGCGAGCACACTTGGGCCACTGCGCCACTTCCAGCTTTTTCTGCTTATGTGGTGCTGAGGAATTGAACCCAGGGCCTCATGCATACAAGGCAAGCGCTCTACCACTGAGCCACCTTCCCAGCCCCTTAATTACACTTTTGTAAATCATATCAATAACAATTTTTTAAAAGTCAGCCTTAGCTGGTTGCTGGTGGCTCATACCTGTAATTCTAGCTACTTAGGAGGCTGAGATCTGAGGATTGTAGTTCAGTGCCAGACCTGGCAGGAAAGTCTGTGAGACTTTTTTTTTTTGTCAGTTGTGGGGTCTGAACTCTGGGCCTGGGCGCTGTCCCTCAGCTCTTCAGCTCAAGGCTAGCGCTCTACCGCTTGAGCCACAGCGCCACTTCCGGCTTTTCTGCTTTTATGTGGTGCTGAGGAATTGAGCCTAGGGCCTCATGCATGTGAGGCAAGCACTCTACCACAGTCCAGTAGGTGAGACTTCTATCTCCAGTTAAGTACCAGAAAACTGGAAATGGAACTGTGGTAGAGTTCTAGCCTAGAGCAAAAGAGCTCAAGGACAGCACCCAGGCCCTGAGTTCAAGCCCCCCTCAAAAAAAAAGCCTCCTTGATAGCACACACTTCCATTTGTTTGTGAAGTGGACAAATCCTGTTTCCTAAAGAGGTGACTGTACCGACATATCCTACCCATTGTCCTGTGTGTCCCATCCACGTGTCCTGTGTGTGTCCCACCCCACGTGTCCTGTGTGTGTCCCACCCCACGTGCCCTGTGTGTGTCCCACCCCACGTGTCCTCTGTGTGTCCCACCCCACGTGTCCTCTGTGTGTCCCACCCCACGTGTCCTCTGTGTGTCCCACCCCACGTGTCCTGTGTGTCCCACCCCACGTGTCCTCTGTGTGTCCCACCCCACGTGTC
>NW_012267319.1:2947811-2955333 GCF_000151885.1 Dipodomys ordii
TCCCACCCCACGTGTCCTCTGTGTGTCCCACCCCACGTGTCCTCTGTGTGTCCCACCCCACGTGTCCTCTGTGTGTGTCCCACCCCACGTGTCCTGTGTGTGTCCCACCCCACGTGTCCTCTGTGTCCCACCCCACGTGTCCTCTGTGTGTCCCACCCCACGTGTCCTCTGTGTGTCCCACCCTGAATGTGCTCTGTGGAGCTGGGGCTTTCCTCTTTTGAGGCTGGGCCTTTGTATTGTAACTTCATCTTGGGTGGATCTCTAATTTGTAGAACTGACACTCAGTTTACTAGAGTAAGTCACAAAAGGCAGTGCTGGTTCCTCTCGGGAGGCTTCATCTTTTTTTTGGGGGGGGGGTCATGAGGCTTGAACCCTGGACCTGGGCGCTGTCCCTCAGCTCTTCAGCTCAAGGCTAGTGAGCCATGGCACCACTTCCAGCTTTTTCTGCTTATGTGGTGCCGAGGAATTGAACCCCAGTGCCTCATGCATGCAAGACAAGCACTCTACCACTGAGCCACCTTCCCAGCCCAGTAGGCTTGGTCTTAAGACTCCAACCTACTAGGGCCTGGGTTGGGCTGCTTTGGCAGCCCTCGGTTTGTGCCTAGTAAAAGGATTGTGTTACTCTCAACCCTTTTTGCTCTGAGAGAGTGCCTCAGCAGGGCTGCTCTGGTGCCCCTCTGGCACTTCTGGGCAGGAGGGGAAGGGAGGGTGCTGGCGGCCCGACGCATGATGCGTTTGGTTGTTCTGGCACTCCCTGATGCTCTTCTCACCGCGTCATGCACGGCATAGTTAATGTTGCTGAGCATTGTGTTTGCAGAAAGTTAATTTTTCTAGTACGGGTTTTATCTCAGTTTGTAAGTAAATCATCATTTACATTAAAACAGGATTAAAAATTGGGATAAAAAGTGTAAAGTATTGCCCTTTGGACCTTCCTATTTATTGGTTTAAACCAAAAAGAAAAACTCGATAACAAGTAAGTTTTTTTGGCTTATGGGTCAGTCAGCATGCATATGTCTACGTGAGTGTTAGTAGTGACAGGAAAGCCTTCGAGCGCAGGCAGGACAGTAGGCGGGACTGTTAAGGAGGGGAGTGTATGCTGACTTACTGTCCATTGCTTTCAAAGCTGTTTCTACTGACTTTCCTTTTTTTATATGCTTGCTTTTGAAATGGGTAAAGCACCTTTGTGTGTCTATGTGTCCGTAGGGCCTGGAACATTTCAGGCTAGCTCTCTCCCCCGGAGCCTTAATCCAGTCCTATGGTCATAGTTTTAGATTTTCTACAGAAAACTGGAATTTGTATGTGGGTGCATAAAGGTACTGGTGGTTCATGCCTGTGATCCTAGGTACTTAACTGGTTGAGATCTGGAGGATTCCTGTCTGAAAAAGCCCAAGCAGAAAGGACTGCTAGACAGCAGAGAACAGGGCTAGAGGCACAAGTGGCAGAGTGCCATCTGAGTCTGAGCAAGCACAGGGCCCTGAGTTTAATGCCAGTCCTGGGGGGAAAATCAAAGCTGAGTGTCTACTGCTCACAGAGAGCGCGGGCTACAGGAGGTCTGCTTGGGGTTCCTGTGGACATCTTTCCAAGCGTGAGGCTGGCATGGGTGTAAGAATCCTTCACATCCATCCAGGGCACCACGCAGAGGCGGGCACAGAAGAAAGACCATTGGAAGGTTTATTAGTGGGGCCATATCTCCCTGGAGAGGGAGGGAGCACGTGGTGTCGGCCCCTGTCCAGGTGGGGGCAGGCCTGGGGGTGGAAGTGAGGGCGGAAGTGAGGTAAGCTTGGGGGAGGTGGGCGTGGGGAAGGGGGAGAGCTGGGCCCAGAGGGCGTGTGTGGCGGGAACTCCAGGGCAGGGAGCAGCTCAGGTCTGGGTGGAGCTGAGGACCAAAGGAGGGGATAGTGCTAACCTGGGGCAGTGTGCCAGTCCTGTGGTGCTTGGCCCTGCGGAAGCGCCGCCTCGCTTCATGGGCATGTTGCCTCTTTGTGCACCGGGTGCTGTGTCTGGCGGCCCTGGGGGCCGGCGATCGCAGGGGTGTTGGGATCACTGTGTGTGCTTGTCTCGCACAGCAGCGCCTGTGCCCTGTGGGCACAGGCTTCACCTGACTTCTTTATTTTTAGGATACTGAAGTGTACAAAGCTACAGTAAAAGATGACCTCACCAAGTGGCAGAATGTTCTGAAAGCCCATAGCTCCGTGGACTGGCTCATTGTGGTAGTTGAAAATGATGCCAAGAAGAAAAACAAAACCAACATCCTTCCTCGTACTTCTATTGTGGACAAAATAAGAAATGACTTCTGTAATAAACAGAGTGACAGGTGAGTGTGTCTTTTTTTTTTTTTTTGGGTCCGGTCGTGGGGCCTGAACTCTGGGCCTGGGCGCTGTCCCTCAGCTCTTCAGCTCAAGGCTAGCGCTCTACCACTTGAGCCACAGCGCCACTTCCGGCTTTTTTCTTTTTGCTTATGTGGTGCTGAGGAATCGAACCCAGGGCCTCGAGCATGCAAGGCCAGCGCTCTACCACTGAGCCACCTTCCCAGCCCTAGGTGAGTGTGTCTTAACCCCACCCAACCGTGGGGGCGCTAGCTGCCACCGCAGGCAGCAGTGACTGGACTCCGAGGCCCAGCGAGTGGCGGGTGGCCTGTGCCCCTCCCTGGCCCTGAGTCCAGCTAGAGAGCTCCTAGGCCTGTGACCAGGGAAGGCCACACGGGCTCTCCTGAAGCCTGGAAGAGGAGGTCTTGAAATCCTTGTGTAGAAACCCTTTGCCTTTTCAACCCAAGGACAGTGTGTTTTTGTTTCCCATAACACCTGTTAGAGTTCCTAAACACCATGTGGTAAAAATGTCAGTTTCGTCTCAGCTTCATGGGGCGCCTTCTCCCCTCTGTGCCTAAGCTTGCCTCCTCTCCAGCACTGCTGGCCCTCGCCGGCCTGCCAGGTTCTGACTCCTACGTCACTGATGGCCGGGCTGGCAGTGGGGTTTCCTAGGCCCCTGAGGATCCGTGCTAAGCCTGAACCCTGTCTGTAAATCAGGCCATCCTTTGCAGGGGTCACTGTCTGGCAGGAGTCTGGAGAGAGGATCTCTGTGCTACAACAGGGAACCCACGAGGGCTGTGCCCTGCTCCAGGGCAGGAGTGAGCTGGAAGGTGCCCAGCACACTTGGTAAGGAAAGAGCAGCGGCCCGGAGTGCCATCTAGCCAGGGCCATGTCACTCCTTTATCACGTGGCCCTTTCGTGGGGCAGTGTCGCCTCAGATCCTCAGAGCAGCCTCCTGGGTAGCTAGGGTTACTGGCGTGAGCCCCCAGCCCAGGCACCTTTTCATGTTTCATCCCTTACTGGACACATCGCAGTGCTCAAACTTGGTTTTTATATGGTTTGGATCAGATACTAGATTGAGGCTACGGCTTATTTCCCAGGAATTCTGCACAGGTGGACTTGTAGACCAGGTGGGGAGGGATCAGGGTTAACAGGAGCGAGATGATGTTGTAGCCCCTCCCCCGGAGCTCAGGCCCACTGTGGGGCCAGGAGTGCATTGCGATGCCTGGGGTGAAAAGCCAGACCAGGCCAGGTGGAGGCTTGCTCCAACTCAGCAAGAGGAACACCTGCTCAGGGCTGTAGTAAGTAAACGGTAGTGTGAATCTGTACAAACACATTAAACTGAACACTGAACATTTTGATTTTTATTAATTTGCAAAGGCACCTCTTGACAAATGACTTTATTATTAACCTAAGAAGTGGTTTAGAGCCAGGTGCTGACTGAGATCCGAGGATCATGATTCAAAGCCAGCCGGGGCAGGAAAGTCCGTGGGACTCTTATCTCTTATAAACCACTGGAAACTGAAAGTGGCTGTGGCTCAAGTGGTAGAGCGCTCACTTGAGCTGAAGAGCTGAGGGACAGTACCCAGGCCCCGAGTTCAAGGCCCACGATTGACCAAAAAAAAAAAATTGGTTTAGTTTTGTTAATTGAATTTGAGTGTCTGAATTATTATTTGCTTTATGCAGTACAAATTTCAATCCTGGAACATATTGGAACACATGACCCTCAAGTGGCTTACTATATTTTTTAGTTTTGTAATTATGTTTAATTTTTGGTTGTGTAACACATTCTTTGTAGAATTGTTAGTAAATGAATGAAGAGAATATTTTTAGGCTTCTTTTTCTTATATCTGTGTGTGTCTGTGTGTCTTAAGGCGATATCATCTATATATAGTTTGTACTTGTTTTCTCTCAGGACATTGTAAACATTTCATAGAGACAATAAATGACGTGTTTGTGTACCGTTACTGTTTAGAGCCTAGTGTTGCACAGAACTAATGCACCATAGTTATTAATGCAGACCTCTGGGGGTGTCTAGTGGTTGCTTTCTGCTTGCGGCAGCATGTCTGGGTGTGAGCACAGGTTTCATGACACTTCTCTGAGTTTTGGAAATCCTGCCTGCAGTCTGAGCTTGACTTGGCACCGTGCTGATGGTGGCAGTGCCCCACTAAGGTGGTATGGACAGCTCCTCACCGCGTGCGCCCCGAGAGCAGCGGCCCGATGCGGGTCCCTTGCCCAGCAGGCGCTGCTGTTCTCCGGATCGCCGCTGTTTGGGGCACCCTCTTGGAGAGCCGTCTAGGCTTGCTGTGAATCTCTGGACTATTTCTGGGCTAGTTCTTTTTTATTTTTAGAAAAGAGAGATAACCATGCCCTAGAGGAAGTTGAAAGGTGTCATGAGGAGGGGGGACCGACAGGGTGAGGGTAGCAAGCCTGCTGTGTCTGCCCCTGGGGTCACTGGTGCTCCGTCTGGTGTTTGTTTTCATTTCCACTCGTGGTAGTGTGGAGTCAGGACTAGCGTAGCCAATGTTAACCCTGAGGGTGTGGTGAGGGTAAACCACCGGGACCCCAGCCCTTCGAGTAGCAAGTTCTCCCTGGTCCTTGGGGCCTCGCGGTGGCTGTCCTGGCTTCTGCCCTTTCTGGTGTTAGACTAGCTCAGGATGTTGGGGTGTCACATAGGAATAAACACACCAACTGGAAAGGAAGTTGGCAAGGCGAAGTTAACTTCTGTAAAAGGGCGTACTGTCAGCCAAACATCTGACAGGCAGGCACACTGAGCACACTCCCTGTCTCCCCATGCAGCCCCACCCTGCTCACATGGCTGAGCTCAGGTTCATAGTCTGCAAGATTAATTTCCTGCTTAATTAATGAGATACAACTAACATTTAAGGAGCTTCTAACAGGATGTATTAAAGTACTCAGGAACAGGATGTAATTAACAGTGGTCAAGCCACCTGGCCAAAGCAGGAACCCTTCAGGAAAACAGTTCTCTCAAGATTAACAGAAAGGAAGCAAACTACTTAGAAAGAAAGGACGCTTTCTCAGACTCCTCGTGCCCCTCTGTGTGAGGTGGGTGAGTGGTGGGCAGGTTCTGGCTGGTAGGCCGTGTCCTTGGAGCTGCCCTCTCTGGAGATCGCGTGATCCCATGGAGGAAGCTGGCCTTAGCGCAGTCCTGCTGGAGTTCAGCGAGCATTTGCCATGACGGCAGCGGAGGAGAAAGAGCGACTAAAGAGGCTTGCTGACGCTCGCCAGGATTTGCAGGTCACTTCTGAGTTCAGGTTTATTCCTCTTTCTAGCAAGACAAAAGACAGGTCCTGTTTCTACCTTTTCCAGGCCACTGGAAGTTTCCTGTGTTAACTTGGGCACCTTTGCCAAGTGACGGTCTCTTTTTTTTTTCCAAATTTTTTATTGTTATTAAGTGGTTACATAATTTCCCAAATTTCACAGTATTGTGGGATAGTGATGCTCAGTTAAAGTCACAAACACATTCTAACTTTCCTGGAGCAAATGGTCTATCATGGTCTATAACATTTATGAGTTCTATGAGCTTTGCGATAGTTATTTCTTCCACATGGGGTGATATGTACATTTCTTTTGTTTTGCATAGCATCAGCTGTTCCCTCTTTCCCACTTGCTCCCTCCCTCCCATCGCTGCCATTGAGTTGCTTAGTTCATTTTGGTCAGTGTCCAGTGCAGCTGATGGTTCCCGCTGTTGTGTGTTTTTCTCTGATTCCCTCTAGTTCTGTGTCGTCTTCCTGGTTCCCCTCTGGTGTACACATATATACCATACATGTGATCAGCAGCATGGGCTTATTTAGTAGTGATTCGACCAGATGAGTGGAAGTCCTTTGTTTCTTAGGTCCTGTTAATTTTGTCATATCACCTAACATTTTGGATTTAACATCCTCTTATCAGAGAGACCATGTACCGTTTGTCTCTTTGCTCTTGGCTTACCTCGCTCAACATGATTTCTTCTAGCTCCATCCATTTCCCTGCAAATGCCATTATTTTGTTATTTCTAATGGCTGCATAATATCCTATGTTGTATAGATACCACAATGTTTGGATCCATTTATCTGTGGTGGGGCATCTGGGTTGTTCCAATATCCTAGCTATTGTGAACAGTGCTGCAATAAACATGGAGGTGCACGTGTCCTTGTATATTGGTTCCTGTTGTTCAGGATAGATGCCTAGAAGTGGTATGACTGGGTCGTAAGGGAGGTCAATCTTTAGCTTTCTGAGGACCCTCCAGAGTGCTTTCCAAAGTGGTTGTATAAGTGTACATTCCCACCAGCAGTGTAATAGGGTTCCTCTTTCTCCACATCCCCTCCAACATTTGTCGCTGGCTGACTTGAGGATGTGGGCCATTCTGACTGGGGTAAGGTGATATCTCAGGGTTGTCTTTATTTGCATTTCCTTCACAACCAGGGATGGTGAACATTTCCTCATGTGTTTTTGTGCTATTTTTATCTTCTTCTGAGAAGTCTCTCTTTAGTTCCCTTGCCCACTTAGTAATTGGTTTGTTAGGTTTGGGAGGGATTAGTTTTTTGAGTTCCCTGTATATACTACATATTAACCCCTTGTCTGATATATTGCTGGTAAATATTTTTTCCCAATTAGTTAGTTGTCTTTCTAGCTTGGTTGCGATAGCTTTAGCTGTGCAGAAACTTTATTTTAAGGTAGTCCCATTTGTCAAGTCTCTTTCCAATTTGTTACTCTGTTTCTTTCATTGTGTTTCTTTCCTGGGCAATCAAGGCTGTGTCCTCAGATGCTGAGTGGGTGGCATGAAGGGAGAGGAGGAGAAAGGAAGCACTTTCTCGCTGAGTAGCTCCTGAGGAGTACTTTCCTTAGTCCCCAGATCCTGTCTGGCTCCTGGCTGGGGCCTGTTCCCTGCACGCCTGTGTGAGTGCCCTTACCCCAGTGCACTGTGGCAGGTTCAGTGGCTGCTGCCTTGCAAGGCCAGTTTCTTGTCTGCCCCTGCCAGGTGTTCACACAGGTGAGCAGCGTGTGGCCCCCGCCAGGTGTTCACACAGGTGAGCAGCGTGTGGCTGGGCCATCTGTTCACACAGGTGAGCAGCGTGTGACCCGGGCCAGGTGTTCACACAGGTGAGCAGCGTGTGACCCGGGCCAGGTGTTCACACAGGTGAGCAGCGTGTGGCTGGGCCAGGTGTTCACACAGGTGAGCAGCGTGTGGCTGGGCCAGGTGTTCACACAGGTGA
>NW_012267319.1:2955443-2965767 GCF_000151885.1 Dipodomys ordii
GGCCAGGTGTTCACACAGGTGAGCAGCGTGTGGCTGGGCCAGGTGTTCACACAGGTGAGCAGCGTGTGACCCAGGTCAGGTGTTCACACAGGTGAGCAGCGTGTGGCCCCCTGCCAGGTGTTCACACAGGTGAGCAGCGTGTGGCTGGGCCAGCTGTTCACACAGGTGAGCAGCGTGTGGCTGGGCCAGGTGTTCACACAGGTGAGCAGCGTGTGGCCTAGGCCAGCTGTTCACACAGGTGAGTAGCGTGTGGTCCAGGCCAGGTGTTCGCACAGGTGAGCAGCGTGTGGCCCAGGCCAGGTGTTCACACAGGTAAGCATTGTGTGTCCCAGGCCAGGTGTTCACACAGGTGAGCAGCGTGTGGCCCCCGCCAGGTGTTCACACAGGTGAGCAGCGTGTGACCCAGGCCAGGCATCAATATTTAGCTTTCTGAGGACCCTCCAGACTGCTTTCCAAAGTGGTTGTATAAGTGTACATTCCCACCAGCAGTGTAATAGGGTTCCTCTTTCTCCGCATCCCCTCCAGCATTTGTGACAGTCTCTTTTAAGTTAAGTTGTTTCCCATCCAGATGTCAGCTCTATTTATTTCGTATCGATTAGCACCTTCTCTCCTTGAGTTCAGTGTGATGACACAAGCTGGTGTACAGCAGGGCTCGCTGGGGCCTCCCAGGAGGCAGGAGTGTGCTCCAGGCCCCCGTGGGCCGGACGCGTTCCGCAGCCTCAGGCTGACATAGGGAATTGAAGCCCGATGCCAAGGCTGGGTTGTGGCCCGCCTGTCATCTGCACTGTAAGGAGCTGGCAGAGATTGCAAGGCACAGGTGAACCACAGCAGGGGACCAAGTGTGATGTGGGTGTGATGTGGTCAAGCGGATTCTCCCCGATGGTCTGCACTGACTACAGAAGGAGGGTGGGCGTTTTAGCAAAGAGCTGAAGGGCAGGGTCCACTGGGCCAGGGCTCCGTGCCTGAGGTCTTCACAGACCCCTGTGTACATCTTTGCAGGTGTGTTGTACTCTCTGACCCCTTGAAGGACTCTTCTCGAACTCAGGAATCTTGGAATGCCTTCCTGACCAAACTCAGGACGCTGCTGCTTATGTCTTTTACCAAAAACCTTGGCAAGTTTGAAGATGACATGAGAACCTTGCGGGAGAAGAGGACAGAGCCAGGATGGAGTTTCTGTGAATACTTCATGGTGCAGGTATTGGGCTCAGTCGAGACCAGACAGCTTCCCTTGCCCTACCTCCTCCTTCCCTTTTAGTGAAACAGCCTTTGGAACAACCGTCACTTGTCTCATTTTATTTTATTTTATTTTTTTGGTCGGTGGGCTTGAACTCTGGGCCTGGGCGCTGTTCCTCAGCTCTTCAGCTCAAGGCAAGCACTCTACCACTTGAGCTACAGCAACACTTCCGGTTTTCTGGTGGTTTATTGGAGATAAGAGTCTCTTAGAATTTCCTGCCCGGGCTGGCTTTGAACCGCAATCCTCAGATCTCAGCCTCCTGAGTAGCTAGGATTATAGGCCTGAGCCACTGGCGCCCGGCACTTGTCTAGTTTTAAAAATCAACAATATAATAACCAGAGTGGATGGTTCTGTTCCTCTGGGAATATAGGTGTGAACCTCTGAGTCCAGTTTCATAGCTTGCTTTGTGATCTGGCTTTCAGTAAAGATGTGTTAAGGTGGTTGGAGCTTTTAAAGTTAGAGTTCACTATCAGCTTTTTCTCTCTCGTAAGAAGATTTGTTTGTTTGTTTATTTGGTGCTGGTCCTACGGCTTGAATTCAGGTCATGGGTCCTGACCCTTAGATTTTTCTCTTAGGGTTCATGCTTTACCATTTGAACCATGATTCTACTTCTGGCTTTTTTGTTGGTTAATTGGGAGATAGGAGTCTCCTGGATTCTCTACCCTGATCCTCAGATCTCAGCCTTCTGAGTAGTCACTAGCACAGGGTGGGGTAATATTTCTCTAAGTCAAAATTAATTCACAGTTAGAAAGGAGTAAGGAAGAAAGTTCTTGACACGTGCTGTAGCACGGATATAGCTTAACATTATGCTCAGTGAAAAGCAGGTCAGGGATGGACATTGTGGGACACTACTTTACCCCACCCAGACAGAGGCCCCTCAAGGGTCTAGTCCACAGATAGTAGGATGAAGCTGCCAGCATGGGGAGAGGGGTATTGTGCAGCGGTCTCAGCGTTTCAGTTTGGAGAGATGAGAAAATCCTGGAACTTGGTTGCACAGTAATGTGAATATACTTGAAACGTCTGAGTTACACACTTCAAGATGGGAGATCCTGACTGTAGTGTTAATACTTGGGAAGCTAAAGTAGGAGGATTGGGAGGTTGAGGCCACCCCAAAATTAAAGTTGGAGTGCACGCTCCCAAAAGTATTTCATAAAGGAAAAGAATAGGAGGTGAAGCTAACCCAGTAATTTTCCATGTGGAGCACCATCCACCAGCATGTTTCTGAGAAGCAGCAACACACACGGAGCTGGAGAGTCCTAGAGCGCTGGAATCTGCAGGCCAGGGTTCTCACCTGCCCTCTGACTCACGGTTAGCAGAGCACAGTCAGCCTGCTGGCCATGCCCAGACTCTGCTCCTTATGAAACAGGAATTTAATCCACCCAGGGTTCCTACTGGGAGAACTTCACTGTCCAGATAAAGAATCGGCTGCAGACTGGTAGTGCTGGAGTCTGGATCTGGCCTCTGTCTGGAATTCAGGGTGGTCCCTGGTCCTCGCCCAGTGAGCACTGCTTGGCCTGTAGATGTCAGGTTGGTATTCACAAACAGGGAGGTAGAACAGAGAGCACCCCCCTGTGAATGCCAGTGTGTCAGCAATCGCCTGTGTGCGAGTCATTTGCTTTACTGTCCAACGGTGGAAATCAGGAGAAAATCACCCTGCTCTGTATGTTTTCCTTCAACACACCCAGGCTGTGCACATTGCCCAGTGCTGCTCGGTACTGGGTGATGTTCACGTACAACTTCGGTGAGCTTATGGTAACTTGCTCAGGAGTAGAGATGGAAGATGCTAGGAGCCAGCAGTATGGCATGCAGTGGCGAGGATCAGAGGTGTTGAGGGAGGCCTGAAGACCTAGCTGGAAGCAGTAGCCTGAAGGAGGTGAAGAAAGTGCAGAGAAGCATTGCAACCCAGGAAGAGGCTGCATGTGCTCCCAAGTGTGAGGAAGAAGGACCGTAGAGGTGGGGCTGAGGGAGGGAGGCAGAGAGGCCTTGCTGAGAAGAGGCGAGATGGTGATGTGTGGAGGTCTGACGTCATCCTGGCTTCCTTCTCCTGCTTCTTTCTGACCCCCACCCCTCTGCGAGCGTACATGGAGCCGTGGTCATCGGAGGGGTTTGTGTGTCAGTGCTCAGCATCCTTCCCGTGCATAGCGCTGTTCCCTCCCACATGGCTGCCTGTGGCTCTGTAAGCTGATGGATGTTCTTCGGGTAAACAGGAGGAGCTGGCCTTCGTCTTCGAGATGCTGCAGCAGTTTGAAGATGCCCTGGTGCAGTATGATGAGCTGGACGCCCTGTTCTCCCAGTATGTCGTCAACTTTGGGGCTGGGGGTGAGTAGATGTTTCAGGGGCAGTGCCTTTGCCTCTGCGTATTCTGCCCTGCGTTCACGGACATCTGTCCAGCGATCATCATTGCTGTTGTTTTGGGGCAAGGATGTTAAGGATGGATTCATGGGATTCCTACAGGAAATGGAGTGAGAATTTAAAGTAATTGCTGTCAGCTTTGATACAGTGGCTCAAGCCTATAATCCTAGCTGCTGGGGGAATCATGACTCCAGGCCAGCCCAGGTGTAAGTCTGTGAGATTCCATCTCAGCCAGTGGCTTGGTGTGGTGTCTGGTACCTGTTAGCAGCTGTTGGGGCAGCACAGCAGTTAGGCCCAGTCACACTCTGCTGTCACCCCCAGCATCACAAATAGGAGAATTGAAGTCTAGGCTGGCCTGGCCATAAAATGAGACTGTCTAATGAATAACCAATGAAAAAGGGAGTTGTGGGTGTGGCTTCGTGACATAGAGCACCTGTCTTGCAAACACGAGGCCCTGAGTTCAGTTCTTAGTACCACCTAAAGATTAAAAAAAAAAAGAGTTACTATCAAATTTAGAAGAATCTCAGACAAGACAGAAAGTAGCTCAAGTGGCAGAGCACCAACTGGAGTGAAAAGCTAGTGAGAGCTCCAGCCCCAGTCCCACCTAGGCCTGGCACACACAGGGTCGGCATGGAAGAATCTCAGGTCAGAACAGCACTTACAGAGCTGCCTTTTGCAGGTGGATGGGAAGTGTGATTTCTGGACCTTACCAGCATGCTGCCCGTGCTTCTAACTTGCTGGCTCCCGGCTGTCTTACTCTGTGGTACTTGAGGTGTCCTTCTGATGTGTTGTGTGATGCTGTTACAATGGGTGCTCATCCATCTTTTAAGCTTTTTTTTTTATGCTGGTCCCGGGGCTTGAACTCAGGGGCTGGGTGCTGTCCCTGAGCTTTTTTGCTTCACCTAGCACTCTACCACTTAAGCCACAGCTCTAGAGACTTCTGGCCTTTTGATTGTTAATTGAAGATAAGATTCTCCAGACTTTTCCTGCCCAGGCTGGCTTTGAACCATGATCTTTGGATCTCAGCCTCCTGAGTAGTTAGGATGACCAGCACCTTTGAAACGTTTAAACAGTTATCCTAATTTCTTCTCCGAAAATTACAGAACCAGAAAGTGAACCATATACAGAGAAAACAGTGAATGATCATCATCATTGCTTTGGTAGAAGTGCTTCATATTTTCTGGACATCTCTGTTCAGCTGCTTTTCTTATTATTAGCCCTCTTGGTGTCTCTCCTTGCTGCCAGGCCAGGGGTGAGATGTTTTCACTGTAGCTTCTGCGTTTCTTCTGCTGTGCACCTTGTTGGACGGATGACTTGTTTTCTGCCTCTGGCTTCCATGCAGTGCATTTGTGATAGACACGTTTCCATGAGCCCCTGCCTCTGTGTCTGAGGAAAGGAAGTGGTTCAGGGGGCGCAGAGCCTGCTGAGAACCTGTGGGGGAGAGGGTGCTGGGACAGCCAGCTCCCCTGGCTCTGTCCTGAGAGACCGCAGAGGGTCGCCGTTCTACACGCCTGACCGCCACTTCCGGTTTCTGGAAATAAAGTCTCACAGGGACCTTCCTGCCCGGGCTGGCTTTGAACCATGATCCTTAGAGCTCTGCCTTCTCAGTAGTGAGGATTACAGGCGTGAGCCATCAGTGCCCAGCACTTGAGTTATTTTAAAATAAGGGGCTGGCCTTTATGCTCAGGCTGGCCTGATTTGTGATGGTCCTATCTTATGCTTCCTGTGTAGCTGAGATGACAGGTGTGTGCCACCATATACCCAGGTTCTGTTGGTTGAAATGGCGTCTGGCGGGTGTTTTGCCTGAGCTCACCTTTGTCGGTGGCCCTTCTGGGCTGCTTCCCCAGATAACTGGAACTATGCTAGCTGCTCTCCTAGTGGAGCACTCTTCTGGAAGGTCTGGTGTGGATATTTTACTCTGCTAAGATAGAAATGTAAATGTTAACTAAAGCAAACTATTAAAAATTAAAAATCAGAAAAGTTAGAAACACTTCCCTCTTTCTTTTTTCTTCTTTCCTTTTTGGTGCTGGTTGGGGGCTTGAACTCAAGGCCTGGATGCTGGTCCTATGTAACGTTGCTCGAGGCTCCTTTTCTACCACTTGGGCTACAGCTCTGCTTCCAGCTTTTCAGGGGTAGGGATCGTTAATTGGAGGTAAGAGTCTAACAGACTCTCGCCTGGGTGGCTTTGAACCAGGATCTTTAGGTCTCAGTCTCTTGAGTAGCTAGAATTACAGGCATGAGGCACCAGTGCCTAGCTTGTATTCATTTCTCTTATGCTGTGTATCTATGTTATATGCATACACATCTTTGAGAACACTTGTCTTATATTTTAGAATGTTTAGTTGGCTTTTCTCAGTTTAAAAATAAATGTGGGGCCACTTAAAATCCAGAAGTTAAAAAAAAATCCAGAAGTTGTGCCAGACAAAGTCATGCAGTTGAATGCTAATATTGCTTTGACTTTGCACTTGTCAGGCATCTTGCCAGCAAGAAACAAAATGCCCTTTCCTTCACGGAGTTCATGTGAAGGGACAAAGAAACACACAGCTCGTGTCCAGGAGGTCTAGTAGGTTCAGGCTGTACAAGGGGGTACATTTAGACATGGCTCAGGTGCGCTCAAGTCCACAGTCCATTGGTCTTGGGGACCTTCTGGGCATGGTAACTAGGTTGCGCTGTTGCCTGGGTGAGGACCCTGGGCTCAGCCCTCAGTGCCAGGACACATGGGAAGCCCTGTGAGTGCCCCAGGCTGTGGCAGTAGCTTGAGACAGGGTGGTGGGGGAGGGGGGTGTGAGGGTCCCGGCCCTAAAGCTGCCCGCTCTTCCCCAGCTTCTCGGTTGCTGGCAAAAACCTGAGCCAGCACTTTGATGATGTCGTTTGTCTAGACGGCGCCAACTGGCTGACTTTTTTCTGCCGGCCAGTGAAGAGCTGGCATGGACTGGGCCTCCGCAAGCCCATCGACATGGAGAAGCGGGGGCTGATCCAAAGACAGGAGGCTGCCCTGCTGGACCTGCGCGGCTACCTGTTCTCACGCCAGTGCACCCTGCTGCTCTTCCTGCAGCGGCCCTGGGAGGTGGCGCAGCGCGCCCTGGAGCTGCTGCACAGCTGCGTGCAGGAGCTGAGGCTCCTGGAGGTGAGTGAGGGCCAGGCCCGGCTGTGGGAAGGCCTGTCAGCTCCCCTGAACGCAACACATTGCTTATCAGTGACATAGTTTCTGTTTGCATTATTAACCGCTCAAAGGTACATTCTGCTCTGCATGTGATGAAGGTCACACTGGCCCAAAGCAAAGCAAGTCCCTTGGGTTCAAGGTCACTGAGATCTGCCCTGTGGGACCGGCCTTCCCTGGTGGTGCTATGTACCAAGTTTTGTACAGAGGTTAAATTTGCTTTCTTGGCAGACCCCTGCTGTGCAGGTGGCCACATGAGTGACACACATGCTGCGTGGCGCGGAGCCTCGTGGAGGATTGGTGGTGTGTCTGGGGAGGGGTCTGTGTGAGAAGCCAGTAAATGATAGAGGCTTTCCGTTGTTTATCTGCAGTGGGGTAAATGTTTCAGTCCCTTAAAAACCATTTCCAGGGCTGGGAAGCTGGCTCAGTGGTACCTGGGTTTGATTCCTCAGCACCACATAAGCAGAAAAAGCCAGAAGTGGCACTGTGGCTTAAGTGCTAGAGCGCTCACCTTGAGCTGAAGAGCTGAGGGACAGCGCCCAGGCCCAGAGGTCAGGCCTTACAACCAACCAAAAAAAAACTCCAAAAAACAAAAACCCCGTTCCCCCAGGGCGCTGAGCTCCTTCTCCGCCTGTCCAGCTGTGCACGTTGACGAGGTAAGGGCTTCAGAGACTGGGAATGTTGGCGTGTACAGAGCCCCGCTCCCAGCTCAGAGACATGCCCGTCCCGCCCCAAATCCCAGCCGGCTCTGCCTTCCGTGGGTTAGGTGGCTAGAACGTGCCGGTGACGGGTTTGGGTACAGGAGAGTCTGGTAGAGGGTGCAGTTCCTGTCACTGGGTGCTGGGTCCGGCCCAGTCACATGCCGTGGGACCCAGGAACGTGGGACAGTGCTGGGGTTAGCAGTGCTGGGGTGGCAGGCTACAGAGCAGCGAAAGCCCAGCAGGGCCCGTGCCTGCAGGCCCGCGGCTGCTCTGCAGGGAAGGGACCCCTTATCTCGTCCCTGCAGCCCTCCAGGCTCCCTGGAAACTGGGCGTCAAGGCTCCCTCGAGGAGGTGTCTGCCGCTGCCCGGCTGAGCGTGGGGAGTTAGTTGTAAAGTCACGACCTCAGCCCTTGTATGGACCTCGCACCGGTGTGTGTGTGTGGTGTGTACCGCTGCAGAAGGGGGCGTGTGGGGTCCCACTCTGCCAGGACCATGCTCGGCCCTGATGGCTGCTACCACAGGGACGGAGGCCAGGTGTCACCTGGCACTAGGGAGGGCTGAGAACATAGTTGCTCCCATGGTCTTAGGAGCAACTCCCAGGAGCCCCGGGGCCATGTTTTCAGGTAGCGTCTGTCTGTCCCCTCAGGCGGCTCTCAGGGTGTATGAAGGGTCATTGTTTTTGTGTGCCTCTCAGCCACACTGAGTGACCTTCCCTTGAGTGGACACTGTCCCCACACCCAGTGTGTTTCCTGCACCTCCCTGCAGCGATGCTGGCCTGTTGTGCCTTCTGAGCGGGGTGGGTGAACACTGCAGGCCCGAGCCTCTTCATCACCACCGCCTGCTCCCTGGCCACCGCCACACGTAGCCGCTGCTCTGCAGCACCTCCTACTGTGCTCCACTCCCTTACCCCTGCCCAGGCCCCAGGCCCTCAGCACGCTTGGCCTCTGTGTGAGTGGCGCTAGGATCGGTTTCAGGCCAGGCACGTTTCCGCTGCCGGTGGTGTGAGTGGTGTGGTGTGCTGCAGCTCTCCTGTGCTGGTGGTGTGAGTGGTGTGGTGTGCTGCAGCTCTCCTCTGCCGGTGGTGTGAGTGGTGTGGTGTGCTGCAGCTCTCCTCTGCCGGTGGTGTGAGTGGTGTGGTGTGCTGCAGCTCTCCTCTGCTGGTGGTGTGGTGTGCTGCAGCTCTCCTGTGGGGCTGGGGTTTGGAAGATGGGCTCAGGGGGCGGGGGGCTCGGCTGCCCCCCCCCCCCCCAGTCCACTCTCCTGTCTGCCGCGTGTGCCATGTGCGGCCACTTTCCACATCCTTGGGTTGCTTGGGTGATGCCCACTATGGTGACAGCTTATTAGTGTGGTGCCTAGTGCCTAGTGTGGTGTTAGATGTGCCGTGAGTGCCCTTAAGAACATCTCCTTGATCAGGGCTTAGAAGAGTGCAGGTGGCCAGTGTGTAAATCCTGGGGCTGACGTGACACAGGGTCATCCTCTCAACTTCATGTCACCTTTCAGGTCTGAGCCGAGGTCTTTGTGTAGGTTAGGTTTTGTGTTGTTGGCAGAACTAGGTGTGGATTCAGGGCCTGGGGCTTGTTGGTAAGGTTGCCTGCAACTTGAATCACATTCTAAGCTGTGGGTGGGCTTTTTTTTTTTTTTTTTTTTGGTCTTGGGGCTTGAACTCAGGGCGTGGGTGCTGTCCCTCAGCCTCTTTGTGCTCAAGGCGAGTGCTCTACCATTTGAGCTACTGCACCACTTCCAGCTTTTTCTGTGATTAATAATTGGAGATAAGGGTCTCACAGACTTTCCTGCCCAGGCTGGCTTTGAACCATGATCCTCAGATCTCAGCCTCCTGAGTAAGATTACAGGAATGAGCCACTGTGTGATGGGGGAGGGGGAGTTAAGGAGAGAAATTATGCCTTTAAAATTATATCTTAAATGTGCTTTATAGTTGGGATTAATGTGAAATTTTTATTCTGGAACTTTTTCTACATTTTTGTGAAAAGATTTAAAATCCAAAAACTCAATTATTTTCTGTGCATTTTCTTCTATTCTCAAAAAACAGATGGTGGCTGGTCATCGATGATGGTAGCTATTCAGGAGGCTGAAATCTGGAGGATTGTGGTTCTAAGCCATTCTGGGCAAGAGAGTTCCATAGGACTCCCATCTCCAGAGTAACCAGCAAAAACCCAGGCTGGAGACGTGGCTTAAGTGTTAGAGTGCCAGCCAAGCAAGCAAGCCAAACAAGTGTGAGGCCATCAGTTCAGGTTTAGATGCTGGCTAAAACTGACCCTGTCTGAGTCAGTTTTCTGCCAGATTCTTTCTTTGTATTCATGTCCATGCCAGATGGCTGGTTAGCGCTTGGGGCTTCTACTTGTAGTCCTCAGTACACTGACCTAGTGCTGCAGAGAGCGGCGGTGTGCAGCACTGACGGGAAGGCCTGGTCAGAGCACACAGGTGTAGCGTGTGTGTGTGTGTGTGTGTGTGTGTGTGTGAGAGAGAGAGAGAGAGAAAGAGAGAGACGGGCCTGGTCAGAACACACAGGTGCAGCACGTGTGTGTGTGTGTGTGTGTGTGTGAGAGAGAGAGAGAAAGAGAGAGAGACGGGCCTGGTCAGAACACACAGGTGTAGCGTGTGTGTGTGTGTGTGTGTGAGAGAGAGAGAGAGAGAAAGAGAGAGACGGGCCTGGTCAGAGCACACAGGTGTAGCGTGTGTGTGTGTGTGTGTGTGTGACAGGAAGACCTGGTCAGAACACACAGGTGCAGCACGTGTGTGTGTGTGTATGTATGTGTGTGTGTGTGTGTGTGACAGGAAGGCCTGGTCAGAATACACAGGTGCAGCCTGTGTGTGTGTGTGTGTGTGTGTGTGTGAGAGAGAGAGAGAGAGAGAGAGAGA
>NW_012267319.1:2966859-2968924 GCF_000151885.1 Dipodomys ordii
GAACACACAGGTGCAGCACGTGTGTGTGTGTGTATGTATGTGTGTGTGTGAGTGTGTGTGACAGGAAGGCCTGGTCAGAACACACAGGTGCAGCACGTGTGTGTGTGTGTGTGTGTGTGTGTGATGGGAAGTCCTGGTCAGAACACACAGGTGCAGCCTGTGTGTGTGTGTGTGTGTGTTTTCCTGGGGAATAGGATCCAGGGGTTACACGTGCTCAGCATGTGTGCTGTGCCGTGTCATGACCCCCCCCCTCACGATTATTGTCCCTGTTGAGTCTTGTTCAGAGCCCGTGGGCTGTCCGGGGCCCTGGCCAGAGCGGTGTGGATCCGCATGTGGGTGTCTGGGCAGAGCTGCCAGGCTCAAGCTCACACGGCCTTCGGAGCTTTGACAAGCACTCCCTGCACGGTCCTGCACGAGACCTGTCTTCCTGGGCCTCTGAAAGGCGCCAGATGGCGTGCACCAAGTCCGTGGGGCTTTCAGGAGTCATTGTCGCTCACCTTCCCCTCGCCTGTCACTCCTGGAGGAGCTCTGAGACGGGAGCTGTTCTCTCCTGTCTTCCCTCCAGCGCAGTCTGTGAGGCAGGGCCAGCGTGGCTCCCTGGGACGCCAGACACCAGCAGTCTTGTGACGTGAACCCTGGGCTCACCACGCTGGCAGGCACTGTGAGCTCGCTTGAGTGTGAATGTGGGCCCACTTGCAGAGGGTAAAACGGTAACTGATGGAGCAAGACCTCCTCATGCCCAGGAGCATGCCCACATAACACATGTGAGTGCAGAATGCATGGCACATGCAATTTACCAGGGTAGCTCAGATACCCTCTGGTCCTGGGGCCAGTGCCCTGCTGTGTCCACGCCGAGGATCAGTGGTGGGAACGAGGACTGGAGGTGGTGTTCCTACCGCTGAGCTGAGCTGAGCAAGTCAGACACAGACACAGGGTATGTGTCTTCCTTAGCTGCGGAGCTCTGCGGTGGCTCTGCCACCAGTGTCCCAATGGCTGGTGGCTGCAGCTGGCTCAGCCGTGGGGTGGGGCAGAGATGGCCGTGTTTGCAACTCTTGCTGTTGGTAGCAGGCTGCCCAGGGTCTTGAGGACTGGTCTGCGGTTTGTGGTTTGTTTGCAGTACTGGGGGTGGAACTGGGGGATTGGTTCGCAGGCATGCCACCTCTTTTTTTTTGGGGGGGGAGTCCAGTCATGGGGCTTGAACTCTGGGCCTGGGCGCTGTCCCTCAGCTCTTCAGCTCAAGGCTAGCGCTGTACCACTGAGCCACAGTGCCACTTCCGGCTTTTTATTTTTGCTTATGTGGTGCTGAGGAATGGAACCCAGGGCCTCAGGCATGCAAGGCAAGCGCTCTACCACTGAGCCACCTTCCCAGCCCCAGGCATGCCACCTCTTGAGCCACCAGTTCTTTCGTGTTTCAGTATGGCAGTCTTTCCACAAGAAGGAAGAGAGTGCCCTTGATGCTCTGCTTGGACTAAGACTCTTAGCGTTACTATTGAGAGCGACATTGATTGGAAAGTCTCATTCTCGCAGGATAGTGTGCGAGGGCTGAGAGGATGTGGCGGTGTCACGCTCTGCACTGGCCTTGTGTGGGAAGCGGTAGGAGCTCTCTGCAGGTTCCCGTGGGTTTCACTTAGTAAGTAAACCCCCTGCGTGGGCCTTGCTGTGTGCCCTGCCAGCAGAGGCCCGCCGCCTCCAGGCTGAGCACCAGGCTTGGGTGGCGTTAGAATGCCCCGGGTTGAGCAGGGCAGCCTGACCCTGCACCTCACTCCTCACGTGCTGCGCCCTGCGCTTCTCTGCCCCCAGATGCTGGCCCCTTTTGGGTTCATCTGGATCTGACGACTGACTCAAGAGGGGCAGGCCCCAGGCTGTCCGGCCGACGGACAGAGACCCCGCTGTTCTCATTGTGTGCTGTTCCCCTAAGAACGCAGGAAGTTTACTTCATCTTTCAAAAATCAGGGACATTTGAGCCGGGCGCTGGTGGCTCACGCCTGTCATCCTAGCTACTCAGGAGGCTGAGATCTGAGGATCCCGGTTCAAAGCCAGCCCGGGCAGGAGAGACCATGAGACT